>NW_020799112.1:19716260-19781516 GCF_003259725.1 Athene cunicularia
TATATATATATATATATAATATAGTTGGGCTTTTTTTTTTTTTTTTCCCCCTTCTCATAGGGATGAAAATCCATACAAAGAGGAGACCACTACAGCTGAAATGAGAAAATCACCAGGTTAGAAAAAGGAAGGTAATACTGTGTTCTTAGTACCTAAAACCAGCACTCCCAATCCATATTGGTGCCATGAAAGATAGTGCTAAGCTGAGTCAGAAACAGGGGGAATGAGTGAGACAGTCGCTCATCACATTTTCATCATTTGGACACAATCTCTCCGAACCCTTTCATGACATTGTATGTAGAGCAGTACAAAATGGAAAGAGATGAGCAGGTTCACAACTATATGTCTGAAACACCAGGGGGATTATACAATTCCTGCTTTTATTTAACCCAATGTCTCCTCATGGGAACCTGACCAGTGCAGTCAAGCAGTTGTGCCTGTACGTACATGAACATGTATGCACAGATGCTGTGTATATCTACTTTCCAAAAAACATCTGTGAAGATCTTACAGCTTCAAAAAATATATACATGTTTTTGGAGATTGGTATTTTTTTATAGTGTTTGCCATCTTTCATTTAAAAGTTTCTCTCCTCTCCAAAAAAAAAGTATGTTGTTTTGAGAAAAAGGCATGTGTATCAGGGGTGGTCTGCCTCATAAAAAGCCACAAGGCTCGGGGCCAGTCAGCTCTTTTCAATTACCAGGTCCAGGTGGGAAGTGGTCAGGTGGTTCCTATAAAGGCTGAGGGACTGCAAGTGCAGTGGGAGGTTTTTGTGAAGCCTGTTTTGGCTGAGGGAGAAAAGGGCTGAAATTAGATTTTACTAAGTTTGAAAAATAGTCTGACTCCTAAAGGTGTGGTATTAGATGTTGTTGGGCTAGGGGACTGCCCACAGGCCCGATGCTATGGGGACCTATGTGTACTATCAACAAGCCCTTTAGACGTCTTTGCATTATTTCACAGCAAACAAGCAGCCAAACACCTTTCCCCTCCAAAAAACACCAAAGAACACAAAGAATGTAATGCAACCCCAAAGAACCCACCACGCACACATTAAAAATTCTGGCTAATGTACACACAGCAGAAAAATAAGTAAGCAATCATCCAAAATTACTTTTGTGTTATAGATTGCTCCTGAATGAGGCCTAATGGTGGAAGCATCATTGCAAACTGTTTTCCATTTCCAGCATGCATTTATGATAACCATTCTGCCCAATTTCCTGTTTTCTTTGCTGACAGAAAGGGAAAGATTCCCCCTCCTTTACACTAAGGGTTCTGCATGCTGCCTGGGCTGTGCCGCACATGTGCTCAGTCCCTTCCTGGCAAGGTGGGGGTAGGAGGTGGAATGATTATTGCTATGCAATAACTATTTTTCCTTTATCTTTTCTGATGGGGGAAAAATGTACAAAACTACTGGCCACATCTGCAGTGTACCAATTAGAGAGAGAGGACAGGTATTCGCTCTCCATGGATGGTTCAAGGTTAGAGAAAATTACCCACTTTTAGCAGATAACAGAATCCTAACTATCTGCCTTAAACTGGGATTGACTGTTCACTATCTGAGCTGATAGTAGGTACAATATTTCATCCACAGACAGGTGTATTTGCTTTCCAGTTTTACCACTATGTAATATTATTTTGCTGACCTTCAGTCACATTGGCACAGGAATTGATGTAACATGAAGGGATGTGACAGAAGACAATCAACAACACAACAAGATATGAAAAGCCTAAATATGTCCTCGAGACCAGGGCACCTATCTAGTCACATACAGAGTTTTGAGTTGTGAAAAGCTACCAGAAGATACAATGTAAATCAATATATGTCCACTTTATTCACAAAATGATGGATAATGTAGCAGACCAGCTTGATTTACCTTAATTTGCAAATCGATTTCCTACACTTTTTTTGAAAAAAAAAAATAAAAAATCCATCAATTTCAGATCAAAATAGAGTGAAGCGCAGTGGGAACTGCCAGCCCCATCTGCAGGGTGGAGACCCTCGAGCTACGCCCTCGGGACAGTTCAGGGAGCAGGGCCATGTGGCACACGCTGCTTCGTACCAGGTCTGAGCTCCTTAGATCCAACAGTAGCTGTGCACCGGGTTAGTCCCCTGGGGAAAATAAGTTAGAGATGCTCAAAGGCAGCGCTAGCATTAGCAAGGTGTCAGTGTTTAAATGACTGTTGCCAGCAAATTCATCTTTGGGAAGTGCCAGATGCTGCCTGGCACTGGGATGAGAGTACTATGGGGGGGGTTGGACATACGCATGAGCTGGAAATTGCAACATGTGAGTTTTCTTCTCTTTATCACTCAAAGAAATGACTACAGTGCAGGCAGATCTGAACAAGAAGCAACCTGCAGGCCACCCTCATCCCTCCTGCCCACCCCCACAGACCCATCCCACTGCCATTAGGTTCTCACAGCACTTTGCTGTGACCTCACGTGCCAAATGTCATGTCTGGCCAGTGACACTACGGGACAGCGGGGCTGGTGCGGCACAGCAGCTCTCGGCAAAGGGCAGCGGGGCAGCGTGCCCTGAGACTCTGCCTCCCACACCCCACCTGCGCCCACTGGCATGGGGGCACGGACAGCTACAAGGAACTGGTGGCTCCCAGGCAGCTCTCTGCAATTGCCCAGCTCATTTCTATGGCTTCTGCATAGCCCGTGTCTGCAGCTGAGACCGTTCTTGTTACCCTAGCCCTGTCTTTTTATTTTTACGTGGAGGCAGGGGAGAAGAGACTGTTGAGAGTCTGCTCCTGTGTGGTGCAGTCTGATCTATGTCATTTTTTTTTGGTCAAAACTATTTTAAGACACAAAATTACAAGACTTGATACATGGAGCTCTGTGGGATTTTACGCTTGGAAAACAATCTTCACAATGTCCTCGAATATGAACAGTACTTTTCTATGGTGAATCTGTATGGGAGCTACACACAGTCTCATCTATCACAGTATTGTAACAACAAAAGTAATTACTCCACAGTTTTTTAACCAAAAAATCCCTTAAAGGGCTTGTGAGTGAGGGTGCAGAAGGAAACAGATGTCAACGGACATGGAAAGTATTTCCTATGTGAGGATTTTAAAGGGAAAGCAGCTGTAAGAATGAAGATATTCAGGAAGATGATCAGATCTGTTAAAATACTCAGATACTCTTCCGTGTCTATGCTCAGAGCAGCACTTCACAAAATACATGCAAACCAAACTTGAGTTCTTTTGTCTCATTTCACTCTTGGCTGTTCTTTTGGAGGACTAGGAGAATACAGCTGTAGACGAAAACAGTTTAAAGCCTGAGCTCTTGAAACATATGAGGGCAATACTTCTCCATTTTAAATACAGATGGATTATTTCCACAGATGATTTGCAGATGTAACATTTAGCTATTTAAAGACTAGATTTTTTTTTCAACACTTTTGGAAGAGCAGTAGAAAATCTTGTTTGTGGCAGGACTTAAACTGAAATTGTAGAGCTGTTCCATTAGTACCCATAGCACCCATCACATATTTGCTCTTTGTTTCAGTCAAGGGTTTCCCTTTTTTTGTCCTTGCCTTTTCTCTATCTCACACTTGGCTCTTTTCTGCCCGTGTCCATAGCAGCACCCACTGGTAGATTGCAATGATGCTGAGATGGACTTCAGCCAGGGGAGGAACAGAATCAGCAAGTAACAGGCAATGCAGTTCAAGGTCATTGTGGGCTTTTTCCCTCTAGCACCATACCCTTCTAAGAAGCAGTACCTGATAATCTTGGTAAAGTGTGACTCATTCTAGTTTTTGTTTTATCTAATGTGTCAGGGGGAGGCCAATAAAAAACAGCTAAGCAATGGAAGTTTATTGTGACATGTGTGAACAGGTATAGCATTTAAGGTAGGACATTTCAGTTGCCTTCAAATGCTTCTAGAAGCCTTTAAAAACCTGAAAATATTTGCTATTGTATACAGCAGAAAAGGTGCCTTGAAAGTATTTATATTTGTTATTATTTCTGTGTCTTAGGGAAGACACAATGTGCCTGGCAATTGCTGCTTATTAAAAGATTTAATCCTACCTTAAGACTCACAAAGAAGAGAATGCTGCGTAGAGAAAAAAATAAAAATAAAATATGATGCATTTATAACCATTTACGGACTTCATACATTGTTACTCATAAAAATGGTTAAATGTTGCTAAGTTGAATCTTTAAAGAAAATCTGGGATCAGTAGAATAAGATTGCTCATGTGGCTGAGTTAAAGACTTTATATATCCATGTTGTAATCATTTTGTCTAAAAGCACAAAAATATTTGGGAGAGAAGTGGATGGGGTAGATAAGAGGTGGATGCATGTTGAGGTCATTATTGGAAGATGGCAGGCGTAGGTGAAATGACACAGAATAAAAGGCAAGAGTAAATGAATACAGAGGGATTTTGTGAGACATGCCAGAAGCAGTATGTATATATAACTGCATTACTTAGGTGTAAGTACTAATACATTTGGGGATGTGTGGGGTTTGAAAAATACAAGGACTAGAGGGATTGAGTGTGTTCTCATCCCAAGGAGTGGAATAGAGCCAAAGAAAGGATTATTTAAGGTGAAATAGTAAGCAAAGCTTACTGACTATGCCATTTATTTGCTTCATATATTTGCTTTTAGTTGCAGCCATCCATTCACAGTTGGCATGTGTCCGAAGAAAAATTTGTGAATCTCACAGATTAATTATTAAATCCTTCCTTACTCAATCAATGCAGCATAATTACCAATAATATTCCACAAAAAAACACAACAACAACAACAAAAGAACCACCACCTTCACCTACTCATTTTTCTTTAAAAAACAAAAAGCCCAGAAAAAGAAATCTTGGCTATGACACATCCCATAAAAATCAACTAACCTGAAGTCTCTCAGATAACATGAAACAACTATCCTGAGACAAAAGTAGTTTAGCAAAATCACTTCAAATGTGTTTTTTAATTACAAAATCTCCGCCCTTCAATCACCTAAATTGATCATCTTGATCATCCATCATCTTGGACTGATGGATGGAGAATCTGGAGAGGGACCCAGAGAGGAGGATGAAGTGAGGACCACATGAAGTGGGTGCTGTACTTACATACAGAGGTTAGGTTTTTTCTCTGAAATATCCAGTTTAATATACCAAAGAGTGAGCACAGAGGGAAGAAAAGCAGTTATCCATACACAGAGTTATCTGTTTCTTCAAATATTTATAGACGGAAAACTGAAATCTACAGACATTAAAGCCTAAACCTGACAATCACCCTGTTCAGACTTGGCACTTTGTCAAGGTTATGAAAGTTAACCACAAGCTAGTTATCAACCATGGACTCAGTTCACTTCTTGCTTAGTCCCAAACCACTATTTTAGCCACTGTCTGTGTAATGCTGTAACAGTGATGGTAAGTTTGCTTTTAATTGCTAGGGACTCTGACGCTTCTGCAGAGACAGAAATGGGTAGCCCTTTAAAAAAAAAAAAAAAGGTATGAATAAATTGGCAACTAAGCTATGCTATCACAGAAACCAAACTTTTAAAATGATGTGACCAAAGGCTGCAAATAATCATAGAGAGAAAAAATTGCAAAGTTGCTATGGTAACTATTAACAATTCAGACAGGCTGTTGATATGAGATCTTATTAAATATGTCAAACCAAACATTTTATTTATAATTTAAAACTCCAACACTGACACTTTACAGTTAACAGAAATTAAAAAGAAATTCAAGTTGTGACTTAATAAAGACTTGAGAGTTAAGGCTGAGACGACACTTTCATTCTACCTTGTCACTTTGCACATTCTAAAACACTTTTAAAAAACCTTTTACGACATTTTTTTTCAAGCAGGAGAAAGGCAGAAGCAAAAACATTTGGCTTCTTTTGAATTATCTTCTTTGGGAGGGGGAGAGATGGGAACATCTTAATTTTTAGCCCCTGACATAATCTCTTTGGTGTTTAAAGATCACATTGCGATTGTGCACTCCACACTGCTGTCCTTACTTGGAATAAGTCACAGTTGCTCCATTGTTCTTGCATCAGTGAATCTAGCTAACTTTACAGATGAAACAGCAGAAACTTTCCCAGTAAAACAAATGTCTTTAAGATCCCAGTTCTGCTAAGGACTGAAATCTTCACCGCGATTACTCATGTGCTTGAAATTAGGCATAAGATTAAATGACAATGTGGTCTAATTTATTCTGTGGTGCAACTGCAGTCCTAAAAAGAGTATTAGCACATTCATATTGTGTTACAGAAGCCAGGGTCCTTCCCTGCTTGTGGCCATGTTGGAGTGGGAAGAACTGCAGGTCCCTGGGCTCCACAGAGCCTGCTGAAGAATCCCAGATCCCACACAGCTTTGTTGACAGATGGCCTCTAAGACTATGTACACGCTCTACCCTTAGCCACCAGCCTTGCTACCCTGCCCCATCTTTGGGCATCTTTGTCCCCAGAATGACACTTATACCTTGGCTATGAGAGTGTGCACAGGTCTGAGGGGCTGTGGATACCTACAAGTACCAGCTGACCTTGGGTCCCATCCTGTGGCCAACTCAGCACGTGGTGTGAACGGTCAGATGTGCAATGGTGGATTGTCCACGAGGCCCTGGGTGCAGCCATGGTCATCTAATACTAATTTTATGGATAACCGAAAGTTATGACAGGTGCTAGCCCTTTCCCTTAAAGAGCGGAGCAGGAACAAATATTGCGTGGTAGGTTGAGTCACTGTGTAATCATGCAGCAAGGGGCCTGCTGTAATGCACATTCCCAGGGAGGCAGAACTTGCCATCACTTGAGAATTTACCACTTGCTCTGCAAATTTCTGCACTTGTCAAGTAATAATGCTGAAATGGCACCACTCCATTTATAAAATAACTTTTTTTCCTGTAGAGAAATCTTGTAACATAGCTGTTCTGTGCAGACCCACAGCTAACTAGTTTGATAATACTTACCTAAATATCATGATACATTAGTGCTTTTACCTTACATTCCAAATAAATTATCTGTCTTTTCATTGTTTTTATCTATGTGGATCATATTTGGTTTTGAGCAAGATGTATTAGTACAGACTTTGGATTTGTTTAGTGAAATGTGCATTTTTCACATGTCAAGCTGCACTTTGCCTTGAGGCTCAGGGTGGGCCTCACGTGACACTGTTTCCACAGACAAGGCTAGCTTCAGACATTTCCAGCTCTCCCTCTCCTGAGCCACCACACAGTTGTGCCCTTGGTATTGCAATTTCCACCCCTTCAGAAATTCTACAGATACATCTGCCTGTTGTGTCACCCAGTAACCCAAGTTTTAAATAAAAACGCACTGGAAAAACTCTCATGTGGAAGCCTATCCTAACCATCAGGACATTGCAGGTTTCCTCATGGGACAAAGTACATTAAAAAATGGGCTTCCAAACCGTTCTATATTTTCCTTGATGACCATTTTAAGTATAGCCATTAATTCCTTATCCATTCAAAATTCAGCGATTGCATACTTTATGCAAAGTTTCTGGTTACTGTTTACTGTATACATATGGCAGGCTAACACATGCCTCTATTCTTACAATTTTTGCAGGTGCTGTTAAATCTCTAGCAATCAAATAGCCTAAGTTTAATATTTCTAATTACCTTATTTGGTAATCACGAGAGAAACATAGGAATACATTTACGGGTGTCCTCTCGGATATCCTTAAAAATGAGGAAAGTCACTAGGGGGTTGTCCTAACGTGGGTGTTTTTTCAGCCCAGTCAGTATGCATCATTTTAATGTGACTGTGATCATAGCCCCACTGTGCCTGCCAATCCCAGTTAACAGAATCACCCATCCTAGGGCTGAATTTACTGCTGCGTGTACAGCTTACTGGGACATGAAGCAGTAGTGCTGTAGTCTACAGGCCTCTGAAAAGAAGCCATGCCTCTGGGAACTGTGCTTAACTTTTTTCAGCTGTGAAATCTCTCTGTGGCAAGACATGTTCCCGTCACATTTTCATCCTTACAGCAGGCTGAACATCTCCCTTTTTGATGACTCCAATACCATCAGTGAAATATCAAGATAAACAGAAATATATTCAGAAGATAGCCTTGCTGTTAATCTTAACGTTACCATTCAGCCTTGAAAACCAGTGCAGGTTTGCTTATCACTAAAAACATTTGGTTTCCACCTGCACATTGAGTTATTACATCTGAAAATGAAATGGCATCAGGCTTTTTTTGTTAAAAATTGATGTGTATGCCATGTTATATTTTTCAGCGCACAGCTAGTGTTGTCATCTGTGTCGTATCATATACATACAACATAATTCATGTGAGGTGCCTATATGGCAGAGCACCAGCTTTATTCTGTCAATGTCAGACAATCTTACTTTTGGTGAGTAGGGGAGCAGTAAGTCACTTTTATTGTACAAGACCTTTTTTGGCAAAAAGATAGCACCAAGAATTTCAGCAGCAACAACCAAAAGGCTGTGCATAGTGCAAAGATATGCAATATCTTTTTGTATCTCCAGGGACTTTCCCGAGATTCTGTGGCAGACAGTGTGCAAAGCGATTGCTCGTAGCTCTTTTGTTCCTTCATCTCTTCTCACCAATTTTCATTTAGAATCAAACACTTTTGCTGGAGGCAAAAGGTATATTTTCTGGCTTCATGTCCCAGAATTTCTGTAAATTGTTCTTGCACGTGTCTGCAGCTGACATATGAAATATGCAAACTCTTCTCCTGATTTATGCTTTATGGTCTGCATGGAACCAGTATAATTGTGAAAAAAAGTAGTTTTCCTTGAAGTTGAGAAAGTTATGTACACTGTTTGAAAATGATTCCAACAGCATCTTACTGCTGCCCCCACTGGAACAGTTCATTTCCAGTGTGCATCTTGTAAGAAAAAACAAAAAGTAACACAACTATTTTTCAACATCCCTAGTTTTAAATCTCAGCATTAGAGAAGATTTCCAGTTCCCATCACTGCATTTGGTAATAGAGAAAACTTAGGAAATAAGCTTAGGAAATTCATTAAAGGCCACATTTCCAAATGGACTTGCAACCAAACTTTTAACTACAAAACCCTGGTCCAAATTATCAAAAGAGCTCACTTCCCATTTGGCACAACATTAAGGACAGATTTTTCAAAGCATTTAGCCACTTGAAGTTCTCAGTGTGACACCACTGGCCAGATTTCCAAACTTTCCACTCAAGGACCTAGAAGTGAGCTGAACTCCTTTGAAAACAGTTATTGGTTTTGGACGCTTCAAAACTATATTGTATTAAATATAGTCCAGACACTACACTAAGTATTTATAATTACTTGATAAAATACAAATGTTTCGTTCAATTTCTCCATGAATAGTTTTTCTGCATTCCTCAGAAAACTTCGGAATCTATAAACAGAAAGTTTCCTTTCTATACTCTTCAGAGTTCTTATTCAAAAGCTCAGATAAAACGGCCCTTGCCAGTTTACTGACAACTAGAGTAACTTCCCTCCTTTCTCTTCCAGATTCATAAAGAAAACTAAGATTAGCTCTCTTCAGAAACAGTGAATTCCTTTATTTCCTTATAAAGACTTTGATACAACACTTTGGCTACAAACCACTTTTATCGCTAAAATTACACTCATTATAAGTTAAAGATACTGAATGAAATAGAGCAATCGCAGATCAAAGTAGCTCGCTCTTAACTACATAAAAACAAATTAAAGCAACTAATAAGAAACAGGCTAAACACATCAAGGACCTAAATGATTAACTTACATTTAGCAATTATTTTGACAACGTACTAAAGCAAGACTGCATATTACCGACCCTACATTTTCTAAATTAGAACTTCTTATATTTACATGAAGAAAGAAATGTTGGTTTAGTTATTTAGCAAGATCTTCCTTATGAGCAAAGAAAAAGCAGCTTCTTATCAGAAATGACCACTACAAAACATGACTCTCTAAACTACATCTCTCAAATGCTTTCTGCACATTAGTACAGTGATCCTATTGATTCTATAGTAACAAACTGCAGTAGAAGTAATTGCATTTTACTATGATCACAAAAGCAAATATTTAGGGTTTGACTACATGTAGTATTAATCCATTTATAATTAGCTAGACTACACTCTGCTTTCTATTTCTCCGTGATTTATCTGTACTATCAGGCAGCTTTTTGAAGGTAAGCTTATTATTACTTCTTTTATCTGTAGAAGTTTCATTAATTTGGTTTTTGCCCCTCCTGATAGGGTTTCGGTTATTAAAAAGGCAACGGAAGAAGAATGGGAAGTTTCAAAGTACATCAACACAAGACCAGAGTGAATTTCAAACAAGAAATGAGGATTGAGCCACCTGCAATAAGAGAGTTATGTCACTCCCCATCTTTGGCAGCAGTGATTAGGTTTAGCATGTTAATGCTGTATGGAATAAAATGGTTTAAAGCCCCCAGACAATTCTATATATCCAAAGACAGACCTGCAAGTTATTTAACGAAACCAAGCATAATATAGAAACACATTAGTGCATTCCACACTAACTCTACTTTGTATTTTTAACAATAGAGTTTGATAGATATGATGGTGCTGGACAATCAATTTATATTTATCACTTGCTGCAGTATGAATATTACTTGTATTCAGACTCAATTCTGTCTAGTATTTAACACGCTCATGGATCAAATAAAGATATCTTGTCTGTTATCTCACAATATGCAGAAAGAGTGATGGTAATATGTATTTGGTGTCGAATGTGTAAGTCCACAGGGTGTCTAGAATGGCTTTGTGTCCTGTGAAGTCTGTATCAATATATAATCCAAGTATATTTGATCTTGATAGAAAAAATAAATTTTTTACGGTGAGAGCAATCATTCATGGAAACAACCTCCCAGGACAGGGTAGACTCCAGGTCACTGGAGGTTTTCAAGGTGTGACTGGACAGAGTGCATGACTGTTAGTGATAATGTTCTGCAGGTATCCACAGTAAGGTGCTACTGCATCGTAGAGCAGTGGCCCCACTCATGCTCTTCTTCCTCATCACCCTTCTCAAACTAACACCTGTACAATCACAACAGTGCTCACTATCTTCTTACACATTTAGATAGATTTAGTGTTTCAAAGATTTACTTTTCAACTGTAAAAGCTAAAGGTTTAGACTTACAGAAAAAGTTTAGGTTCTAGAATATAGTTACACAGCAAATTGGAAAAAAAAATTCAACATCCTAGCAGTTATGTGGCAATTACTGTGGCAAATTACTACAATCATTTTAGAAATGGTTGCAAATACATCACTATTAGTTTTCTTTTAGATGTGCAGAAGTACTCTGTGCCTAGTAATTCTGGGATACAAATGAGACCTTTCAAAGAGTAACTAGAGTCCCAGAAAATTCTCCAAGAAAAGTAAGACCATCTACAAGCATTACCCCTCAAATAGAGAGTGAAGTGCATCCTGTACTTAACAGTGAGGTCCAGCACTGAAGAAACTCAGAGGGTATCTCAAAAGGCCAGGAGGTCTGAATGTTCATTTGGGTATACCTCCAGCCCATGGGAATGTCCCAGGGGATATGCACTGTACAGATCAGCTACCAGCATAAAATATGTTACTTGAGGCAGAGGAAGAGGACTGGCCGTGGTGGCACAGGTGGACATAGTAGACGTAACTGCATGACCTGTTTCATAGAGCGGGAGGTTGTGCAAACCTTCTTCCACTCTCCCAGTGCTGGCAGCATAGGGGAGCTCTGGGGGCTGGGCTGCTGGCTCCCACAGCACTCCTCTGTTACTCAGTGCTGGGGGAGGGTTAGTGGTTCAGGGCACTTTGTAGTAAACTAGAAATTTAAAATTTAAATTTAAATTTAGCTAAACTAAAAATGCTAGCAGGAGCTTTTTGGGTGTGGCCAGGGTTGGGACTGATCTAGCCACCTTTGACAAGCAGCTATGAGCCTGTCCCTGCTGGGTGCCAGGCCCCTGTTGGAAGGGCTCCTGCCGGTGCGCAGGGGCATCAGCCAGCTCCCATGGGCCGGGGGCCCTGCCCTCATGTTGTGTGAGCCGCTGCACAGGTGAGGATGGTACAGCAGTGCTGATGTGGAAGCCATCCATCTCCTTCCTGCAGCCAGCTTTTGGGGAAATTCTATCTATCTTAAGAGAGTGGATTTCTAGATAGATCATTTCATATTTCCTCTGGTTTGTATTTTTGGGCCCCTGGGCCAGACTGTGTCTTGAAGAGACCTCAGGCCAAATTCTGTTTTCAGCTACAATGCAGCTGTTCTGAAAGGAATTGCTTTGTCTTGCATTGCATTGCTCTGGCTTACCACAGTAGTAACAAACCACAGAATGTGGATCATTGCATTCTTTCCCTGCCATCCAATTAAGAGCAGGTTAACAGGTTTGTATTTACTGCATCAGGTGAGGACTTTTGGAGAAACACAGGAAATTAGTCTTGACAGTTAAAAATAGAATCCCCAAACCCAGGTAGCTCAATTCAAGTGACAAAATCTACTTTTGTGACTGCTTGGTTTCATTTGTCAACACCATTTAATTATACGTCTATTTTTAAATTGCATAAATATAACAATTTTTAAGAACCCAAAGATGTTTTTAAGCTGTCCGGGGGAACTTTTATCACATTCGACTGAAGTGCACACTCAGTTCTGAGATCTAGTTTGAACTCTTATTTTTATTCTTCTCGAAGATTCATGTGCAAAGCCACCATAGCCTGGGGTTTTGAAGTTGAAAGATTATAATTTGGACTTCTGGCATGTATTTTTGTCATTTTTTTAATCTCTATATGAAGTCTTTCAGCTTTAGGGAAAGACCAATTGATGTTCCCTGAAGCACATATACTGTTTCAACACCATAAAAGAAGTCAGCCATTGTCATTTTCAATCTAAAAGTTTTATTCTCTTTATTCTCAAATTAATTTAGCTTACTAGTTGAAATGCCCGTGTCAGGTTCAAAAAACAAGAATTAATGTAATCTGATTTCTACAACTATCTATAGGCTGTTGGTCATACATGCTGATATCTGAATGTGATACAAATATACTCAGCAGAACCAGACACCTCAAATGGCTTAAGAGATAAAACCCTTTAAATAAGCTTGAGACAGATCTGAATTTATTTAAATGTCTGGTTCTAAATGTACTTATGCCTAGTAGTAATGTTTACCATCTGCCTGATTCTGTCTGATGAGGTAATTGTAAATCTATAAATAGCTTAACATATGCTGCACATATTCTGGCCTTAAATATAACAGCCTTTGTGTAAAACAACTGGAAATAATAAGAAGTGATATTAGTTTGGGCATTATTCAGGGTAAGTTGAGAAAGAAGTATAAAGGGTTTTCACTTGGTATTATTTGTATCTTCTCCTCCAAAGGCCTGCATTGTTTATAGGCCCAGTTCTAACAAGTTGTCAGTACTTTCTGTGATTCATACCTACTGAAATAGGCATTTGAAATGTAGTAAAGCAGTTACAGTCAGAGTAATGTATACTGTAAACCAGTATAAGAACTACATTCATTTAAGATGAACAAATAGTTTTTACTCTGTGAATGATTAACACCGCAGTCCAGTGGATGCTTCCTTTTCTTTTACAGGGTAGAAGAGGGGAAAAAGATGTACAGGAATAGCAATCATGAAAGCTTTGCTTGAAAGAATTGCTTTAGAGCCAGATTAGAGGATTCTTGACACTACTGTACCTACAGCCATTGTACGAGCAGTCAAAGTGCTGTTTCATAATTACAACTAAGAATACCATTAATGCCAATTATCTGCAGAAAGAATTGTAATTGCTCATGTGCACTCACCTAGAATAAAACCACAGGGAAAGGAACAAAGCACTCTAAAATCATACAGCTTTTGAAACCACACTTACTGGCTCACAGCTTTTTGCCTCAATGTTGAGGACACCATGAGATGTAACCAAAGACAGGCCTGTGGCTGGTAACTGGGTGATATTAATTTTTGGATCATGGTTCTTAGAAAAAGAATTCAGTTAAGGGAGAGATCATATTTTCTCTTGCATGATTCGTGCTCCAGAACCAAGACTATGCTGCAGATTTCCATGAATTAACTCTGGAAATCTGACATCAGCCTGTTCATTCAGGCAATCACACTTCAGCTGCTTGCAATGGCACCCTAGTGCACGTGGGGGGAAAATGATACGTTACCAAATTAGAAATAAAACAGTGAGTCACTTTCCAAACTTCCTCCCAGTGGCATGGTCAGTCTCTATCTTGTCTGTAGCATTGATACAAAGCTTAAAAAAGGGCCCAAAGATGTGTATAGGTTCAGCTCTCCACTCCAAATAAATAAAATTCTTAATGTGGAAAGCTAAGAGCAGGGACTATTCTAAGGTTTCTTACTGACCATTGTCTTCGTTGAACAGGATCTTGGCTATAATGCTGCGAGCTGTGGTGTTGTGCCCCATGTCACATGTGCAAAGAGGCGGTTATTGTGTTTCTTGCACCACTAATTAGTCCCTGACATTTATGTGGGCTTTTAATTTAATTAATCAAAAAAGTTTTGCTCCATTTGTATTTAATGAGGGTTCCTCCTGAGCATCTGTTTCTTGACTTTCAGAGCCCTCACCTGGTCCAGGATTCTTCCCAGGTTATTCATTATCAGCACGAAACTTCTGGAAAGTAGGTGAGAAAAAGACGACCCAATTTCCAGCTGTGTGCAGCTATGCCCAGCCAGACATCTTCATACCATATGGGTGGCTAGACTTCAATCAGGCAGGACTGGGAAGCTGAATGGAGGAAGGAATTGTCTGAGAAAACTTATCTCCCCTAGAACTATCATTATTTTTTGAGTGCCTGCATGTTTGAGGTAAATTCCTCTGTTTTCAGATGCCCTGTGAGGCTGGGCACCCAGCTAACTTTGGATCAAAAGGCGCCCAGTTCTGCCTGTGACAGATCATACATGCTGGCCATCCCAAGGAGCCCACCGTAAATGTGCACACACACACACTGCCAAAATACAGCAGCTCTGACTGCTTGGAGCACAGCACAGTAACCACTAAAGTGAACTGGATGAAGATACGAGAAGACAGTAAGGAGGTTGAGCACTGTGGATGAGAAGAAAATAAATGAAGAGTAAGCAGCAAAAGTGATTTTAGTGAGAGGGCAAAGAACATGGAGTAAACCAAAGCAGAACTTTAAAGCACTACTTATTATTTTTTAAAAAATTTAAATATAAGCATTGTCACAATACAAATTAGTGCATTTAATTATTTGTTCTGCAATCATAAGAAAAGGATACATGTATTAAACAGTGACAGATACTCAGAGAATTGTTTCAGAAATGCACTAAGGGTGTTCCTGACATGTTCTATATCTCCAGTTATGTGGAGGTGTGAGCTATGCATTGTCTGACTCGGGAAGTGGGTGGAGGGTGGTGGGAGGTGAAATAAGGAGGCAGGGTCAGATGCTCCTTCAACAGTAAAGTAGTAATTTAGTTTATAGATTCCAGAATTCATATGAGTTGAGCTCAGATTCTCATCCTATTTTCACAAAAATAGATATGATCAGCCTTTTTTTTTTTTTTTTTAACTCCTACAGATAAAAATTCTAGAAAGTTATCTAAATAGCTGATTCTCCCTATCATTGTCTTTAATTTTTTTATTACTTTGTTATAGAGCCAAAGCCACCTTCTTTTATATGAATAATTTCAGTCATTTTACCTAACTTTCAAATGTGAACAGATTATGGCCTTCATTTCTTTTGTATCCACTGGTGATGTAGCAATTTCTAAAATAAAGACAGAATGGAGCTCATATCAAAGCACACTGTGCTTCCTGCCCTTCTAAAGTAGTAACATATGCTAGAAAGAAAGGAAGTGATGAGGTCCAAGACAATAAACAGCAAGAACATGTGGAAAACAAAATGCCAAACTGTCCTAATTCAGTTGTGCATCTCTACTAGTTTCTCTGTGATTTACCCATATCCTCAGGAAAACAAAAATACTAATGTCTTACATAGCTGGAGTGTCAGAAGAATCCCTTTTCTGACTAGGATGCTTCACAGCGACATAATTAAAACCCTCTATGATCTTCATGCTATGTTCAGATTTGGGTAGTCCCCACCCAAGACACAGTCTCTAAGAAGTCATAATAAAACTGAAATGGTATCTTTCCTCTCCCAGTTACTAACTTTAATCTCTCAGTAAAACCAAAACTTGCTGGGTCCCAGACACAGTGTTAATGGATGCAACATCCATATAAATCTTGGGGATTTTTTACAGCATTGCCAAGTCCCTGATGTGACGATAAAATCCTGGAACATTCATTCAGTTTAAATCACTGTTGGGCCAATAAAATCTATGGGATTACCTCAAATTTGGGTCAGTGAAAATAGAACATGAATTCTGGCCAGAAATGCCAGCATGTCTTGGCTGTATATGCCGAATGAGTGGACCTGATGCACTAGGGTGAGTGAGCAGGTAGAGGATAGAGTGCACAGCAATTCCTGAGGCCAGTGCCATGAAAACAAAAGATAATATTACTTCATTTTATCGTAATTTACCAGTGCCATTGCTTAAATGCCTACACAGCAAAACATTTGCTTGCACCACTAGTTTATCTGTCCCTGGGTAATTATTAAGATAGCTGCTGTTACTGTGCTGATCTAAGGTACTGGGGAAACATTTTGAAACATTTTGAATTGTTTCATTTATGGCAGAACAGAAGCCACAATTACTTCTATCTTTGTTCTCCAGTATCATTGTAATGATATGTGCTGGAACAGCCTGGGGATGGGAATATTAGTTAAATGCTTTTACAGAACAATGACTTAGTGTCAAGCCCCAAAAGTGAGGGTTCCACCTTTCATTTTTTGTAATGATATCATGAAATGAAAGCTATTTAAAGATACGCACATAAATAATGAAAAATATTTGCCACCCTCTTCATGTTTCACACACATTCCCACTGCATATTTCCTTATGCAGTGACTCCATTCCTCCTTCAATCGCCTTTTGAAGGCTTCTTCTCTAGCACTGCCCTGATACAGATAAATTTCACTCCATATTGAAGGGCAATGGGAGCTTGTATACAAACAACGGGGTTTGTAATGCAGAATCCTCAGGGCTATCTCCTGAACTTCCTTACATGAGTAAGGGGTTGCAAGAATACAACAAGAATCCATCCTTGAGGGAGGCACAAGAGGAAGCAGAAAGTGTTATGTGCAGTGATGCAAGGAAGCAGAAAAGTGTTACATTTTTGTATCAGTAGCTAAATCACACTATACCATGGATCAACTATTTCCAGTTACAGCACTCTATTTCAGGACTAGAGATAAGGATTTCAAATAACTATTACCAAAAAGCAGATTGTTCATAATAACTGGTACACAAAAGATGAAATAAAATCAAGAATTCTGTCATGGAGTTTAGTGGGACTGATGTGACACATGCACTATCTAGCTTTTACAATACTTTGGGTGGAATTTGATAGAAAATTGTAGATTTTCCCCTAATGATTTCTCTCTTCCTCTTTACCTGAATCTACCCTGAGAATTGCTTAAGATCAAATGAAGAATTTGCCTATGTGAAATATTAAGAAGATCGTTACATGTAATTAAATTTTAAAGTATTTTAGTCAGACCTCTAACTGAACAATGCTTTCCTTTTGAAGGAATGTGGCAAATACCTCCAGTGTTGAGTTTTATTGTACGATTAAATTAAGGATCCTATAATTCAAACATATTTCACAGAAACAACGCCATGGTCTTTTGGTTGTCAAGCTGCACAGAGATGAACAAAAGATCAAGCACATACACCATAAGCCCACTTATGGGCACTGGGAGTAGTGTCTTACGGGTCATGGAGAAACTCGGATGCAAACCAGCAAGAGAGACACTGTATGTGCAGGGGGTAGGAACAGACCTGCATTGCAAATAGCAGCAGCTACTTTGGCTGGACAATTTAAAATGTCCCTCCTTATAACAGCACATGCTGGACTCAGTAATACCCAGCCAGGGCAAAAGTTCCTCCGCACACAGACTGCCATAAGAATGGTGGAGGACATTTGCTGGTCATATAAACCAGTCGCTGCTGGAAGAACAGATTCAAGTTATGCCATTTCATGTTTGGTACATTCTTTATAACGAGCAGGTGGAATCAGAGTTTTAATCCTGCTAGCAGGTGACCTTTTCAAAATTCTGTATTTTTACTGCCTATCAATTTCATCTTTCTTCCAAGCTCTTGAGATTGTAATCAAAGATGAATAGGAATTGCCAGAGAATTACTGAATACTGAAAAAGCCAAAGCGCTAAAAATGACTTTCACCCAGTATATGCCCTAATGCAGCCATGATATCTGATTTTTAATAGATTAGGTGCAAATACGCACATTAGCAAACTAAACAATGTAGTAATATCCACAGAGTACAGGTTTCATCGATTAAATCATAAATATAGTATCTTATTATGCTTTTGGGGAAACAGAAATACGAAAAGCAACTCACGCATTTTTGAATTATAAGAGGAGGGAATATTGGCAAATCTTTCAACAGCTGTTTATCATGAAAAAGAAGTTACAGTTACCATTCCCCAGCCATGCAGTCTGAAAAAACTAAAAATTGTACATTAATAAATTATAACAATGATGCATGAAGCTAATATAAAACTTTTGAAGGCAGTTTCTTAGTCCAGAGGGAGTTGTCAAATTTGCTATTTGTGACTTTAATGTTACTTGGAATTTCTTCTAGGGCATTTAAAACTCCTTTTGTGGCTCTTCATCAGCAGTTTCACAGACAGCAAGGGCCTTGACAATATACATTTTCACTTTCTGCATGGCTGACGGACTTCATATGCTATATCCAATTTAAGGGTAGAGCAGTAGATTACATTGCTAGATTATAAAGAGTCATTGCCATTGAGACTGAATCATTGCTGTTTATAGTAATTCTTACTATTTGGTTTTTGACAGCCCTTTGTGACTGGAATAAAAGATGATGCTGAGATTATTGTCAAGCTACTGTAATAGCTAGTAGAGCATGAAGTCTGCAGCAGATGGACTTGAACTTATGAGCTCTCAGATTCTCAATAGCCTTTCAAATGAACAGTGTCCTCCTTGGCCACATGTAATGCAGCTGGCTTTGACAAATCCTTATTGCAGAAGATGAAATATTATTTCAGCCAGCTTTCTTTGTTCTATTTGAAATGTTTTATAGGGCTTAATTTGAGAGGTAGCTTAGAATTGAGAGAAAACAAATTGATTTTCGGTTGCATGAGGTACACTACATTACAGGTACATCCAAGCTGAACAACAACAAAGTGACTTGACATAGTCAGACCGCTTCCAAAAGGGCCCCCCAGCCATTTCAATTACAATAGGCAATTGCTATATCTCTCTCTTGGACTAAACCGATAATTTTTCCTTATCATCTCTACTAATTCAAACAAACCTTTAATCTGACAAATGCAAAGCAACAGTAAAAACTTTTTTGGCATATGGTACCCCGGAAGGATTCAATACAGACAGCTGTATTGACACGGATGCTGGTTTAGCTGCTGTCAAGAACACAGATGGACAGCAAGTACTTGCATTGCTGCAGGAATGTCTTATAGTGGGTTTGTCCCACTAAAGACCCCTTGCACATCTCAGGTCCCTGGTTTACTGACTGCTTAGTGCAGTGCAACAGAAACTCACTAGGGTGAGCTGAGCTTCAGCAGTTCTCTGGACCTGATAAATGCGTACCAACAGCCCAGTGCCTCCTGGGCAGGCAGTCTAAAGGCCAAATGATAAATGTTCCAAGGGCTGGTTTAAGACTTAGTCAGATTATTTCTTTTGTCCATATCTACGATCTTTGTATTAGGATCCATTACTTCTGAAAACCTTTTGCTCTTTTTTGCATATCATGATTCTTTGTATTCCAGCATTACAGTTTGATCTTTTATTGCATTGCTGCTGTTCAAGATTCTATAGTTAAAGTTGTGTCAGCACTTTTACTACAAAACCCATTTACGAGGGGTTTATAACAGAGCTATAAAGATGTACTACAGAATGAAAGGTGGTGTACAAAGTCTCAGCATGGGGCATTGTCTTTTTTTTTTATGACTTTTCTATAAACAAATTAGACTTGCTATTTTAAGCCTTTATGGGTGTAAAACAATTCCAGTTTATAGGTTATTGCCTATATAATGTGGCAATCAACTGTTATTAAAAAAAAAGTAAAATGAACCAACTTATAAATACTATGATTAAAACTGATTATGGAAAAAGTGGAATTTTGTGACAGTAAAGGCAGGCCAAATACATGGTTCCTTATGCGGGTGAGCTGTGCATGAGAACATGCTGAGTTATACAAACCCATTTTCCCCAAGTGGATGGGAGAGTCCAGCCTGGGGTGCAAAGTAGAAAACTGGTAAATAATTCCCCATGGAATCTCTTGTGCTGTGTTTGTGTTGCAAGGACACCAGTTTCTCAGTGGAGTGAACGTAAGGTAATGCATTCTTCTCTCCTCAAATACCATGGAAAATGGCTTCCTAAAAAAAGGTGACCACAAGTGCTGTCAAAGGGCAGGTTGTTCATGCAGCTTATGGATGTTGCGTGTGTCAACGAAAATGTACTGACGAGGTTCAGTGAAGACTCGAGTGTCTGTTTTGGACTGTGGTTTATCCTCATTACTGGGCCTTCTACTTACAAGTTAGTCATGAGTATATTACCTCTCTTTTATTTCTACTTATACACATACAGTGTTAGATTTTGAGGTACTCTGCAATACCCCTCCGTGGTTCAGAAGATGCTAGCTGGTTGAGCACCTATCCTTGACAAACTGCTTCTGGGGGTTTGATGAATGAACTCACAGCTCCTCACCAGTGACTCATCCCTCAAGAGCCCAGCAGCCCACTCAGGACCCACAGACCAGTAATAACATGATACAATGCAATTAATGAGTCCAGGGGGACTGTCAGAGAAAGCTGGTCATACTGCTTTTAGCACCTGAACTGGCTTGGATTATCTTCACGGAACCCTGTGTTGTGCCCTGGAGACATGTCCTCAGATACACACAGTTCCCAAAATGTGCCCCACTAATTCACCGCATTTGTGACTTCATTCACAGCCCTGGATTTGGCAGTGGTGTGATGAGGCTGGGAGACTAATTTCACAGTATGCCTATTAAAAAGAGCATTCAAATATAAAAAGAGCCCTGTCTATGTACATGTATGGATCTTAAATGCTAAAAATCTATAGTAAACCTCAAAAGCAAATCACGCAGCCTCTATGCTGGGACCAGACGTTTACTGAAAGCTGCACCTGTGAATGCCCTGGATGAGACTCACTGGCCGACTCAGACACCAGGAGGGAAGCTGCATCAGCACAGGCTTTAGCCCAGGCTGCTCACGCCTCACAGCTTTGGGTGCTTCTCAGTTGAAGTATGTGCTGCCAGAGTCTTGGCTATTAGCACTGTATTACAAGTGAGGTAACAGATGTGCTACTGCCTGCAGTGCAGAGAGCCCTGAAGTTCAGGTTCCACTGGCTTTTACTGAATCATGGATCTGAAGTAATTTTAAAATGTTAATATCTTGCACTCAGTGAAAATGGGGCTGTCTTGGATTCTGATCATGCAAGCGCTACACAGATAACTTTACACATGGGACTTCAGAGAGCTGCCTAAATTACAGTATGTTATTACAAACTCCAGTGAAGACTGGCACAGAAATCAGGAACCATTTTTAAAAACAGGCCACAAATTCCGAAGGAATAACTACAGGCAATGAGGGGAAAAAAATAAAAATCAGGTTTTACAATGGAGCTAGCCACCTATTAACAGAAGATCTATTGTTGTCCTTCTCATAACTACAGCACATTAAAAAAAATTAATATACTACAAATATGCTTTTGGAGGAGATGAAGCTTGAATTGTCTGCACATAAAATACCTGTGATGTATTCAGATAACCTTTTAACAGGCAAACTATTAAGTATATTTTCCAATATACCCTGGAAGGAATCACTAAATACTGATCTTTTGCTAAATATTTAAACCATCAATACACTGCCTAGGCTAACAATGGGTTTCTACTGATACAAATGGTTCTGTAATAATTTAAAACAACCCTAAGTACCAAACGTAGAACTGCACAATCACCTCCCGGTGACCCCTGTTTTTTCCTCCGTTTAGTAAGGAAGGTTGCTGGCAGCAAGGTTGTTACATGAACTGACAAAAGCAAGTGGAGACAGCGAGCTGTGCTTATTTAAGTCTCTATTCTTCCATGCCACTCAGCTTCAATCCTGTGCCTGGCAAAATATCATCAGTATTCTCTGCCTCTTTTAACTAAAGGAAGCAAATCAAGAACCAGACAGGCTAATGGGAACTGAACCTCATTTCTTGGCCTCTTGCTCAACCTGTGAAGCCAAACGGAAAGCAGCCCACTTCTGCAGGCCTCGCACTCCCCTTGCCAGCTGGGAAGTCGAGCACCTCCTCGCCTCCCGGCTCCACGGCAGGCAGTGTGCAGACTGCTTTCCCGGCTGCGAGCGCCACGGGCCAACTGGGAATCCAACTGCTTCTCCAGGTCTCCTGTCCGCTTGCCAGAGTCTGCAGGGCTCCTTTTCCACTCGCCCCAGCCAGTGAGGAGGTGATCTGTAGTGCTATTATCACAGTTAGCTCAACAGTCCAAAAAGCTTTATATGAAAATGAAGTTTTGGTAAAGTTCCACAAGAGGGGGGACCAAAAGAATAATTTAACAAGGAAAAGGCATCCCCCACATGCTTTTTCAGTACCCAGTGTGTTGAGTCACATTTAGGGGTTTTATTTCCACCCCTTCTCCTAACTGTACTTAATCTGAGGCATATTCAACTAGAAATACCAGAGACACCAGGAGGAAACCGAAAAAGCAACAGCTACTGACTAGAGGTGGTTGAAAAGTTTTCAACAAAACCTGAAACTGCACAAACCCCACCTCGTGTCATGTTTCACTGCAATTTGAAACTCAAACCAGATTTGTTGAAAGGTTCCCTGAGGATTGTGGTTCCAGTCCCAACTGGCTGATCCATTTATAGTACACAACTTTATTAGACAAACGGAGGGCCAGTATAGCTGGTCTCTGTTTCACAACTCCAAGACATGAAGGAGAAGGGCAGCCTGTTCTGCACGCTGCTCTTTGTGGCCTCGCCAGACTCTGAATCCAGGAAACAGCCTCATCTCTCTCTCTCTCTCTCACAAACAGGCATGGAATAGCAAGAGAGGGCATACCCCCTCTTTCCCATTTCCATATGGGATAACCAGTCACTTAAAGGATCCTTAGAGACCAAGAGCCATGGGAGGGACAGGTGCAAAGAAAGCAGCATCCTCCCTCTCCACCAGGAGAGGCCAGGTTGCTCCTCCCCATACACAGACCACAGCAGCCTAGTCTTTGCCCCATTTGTCTGCTTGTGCAGTTTGTCCAAGACCAGATGACTGTTTTCACCTGAATTAGTTGCTGCATTAAGTGATTTGATAGATGCTTTGTGTAAACAAAGTTCTGCCTCTGAGCTGCTTACAGACAGCTCATTGTTGCCATTCATGTGCCGTCTGCACAACTGCACGCCTCAAACAGTCAGTGCAAATCAGACCATTTCGGGTTAGTGAGTCAGTGGTCATTATTCTTATTGTTTTATGTCGCCACTGCTCACATACATGTAGGTGCGAGCAAACTGAAATACCTCATAGAACCTCAAGTATATCCACAAGCCTCAACTGCCCCAAATGGTCACAAACAGTAAGTACACAATCATCCTGTCTGTAAACAGATCATTTCACCAGCTTTATTAATGTGCATATTCCAAACTACATTTTCTTTTTCCCTTCTTTCTTCTCTCCCTCTATGCTTTTCCAGCTCCAGTTTGAGTTTTGTTTTGAAGCACTGGATTCATTCGTACATCAAAGGGAAATCTAAGGCATTAGAGCCCACATAGACAGAAAACAAAGGCACTGTTTACAAGGCGGAAACTTGCTGAGAGAGAAGCAGCTGAGTTTTGCAAGGCTCACCCACTGACTGCCACCTTGGAGGTACATCAAACATCATTACTTGCCCAATAGAGTCAAGCATTTCTCTTTCAAAGCCTCCTAACATAATGTATTATTTGTGTTACTGTAATACTGAAAAGTCCCAGTCCTGACCAGTGCCCTGCGAGGAGTACTTCCCCCATAGAATCTGCAAATTTAACTGTGTTTTGCTGGATGAGAAGCAGTCCAGCTTCATAGGCAAAGAGGTCCATGTGGGCTAATCTAGACAAAATTAGGCCAGAAGGAGCTACTCCCTAATACGGTATTTCAAAACTGGGTATCAGTGTTCAGGATTAACATATTCTCCCTCCAGGTATGTACCAAGGCAGGAAAAAGATGAGATCTTTCTTGTCCTAAAGAGTTCTTGTGATATTTATGATATACTTAAAGTAACATATAGGGGGATTTGCCCATATTTTTTGGGTCCTAGCTTCTTGTTCTTATTTAAATAAATGTCTGAGCCGCATCAAGAAAGACTCCAGCATGGGAATGCACCAGCAAACTGGCTGTTTCACACCCAGCATTGCACTTTCCAGGCCAAATGTGGAAAGCTGTGGTAGATCCAAACCCCATCTTTTTTCCATCTGGCAGAGCAGGAGCTCAGTATCCTTCTTATCTTGTAGTTTCACCAGACATGCTTTGCTTTCTTCCTGTAGCTGAGAATTATTTGTTATTAATTATTGTTAGAGTATCTGTTTACTCTTTTTTGGTTTTGCAATGTTTTTGCTTCTATGCCAGGCTGCATACAATGTATCTGGTATTCTGAAAATACTGCTGAGTCTACCAGCCTTTTGCACTTTCCTTTGCTACACTAAGCCTGTTCTTTATAGCTGAGCTGAATAAGAGGGGATGAGTATTTAAAATGACACTCATCTCACAGCCTCCATACGGTATGAATACTTCTCCTTCATTCTGGCTAAACTTTTTGCCGATTAAATGAAAACCACACAGAAATAATAACCTGGTTCTTCCATGATAGTTATCCTTTATCAGTCTCAAAATAGCTGACATTTTTAGATGCGCTACTTATTTCCAAATTGCAACAGCGAATCAAGCCGAGAAGGGCATATTTTGGCATGCTGAGCTTCTAACAAAATACACGTAATTTAAAACTTATCCTTCCAGAAGCTTACAGAAATCCAACCAGAAGCTAACTGAGGGGTACAAAATGCAAGCCATCACTGCTAGCTGCAAGGAGCCATTGACTATAAAGTGCCTTTGACTGCAGAAGGACCGCAAACTTTCAGTCTTCCAGTCCTTTGCAAAGCTCAAAGGAGCTCCTCATCAGTCAGAAACTTTGGCAGGTTGGTATCAATACAAACAAAAGGCTCAGTTCTGATCACAACTCAGAGGAAGCCCACTCATGGAGTTGTACGGATTTTGTTTGTATAATCACCACCATAAATGAGAACGAAATAGAGGGCACATTACTACAAGTTCTGGATAGCCTTTAGAAACTTGTTGTTAGTGTTTGTTACACTGGATATATAATCATGGGTTTCCTATTAGACTCAAATTTCTCCACTCTTGCGAACACAAGACAGAGTGTTTAAATCTAAATTATTAGTTTCCATTTAAAATGTGGACATATTAATTTGGCCTACAGGACAACAGCTCTATCCTAAGAAATATATATTAAAGTATAGTCTACAGAATATAATTCCTAAGAAATATGCTGGACTACAGTATGAACCATGCCTATGCCTGGTGACTGTTCCCACTGAGAAGGGTATTGCTTACCTATGCCTTGGTTTGAGGGGGTTTATTATTATTTGCAGTGATGTGGATGTTGCCATTGGCTTCACTGTGCTAGGTCAGGGAGCAAGAAGATATGAAGCATATTCAGAGTTTACACTTTTTTCTAAAGCAAGATGCAACAAATAGCTATGAGAAGCAAAACCAGGGAATGATGAAAAGGAATAAATGTTACATGTAGAAAAACCTGTAAGCTAATGAAATAGCTATTTCACAGTTTAATGATTCCAAAATAATCTGAAAGTTTTTGACAAAAATCTCCACCTTTCCTTCTGGCTGTCACAGAACCCCTGCTGTTCCTGGGTGTGACTCGTGGTATCCCAGCAAACATTGCATTGAGGAGAGATTCAGAGAAGAAAAGCATTTCATACATTTATTAAACTAAGCTATTTTGTTAGAAAAGCTATGGAGTGAAAAATAGAGATGTACATGAGAATGAAGTACTCTAAGGTAGCACCACTGGCTTAAGGAGAAGAGCAAGAGAGCTACACAGTATTTTGAACTATTTTGCTTTGTGGATTTAGATCTGTGGCTGGGAGGAAGAATCCAGTAGAGCCTGACTGACTCTCCCTAAGGGACCGCCACTGAATACAAAGGATAGCAGCAGCCTGCTAGAGCGGTGGCACTCCCGTGTCAGCACCTTGTCGGCTGGATGTGCAGCTTCACTTCAGCGCTGGGGATGCTCGGAGGAAGCAAAACGAAGAAATTGCATTTTGTTTCATTGGGGCAAAATAATTGATATAATGGAACTGTTAAGGGAAATTTGAAAAAAGAAGTAAAATCAGATTTATATTTCTGCAGATATCCAAAGAAAAGCTTCCCAGCTTCCAAAGGCTTTAGGCTTATTTCATGATATTCAGAGTTATAATCCCAAGAGCCTAACAAGCAAGAACCATGTCTTCATTCCTTAGCAATAAAACCACTCCTGGCCAGAGTGCCATGGGAAGAGAAAAAACAGAAGTGTGGGTCTATTTAACCTTTGCCCCTCTATGGCAGAGTAAGTACTGTGTATTGGGCACACGATCCCTCCTCTACCCAAAACATGCACTCAAACGCTCAGTTTGAGTATTGGTTCATGTGCTGATACTTTGTACATTTGACACAGAGATGGTGTTCAGCTAATTCGCTATGAAATTCCTAAAATAGCACTTCTCTTTCCTAAGCACCAGCGACAACAGTAGAGATAACAGACAGCAGTAAAGAAGCAGACAACAGTAGAGATACTACAAACCAAGATAACGTATTTTAACACTAAGGTCTCATTTTCTCTTTTCAAATATACACCCAAATCGTCTTGCTCCATATGCACATATAAAACTACACATATAACCTCTGGTAGGTATTATAAGTATTTTTGATTAATCAGAGAGTTTCATTCAGAAGAGCCTTTGAAATTCTGGTTGCACTAGGAGTTCTACTTCCTGCAATCATTTAGTACATTTCTTCTGTGATCTTTTAGAAGCTTTTACCTTAAACCCCATGCTCGCTGTAACACTTGAAATAAACCCTGTGTGAATCTGTTTTTTCTTAAGAACCAACTACTGCTGTCTATTATGTAAAGAAAATGAAAAGATACCAAATTGTCTGAATCTCCTTAGTGCATACCATATCTCCCGTGTAAATATGAAGTTAGATGTTGTCTTTCCTCCCAAATTCTGTTCTTGGCTAAAATATCTGGACATAAGTGTCTCAGTTATCCAAGATATATGTACATCTGTGTTTAACAAAGTTGCATTTGTAACTTACAATGGCTAATAAACATTTTAATTATTGATTTCAGTTGAAAAATTCTTGAGGCTGAGTATAAACAAAAGAAATAAATATCTGCCTCTTGGTTAATTCAAGTGTAGAGGTGAAGCTATAGATCCCAGAGATGGAAAAAGCAATTTGCTATTCTCACTCATATTTAGAACCCTATTAGTGGGTTTGTGGAAAAAAATGTCATATACTTCAAAAAAAGCATGCTATGAATTAATGTTTATAGATTTTATTGCTTTTTCCAGCTCTCTATTTTTATTCTCTATTCTTTGTAATAGTCTTTAAAAACACAGAATTATAATTTTCTCCCTACAGACGCTGTCTTTTTCTATTAAGCAATCATCGATCCCTTGCATTTTCCCTCTTTCCTTCCCCCTCCATCCCTTTAGTTTTCAATGGACATAAAATTATCTGGGATGTTTCTCTGTTTAACATCAACAACTTTATTTTACATGGGCCTAATACAGGGTCCATAACAATAATAATAATAATAATAATAATAATCATAGTGCTTTATATCACCAAAGACTTGAATTGTTTCATAGCATAGTACTTCTGAATTTCCTATTGACTTTGGGCTAGACAGGAAACGCAGAGCCTGCCATCCCTCACTGGCATCCGCACACCAACAGCCCCACAGGGAGCTCCAGCTTTCTCAGCTGGAAGTGTCAGGGAAGAAGTACAGGTGACGATCTGTTCATCAGGACTATAGTACCCAGAGATGACCTTTCACTGTGTACAGGCCGACCTGGGCTGCTGAGAACACTAGCAGAGAGCAGACGAGCATGTGTATCAATGACTCTGAAAGCATAAACCAAATGTACTGCCAGTAGTAGACAGGGGCACATGAAACTTTCATTTGTTCTGATCCTGGAGGATCTATAGTGTCATTGACTGATACAACATAGTTCACTTTATTTAATCATCACGTTTAGGTTTTGCATTTGGCGAGGATCTTGCTCTGAAACTCAGTAAGAACAGCAAGACACTGGCCCCAGTCAGGAGTATGTGACTCTTCTCCAATCTGCCAATGCGCACATTGGGTCAGCTGAGTGGACATATCTATCGAGATTAAGGAACCAATAAAATTCAATGTGGGATGCCCCCAAATACTCACATTCTAACAGTGTAGGCTGTACTGAAACCTCCTGAATCTGGAAAAGATTCCCCTCTTTTCTTATAGGAGAATCAGATCAGGGCAACTGAGTTTTAACACGAAATACATCATACTCCTACGTATTGTTATGAAAAGATGTCAGGTATGATCATCTCCATGAACAGAGAGAGCACAGGCTGTTAAAAGTCTAGTTAGACTTAAAATTCCAGCATTAGCTCATCCTCCCCAAAAGTTCTCTTCCTCTTTTAATTGGAGTATTTCCACTGGAAAAATCTCTAAGCAATCAAAATCTTTTGTGTTATATCTGTCCTAGTTGGAGAAGACAAGTTTAGTTCACAATTGTTCTGGTCACCACTGTGCTGGTGTTACAGATCAAAATGACTGGAAAATCAAGCCTCAGAATGTTTCTGTTACACTGCTTTTGCTGCACAATTATTTTGAACTTACTTTGCAATAAGACGTAAAGACAACAATCCCCCTGGATACACACTGATAGAACTCCACTGACTTTGGTGGAGTTAATGCTCATTTAGCAGGTATTAACTGCCCTGAGGGTGATATGAAGTCCACACCTAACATCTGAAACACATTCCAAGATCAACAATAGGACTCACCAGATAATTTTCCTCTCTACTGAGGGTTGCTCTAAACTTTAAATGCTTCTCTTCATTTTGTGTTATACATTTACTATATATTGAAAGGACTATTCACTTGCTTTCATGAACTCAAATCCATACACTCCAACTCTGTACCCAGGGGGCTATTTACTAGATTATAAACGGGCAGATACCTATTTTGTAAGACATCTGCCCTTTTTATAAATCAGTCAGAGAGGGAGAAACAGCTGGGAGTTGGAAGACCCCAACATCACAGACGTACTGGTAAACAGTAAAAGGAGAAGTTGGATCTTTTCAAAAATTCCTTTCAAATATAACTGAAGTGTGACAGGCAAGCTGACAGGGACACCATTCATGGTGGACACTCATATGGCTAGGGACAGAATGCTGCTCCACTGCCTAGCTACCACAAAACAGTACATCTCACATTCTTACATGTCAGACCAGAAAACTTCAATCAGGATTTTCAATAACTGCTGAGCTGTCACGCAATATGGAGTGCACGTAGCTATAATATGCCCACAAGTTTCCGCAACGGTTATACTAGGTGCTTTCTACATTTGTTTATTTACACACACTTCCCAGAGATCTCCTGAGAACACAAGCATAGTTTGAGGCAGAGGTGGGTTTTGCAACCCATAGGCACCACCAGGATCTTGCTAAGGATCCTCTCCTGAGCCTCAGACAGAGCACCAGGTTCCTGCACGTACCCAGCTCCGCTTGGCTGCCTCTGCATTTCCCTCCAACAGGGAATATGATGTTGGAAGCGCAGCATCTTCATCATAAGCAATCACGCAAAGTCATGATTTTTAAAAATAAAAGTACCTTGAGAACTTCTGGATGTACAAGACAGATAATTATTTACCTATGGCGTTTACCTAAAGGAAACACCTTCGTGTGTCTTCTCTAGTGAAGTACATATCATTCCACAATCTTACTTCATACATGCTCATAGTAATAAGGTCAAGGAACTAGGCAATCTGTTGTTGTTGCTGAAGCAAGTCACAAACTAATCTTAATTCTGTTGGAAGTTTTCTTCCTTTTAAATAGTCGAAGACATTTATTATTGAACTTCCTGCTTTTGACAGAATTTTATTAAAAGAAATTGATTTTACCTGCTCAGACTATTACATTCTGCTGAAGGATAAAACACAATACCTCATTTTCTTCCCTGATTTTTGGTAAGAATATTTTAAAAAATTCAATAGGCTGTTGACTGAAATATCTAGTATCATAAGTCATTTCTTTAAAAGATTACTTTTTAAATCAGGTATCAATGTATTAGAAATTCTGTTAAAAAAATTTAAAAATAAACTTACTTTTAAAACATTCTTTCAGGAAGATTACATTGTAACAACCAAACACAACAATATGTTATATTACATTTTGAGCAGAATGTTTACCTTTCACTGAGTTTCTTTGCCAGCTGTGTCAGCGTTGACTGTAATAGCTTATGTATAAAAAAATATTAAAAAAGAGCTGTTTATTTTTTTTTTAATTGCCACGATCATGCCAAAAAACACAATGTGTGGGCTGCAGGCAGAATGCTGGGAGCAGTATTATTCATGTTAAAAACAGTTGCCTGATTTGCTTTCTTTGAAAATTAGGATACTATAAATAGGAGCCCAGTGGGATTTGTCGATTGCAAGTTTGTTTTTTTTTTTAAAAAGCTGCTAGAATGAAACTTTTCAAAGAACTATTGCTTATGGCTTGTCATTTCCCTTTGGCCCACATCAGACCTTTATTTTTGAAGAAAGTTACGTATTTGATAAAGATCTGCCTCCTACTTCTATGTGTATGTCCAAACACTAGATTTTTTTAAAACTTTCTATAAAGATTTATTTGCTTTTTATACATCTTACACTCTTTCAATAAGCCAATTATCTTAACTCACTGTTTTGGTCATCATCATCATCAAAAAGGTTGTATCACCAAACTCATAACAATTCTGTGTTGTTTGCTTTGTGAAAATCCTTCCCTGCAAATCACTTTTGAACAACTCAGAAATTAAAGTATACTAATCCATTACAAAAGGGTTGTGTCAAGGCAGTGTCCCACAAGAGTACCACAGCTGTCCTTTATTTTATTTACCAGCACATTAGGTTTTCGGTGCCTTTTCCTTTTTTGCTTGCTTTATAGCTGATGGAAGGCATACTTCCAAAGAAACCAAAACCCCCGAGCAACCAATAAACGCCCAAACACAAAAACCCCCTTATTTAAATAACAAAGCAAGAAGAAACTATTGCAGAGATTTTATCAAGTACTCTTTTCTGTGAGAAATTAGACATGACATTCATCATTAGAAAGCTGGCATTTTGACCTGCACTTGAATGGCAAGCAATGGGAGCTATTGGGATATGCTGACTTTTTAACAGCAAACACAGGGAAAGAAATAAAAGATATGCTGCTAATTTCACTGTGAGCAAAGGACCAACAAAGCAATTATACAGCTTATAAGACCTACCTAAATTCCTAGCTTTGCCCACTGGATTCTGTAAAGTACAAAGAAGTCATTTTTTTTTTTTTCCAAATACTTCTGTGTTTGTTTTTCTCTATGAGAAACAGTTTTTACACATGGATATTCATATTGCTCTGCCTACATAAAGAACACATCTTGAAAGTGGCACGAGATTTTGGTGTCCATCTTAAAAGCATGAAGCAAATGGCCTGATGGCCGTTTTCCTGAAGGCACAACCTTTCATCGGGATATTGGACCACGTTCAGAGGAATTTCAGCTGAAACACTTGGCATTACTAAGAAGTTGACAACCCCGTTTTGATGCCTGTCTGCATGTCTTTTTGCAACTCCTCTCACTGCGTGCGACCTTTGAGTTTACTTAACTCCATGGTCTCAAACTTGGTTCAGCCTGAGATCTTGCAGCGCACAAGCTCCAGGAGAGAACCGTAGAAAACAGACAAAGAGGGGAAGGTAGGAAACAGAGATGTGGTAATAGAAGAGAATAACGTTGCCTTCAACACTGTTCCAACAGACTATTAACTAGGGCCATATTTTCATTTGTAAATTAAATACTAAATGATGTGTATCACGCTGTCATCCTTACCTAAAGACATTTGCTGTCCAGATCTGAAGATTTTCTTAGTAGAATTGTACTTGAGTAAGAAACAAGAGCTCTATCCCATATTTTGCTCTAAACAGAGTTTTAAGGAAAACATTAGCATAAACAGGTGATAAATATCTCCTGTCCACCATAAAAATTCAATCAAAATATGAAAGCTTGGGTTTATCCTACAGAAACCATGAAAAAGCAATTAAGAGTGTGACACAAAGCCATTATACTTGATCAGGAGAGTTGACCCTGTCCCAAGGATGAAACAATAACTAGTGTCCTGAGTCCAGTGCAGTGACCTTCTGGAACTGGAACTTTCAACTACGCCAAATTATCTGCATCACATAGGCTGGCTTTGCGAGTCCGGCTGGATCAATGCAGCACATTTCACTGATGATGACAATGATCTAATCAATGTCAGTGACTCAGTGGACAGCAATGGCGATGTGAAGTAAGCACCAAAAGAATGCCAGGATTTCTCATTGTCAGGGTTACCTAGCTGCTCCCCATTTGTTCTTTTTCTTTAAATGCTAATTTGAAACTATGAAAAAATAATGTTAAGTAGCAATTTCCTAGAAGGGTTTTTTGTCACATCTATTCAGACTTATATTCTACGTGCCAAATTGCAACCTGATGTTCAATAATGCTGTTTTTGACACTTCTGTGTAATAAAAGTGAAGATCCTTCTTCGCTCAAGGATGTCTATGACACTTTTGACACTTCTCTCCCAGAACTGCAGGCAGCCCAGATGTTCTCTGCATTAAGCGGAGCATTGCCGCAACTGCTATGGAATGTCGGAAGATATTGGGCTCTAGGCAAAAGTAGCAAAGGGCATCTTTCCTCTTTTTAACTGAGGAGTGATTTTTGGAGAGTAAAACCTTTTGATGTGCACAAAGTTAAAAGCCTCAGAGGGATTTTACAGGCAAGGGACACATTGCATTTTCTCTGGCTCTTGTTTCAAGGTAACTCAGAGCCATTACAGAGCAGCTGTTTCCACTTCTGTTCAGAAAAATCCTCCTTACCTATCTACACCATCATGACATTGCTGTATCTGCTGGACATCTGAACGTTATGATACAGGCAAAAATGAAAATAACAGTAACAGGTCTTGGTGATGGACTCAAGCCTTCATTTCTGTGGACTCACAAGGGTGCAAGACCCAGCCACTACGGGATTGTTTGGGCTTCTCAAGACTTGAATCCAGTGATTCACAGCAGCAGCTGAAGGAGCCTTGGCCACATGCTGTGCTCCTGTACCCCCGTATTCTCTCCAGCTGGGATAAAGTAAGTGCTTGGAGACCACATCGTGTACCTGGAGGAAAATGTTCCCAGGTAAAAAATAACCAGATCTTTTCTGCATCGTCTTCCTTATTTCTGCCCTTGTACTGTCCCCAAAACAGATGCTTCTGGGACTGAGTAGTAAACTGGACTGGTTTTCTCCTTTAAGAATACATAGGCTCTGCTGTTTAATACAGGCCACAAACAGTCGTTCTGTGCATAACAAAGTCTATGGGTAGGAAATACTCTTCAAACTAGAACCCCGGGGCTCGCACAAGCCCCAGTTGCTGTCGGTGGGTGGGCAGATGAGTCGGGGTCTTTCCCTTCATCCTGCTGCTCTTCAGCTCCACCTCCTGGAACCACACACTGCATGGAAAGAACCGCCTTGCCACAGCCACGCACTGCCCTTAACAGCAGAGACAGGTTAGCAGAGAGGCTATTTAATCAGTTTCCTCAGCAAAAAAAAAGTGTGCTAGAACGTTTTATTTTGAAATAAAACTTTTAATTTGGAAATTTCAGTTCTGTAATCTATTTAATCTATTTTTAAGTACTTGCAACAGACATGTCTCTGCTGGAAGGATTTTTTTTTTCCTTCCCCCTCCCCCCAAATTCTTTGTGATTAATACAACTTTCGCAAGGTTTAAAACAGCTCAGAGAGCTGTTATTGATACCCTTTTATACACAGTCCCAAAGTTTAAGGCAGTCACACCACCTTCCTCAAATTAACAAGAGCTAGAATCATATGTTTTAGAAGATTCACTGTTATGTCTTTCCCGTCATCTCCAGGGAGCTGTGCAAGCGGCATAGGAATTTCTTAACCAACTTTTTACTGGGATTACTCTTCGCCTGACTTCTGTCTGCAGCTGTATAGAGAACTCACTGGAGCAGGGTCTGTCTGTCTTAGATGCTGGCTTATAGCTGAAGCAGGAAGAGCACCAGCCAAAGTGAGGAGTGGGGAAAACTACTTCTGGGTGCTGCCAGGCCAGACTAGAGCAGTTCCTGTAAAACTCTTATCCTCTGGGAAGAAAGATTACTTGTAGCATCCATACTGGGATTTTTGTGTTGCACTGCCAAACCATCTCTAACACATGCCAGCTTTATCAAGGAGCCATTAGCATACCAAAAGAAAGGCAGCAAGCAGCAGCACGCTTTTCGTACCCTGCCACCAGTTCCCAAACAACACCAGGGACTCCATCTGACACTTCGACCCTCCATGGTCCTTCCGATCAGACAGGTGTTAAGGAAGACAAAACCACTGCCTACTGCCTTATTTAAAACCCAAACTGCGGGTGGCCTGCAGGTGACCTTGGTAAACTGCAGGGCCTGAGCCTGTTTGACTTTTTGGTCCATGTTGTAAGTTTTTGTTCCTATGTGGGATAGAGTGCTACAAACTCATCAGGGACGGTGCTACTTTAGCAACAGTTGTCATGTTGTGTGTTCCTTTTCTAGACATATTTCCTACCATGGGTGTCACTTTCACAGTCAAATGCCACTGGACACAGAGTTATGGTTGTGATTACTATGGAAAATAAGAAACACAAGGACAAATCATTTTAACAGAAGGGTCAGCAATGGAAAACGGCAGTCATCCTTTTATGTCATAGTGCCTCCCAGTTGGACCTGGTCTCTGCAAAATGGGCAAAGGAGTCCACAACTGCATAGATCCATTATCCTCTATATGGTTCAGGACGACAAGCTCATTAGGAACTATAGCTTCATTAGGTAGCAAGAGCTGCCCTGTTGTCAGGCTATGATCTATTCCTTACCTTGGATTGTGCCACAGAGTTTTCTCTCCCACATCCCAATCACAACTGACTACCACACCTCACTGCATTTGGTGATGGAGGGTAGATCTTGCTTTAAAAATTATAAGCTAAAGTTTCAGTAATACTACAGGAAAATCTGCTAAACATTACTCAGTATTATCCATGTACAGGTATGTCCTTACTTCTCCTCTCTGGTATGGAAAGGAATCACTTACCAGATGACTACAATTATTAGCAGCTCCCATTACAGGGCTAATCTGTGCTCAGTGATTACATACACCTGAGCGCACAGTCATAACAAAACCACCGGACCACACCTTTGCAATACATATTTACCTTTGCATTTAAGAGATGCCCAAATTTACAATGTAAATCAAATAGTAAAATGAAACCACAAAATTAAAAATATCATTTTAAAAAGTGACTGTTTTGTACATGCTGGGGAGTACAGGGAAAAAAGGCAGGGCACTACTTTATTCTGTGGGGATCCTTTTTGCTTTTAAGGTTTGTTTTTTGAAGGCAAAATGGATTAACATTTAATCTATCATTATAATGATATATAGCATTTACGAAAAATTGAAAGAGTCAGAAAACAACAATATCTTAGAAAGTTCTATGTTATTTCTCAGGCTTCCAAAAGAAGTGCTCAGATATAATTGCTTAAAGTAGACTTCAAAAGACTTGATATATCAGCAGCTGCAGCAAATACATGACTTTTTCTATTTTAATTATCTATTTCTTCTAATAGCTTCTACAAGACTTAAACATGAATAGAGATCAGAGGGGGAGCCGGATTTTATGTTTTACCTACACTATTCTGAAAACAGGGTAATAATTATAGAAATGGCTGAATCTTGCATGGTGGTTTGTTTGTGCAAGTGAAGTACTCCCCCAGTGTTTCTCTTCTCCAAGTTCAATGATTAACTCCACTTAAAACCCAATCCTTGTGTGTCTGTTGACAGAAATCTCTGCTACATAAAAGATTTAATAGCAAGACTTGGCATAAAATATTTTGGCAAAATGAACCGAATATCACATCAAACACAGTTGAAAGGCAAACTTCCCAGCCAACAGAACAGTTTTATCAAATTCCAAATTCTGATGTTCTTTTATTGTGGCAAAATCAGAATTACTTCTATCTTATAGAATTTCTTTGGTCAAGGTGAAAGCATCTTAGATATTGTTATCTCTCTTCTTTGCAGGGATATAGTACATAATCTATTATGGCAAGACTCTCTGCTTCCTTGCTCAAAACTGTAAAATATATTCCTGTCCTGTTTCACAAAATTTAAAGCTGTTCTGGTGAATACACAATTTTAATTTGGAGTTCAAAAAAAATTTTTCACGCCTCATTTACGTAGAAGTTCTTTGCCTTATCACTGCTCCAGCTATTTAAAGCACTGCCTTTCTGTTTATGAAAGTGAACTTTCTTCCTTCTCCTTCACATTTTTTAAGATAAAAAATTAAAAATTAACCTTTCCACTGACATTATTCTCATAACACGTACCAAATTGATTTGAAAACATTAGATTTGCCAAATTTCTCCTGCATGTTGAACTGGAGTCTAAATATGGCTCCTTTATTTATGTAAGTGGAGGCTTATTTATTCGAGAGACAATTTTTTGGAGGATTATCCTAATGAGTGTGGTGAGAGCAGCTAAAAAATTTGAATTAGTTTTTAATTTTTAATTTTTGGAACATCAATTTTCAGACAATTTTTGGACATATAATTAAACATGAAGTTAATTATCTGTTTACAAGGACTCTTTTAATGCACGGCTTTCAGTGCCGAGAGGCTGTGCAGTCAGGCTGTAATCTGAGGCCAGCAGTGACACTGCTGCCAGGCAGAAGGGCCACCGCACATAGCACAGCCCGCAGTGCGGGACAGGGTCAGTCCTAAATGCACCTCCAGAAGAGGAGAGACCCCGTGGGTCTTTCCATCGAGGCTCTTCCTCTCCTGCCCACTGAGGTGACCAGAGTGAACCTGCACAAATGGGGAATTCCCTCACAAATGGGGAGGTTTTGGCCCTTGTTGGTTGTGCAGGTGGAAGTATGGATACAAATGCATCCCATAAACTGGAAATACGGTCTCAGCAAAATCCCTGTTCTCATTTTTAATTCTCAAAACCTTCAGGTTTTGTGCTGGGTTGTTACGTGATTTCAGCAGATATTTGTAAAGTTCAAAGGAAAACCTCTTGAGAATTTTTTTTTTGTATTGAAAATGAGATCAAAATGGTGGTTTTCCTGTTTTATAAATACATTTAAGATCATTCAAAAGCTGGCTGAAGTTTAGAGCCTCAGATTTCTCTTATTTACATCATGCTAAAACTTCAAGGCGCTGTTATGCCTGACCCCTCCTGCCCTGAGCACAGTGTGGTGTCCCAAAGAGCTATGATCACACGCTCTCATCCTGCAGACATTTACAACATGCTTGACTGCAAGCAGGTGGACAGTTCCCACTGAAGTAACACAAAATTAAGTCAGAGGTAATGGAAATTTTTAAGACCCCATGAATCCTACAGTGAGCACTGCACAGACTCAGAGGCCTGTCTTTGAGTTAATTGAATGAAGTCTAGACTTTTTTTTTACCTGAACTATCATCACAGAGGTAACAAATTCCACAGGTAAACACATCGACACCACCTGTGCACCAAAAGCAACTGCACACTGCCCCTGAAATGATACCTGTTGACACCCACCTTGTCGGCAAGCTGAAGCTACAGCTGTTCACTGCTCCCCTCACTTGATACACGTTTCAAACCTGTGCTCACGTCATCCCAGTGACTACAGGCAAAAACATCAGGCGATTCCTAACCAGTTTCCTTTGTGCACACAGGAACCGATCATCTCTTTCAGCCAGAGGGTGTCAGGTACACATCCTCTGTTTTGTTCATTCCAACATAATCCCCATCATTTTGTGGTTTAAGATTATTCCTAATTAGTACATACGCTAATGAAAATAAAAGGAAACTCCAAATAAATTTATGAAGTTAAACTTAGAAAACACAGACTAGAGGGCACACACTTCATCCTGTACAGATATATTGGTGTAAATGTGAAGTTGATGGCTGACATGGTGGAATATCTCCAAATTTACACTGGCAGAAAAAAAGACAATCTAGCTAACAGTTCCTAAAGTTACTAAATGAAAAAATAGATAAATGAAATAATAACATATTTGTAACACAGATAAAAATATTAGCACTCTGCAGATCTCCAGACAAATTGGGCAGGATTACACTGCAGTGAGACAGTTGAGTTTAAGTGGGAAAGAATTCTTTCTCAAGTACCACATTCTTTTCTCCATCAGAAGCAGCCATGTATTTTCAGTACCGGCACAATGTGACATTGTTTCTTTGTACAGATGTGAATAACTGGGATGATAGCATTGGTTCTGAAACTGTTTCCTACCAGAGATGTCCTATTTCACTAGAAAGGATTAAGTTTATATTTGAGTTTTGTTTTAGGATGGCTCTTGTTTATTTTTCATGTTAAATTGCAAACTTGCACTAGTAAGAGCTGGTAATTTCACAAGAGCTGGAATATTCTGCCCCTTAGTTATCATGAAATCCTATATTCTGAACATGTCTTCAGACAGTTATGTGAATTATTAGTTAGCTGTTAGGCGGATTTATGGTTTTCATCTTAGCCTGAACTTCTCTCATGAGCATTCAGATAAATTATTTTGAAGGCGTTCAGGAGCTAAGCATCCAATTGTATTATGTTAATATTACAAGATATTTATATTCATGCATCATAAATGACTGTGCTATAGTTTACTTAATATTTTGCATTATTATATAAATATGAGCCTTTACGCCAATGCATTAGTTCCTTTTCCCCCCCTGGTGTTTAAGATTGTACTGAAGTCCCGCTGATGCCATAATTGAGGTTAAGCATGTGCAGAAGTGCTGTTTGAGATGGGCCCCTATTCCCCAACGTGCCATTTGTCTCTGGTAGATGATGGAAGATTGCTTTACTCTTTGCTCATTAATATAAATACATTCTATTCTCTCTTTGCACTAGCTATATGCCACAAAATCATTTTTACAATTATATTATTTATAGCCATGCACATTTCAGGGTCATTCCATATACCTATATGTGGAATTGAACCTGAAAATGTAGTAATTCACACTTCAAATACTATTTTGGGGGAAATACAGATTTCTAACTTTAAAATGTATTTTAGTGCACCCAACAGGGCTAAATTAAGATTAAGCACTGAACTTCAGCTCTGTGTTTCCCGCCTTCAAGCTTCATTGTGCCACCTTAATATTTGGTTAACATACTATGTACATAGAATATTTGTTACAAGGTTTGTGAATAACTGATTCTCATCTCCTCTGTGAGGAAAATTGACTCCATTACATGAGAGAAGAGACATCAAGCTAACATTACATGAAGTCATAATCCTCTATTGAGACATCACACAATGACATTGCTAACATTAGTATGCAATATTTATCATAAATAAAAGAGGCTATTGAGGCTTTCAACCCATAAGCAGCTCTGTGTGGATGACTTCACTGTAAGAACACAGTGAGGATAAAAGATTTATTTATACCTAAATATGTTCTCATTAGTAATTCTGTACTAGCACGTAGCAAATACAGTTGGAGGACCAGTAGAGTTTTGTGGTTTGTTTTGGTTTTGTTTTTCTTTAAATTACTATTTCTTGTTTGCACTTTAACTAAAATCAATTAGTAAAAAAAAAACCCAAAACCCAAAACACACTAAGAATAAGAAATCGGTTAATGAGTTTATTGTCCTGAGTATAGTTCATTCTCACGAATGAAGAATTACTTAATTTTTATGGGATACAGTAATATCTCATCACTCCATAACACAGAGATCCAGTAGACCATTAGCTCAGACCTTCATAAAAAGGGGAATTGTCTTTGAAGAGGTCCCTCTGGCACATATAACATAGCCCTAAAGCACCATGGTGTCATGTAAGACTTCTTCCTGACCTGCCTTTATATTATACTGTTTCCCAAACACCATTTTTTGTATTTCTCTTAACACAGTGAAGGAGTAACCCACATTACATGGGAGGCACCCAACCAACCACCTGCGGTCCCTTCCAAGATCTCTTACTGACTCTGTGCTGTCATCTCACAGCCTATTTGAGGGAAATTCAACTCAGCTTAACACCAAATCCTCTGTACGATCTCACTTTGTCTTACTACCATAAATATCACCTTCCTTTCTGGGGCCCAGATTTACTTTCAGGCTGTTGTTTCACATACACCTTTGTCGGGTGAAACCTAACAAAAATAAGGCAATGGTACAAAGCATGTGTCCATACTTTACATTTGACTACCAGTGTTTTTGTTCAAAACACAATCTTCCTTTTTGACTAGACTGATTTGCCATCTTTAATTTATTTTCAATGTTCTTAAACAGTTCTACTGGTAAAACCTTTAGCATATTTGGGAACATTTCACTACTAATGGAATTATGGTACAAGACGACTAAGTATATGTATATATTATAACATTCTCTGTGTCACAAGAACCCACCCCATAACCACTAATTCACAGAATCACTAGGAAAAAAAATGCTGAACTAATGCATTATTTTTTATCTTAGAAGAATGGCAGTTCATCAGGTATTCATTTCTCATCTTGGGAATTACATAGACATGGTTCATCTCTTTCTAAAACTGCATTTAAGTTGATTACATGTAAGCTGACTGATAAGAAAATCTTATTGAAAAACAAATCATTTAATTTAGAATCAGCTCGGCAGAGAAAGTCCTTACCAACAATTACTGAGAGATCTGAAGAATTCTACTCCACCTCCAAATGTAGATGAAAAACCATTTACTTTTCCTGTTAATTTCAGCTGTTCATTTTCAGCAATAAAAGCTCCAGCTTTTTTTTTTTTTTAATTGAAAATTAAGGCCAACTCCTTGCAAAATTTCTTTCCTGTGGTCTCAGCAATTCTGTGGTCTTAGTCTTCCCCTTTTATTCAGACATTCTTTTTGTATAAAATATACATAAATTTCTTTTTGTAAATATAATTATATATTAATTTTTATAGAAATTATAATTTTTGTATAAATATTTATTCTGCTGAAAGCAGGATTTAGAAAAAATCTTTAATTTGAAAAGCCACTTAAAATTTTGAAAAACAAGACAATATTTTCAGCTAGATCTGCTTAAAGGAACTAGCTGTAAAAAAATAACACAGCTGACATAAGTTACTTTCATTTCCTATAGTCTGTCATCATATTTATAAACTCACATACTACATTTAAAGAGATAACAAGATGAGAGTAAGCTAGTTCTTGTTACTATGTAGTGGAACAGAAAATACCGAGATTGTATGAGTTTAATGTAATAGAAACAACATGCTGTTTAGATCCTACTACTCCGGTATATTTTGCCTCAGTCTGGGATGAAGTGCCTGAGGGGAACAGAAAGATGAACTTCATAATTTAGGTGAAATTCTTCCCATTTTTAAAGATTCATTTGCATATACGTAACCTTATAGAAGTACAGATTTTCAGACTATTCATCTGGGATTCAGATTATTATCTTCAGCACATTAAGTGACAAATTTTTAAAAAGTATTTCCAAGGTGATAATTTCAGTTCCTTTGGGCTAATGAGGCACAATACCAAGGGGCCTGGAAGGTATTCCCTGCTACCTCTCCTGCCAATCCAGCTCTTAACTCTTTAAATCCCCAAGGATCCAGCCAAAGTCCCATTAAAACCAGTGGAAACGTTCCCACTTCAGTGGAAGCTGGATCAATACACATCTTAAATAAAGTCAACGGATAAATATTATTTTCATCCGATTCATGCATTTGTTAGACATAAAAAGAATGCAGTTTCGTTTCTTTAATAGGTTTTTCACAGTAATCTAGGTGGCTGATGCATCTGCAATGTGACAAAACAGATATCTCTTTTTGCAGAGGGTATATGTTTCCCCATCTATTTCAAAAAAAGTCTCACAAACTACTCAGAACTCAGTACACGTTCTTTCCTCTTTTTTTTTTTTTTTTTTTTTTTTTTTTTTTTTTTTTTGTGACAACCTAGGCAATAATTCACAGCTCACTGGGTCTCCTAAATAACCCCCTTTATATTTACATGGTAGGCATTCCCCCATTACCCAGCAGGATTCAGCTGTATTGGCAGGCAGTCATTAGGCATTCTTAAGACTTTGGAGGTTTAACATACCCTTCTCTAGTTAGTGTCTTTGAAAACACCCTGTATGGTTACCATCTCAGCAAATATATAGAAAATCTTGACAATTTAACAATAACATAAACTGTGTCATTTAGTAATTTTGAAGTGGTTCCTTCTTTGGGTCCCATCCAGACTCCCACATGAAGCCTTTAAAGCTCAGAAGTATTTCACAAAATGGAGGATTGTTATGTTTCTTTCTTTTGCTCGAAATTAAAGGAGCTACTTGAGTCTCTTTGCTAAAACTTTCATAAGTGTATACTTGCTTTGCACTATGTGTTGTAGTTACTTTAATCCAGAATCACTAAGAATTCTGGGGGAAACGAAAATAATGCAAAATTACACCCTCTATTGATGAATGGAGAAAAATGCGTTATGAAAAAGATGCCCAAGTCTAACTCTCACAGAAGTAGGGCTTTTACTAGGAGGTCATCTTTTACTAGAAAGATACTATTTGAGCACAAAAGAAGAGCCAAATTTCTGAGGCTTACGATCTTGCTCTGAGGAAGCTCCCCCGACTGACTTCCTCCCCTGCCTACAGAAAGTCATTGAAGACTCTACAGCTCTACAGCCTGCCTTGACACTGATATCTCTCGTGAAAACAGGTCCTACGGGGTCACTTACACATAGACATGAACACACACACACCGACTACAGGAACACCACCACCTCTATGAATTCTTTAGTAACTGCCACGTTATATTATGGAGGCTTGTAGGAATATAAAAGGAGAAAACAGAGAAGTTGATTCATATTAGCAGTATTGATGCTCGGTACTGGTAATTCTACTTGTTCTGAAGAAACCTTCAAACAAACCTGGAGTGACAGATTGTCAATCACGCCTAGAGCACTTTGCATCCTATGAGCCTTGAATTGACACAAATGTTCAAAACTAGATTTGTTTACTGCATGGATAAATATTTCAAATTAATACATCAAAAATGCTTACATCAGCAAAAATCTCGAGAAGTGATTTTGTTCTGAAGAAAGAAAAAAGAATACAAGCATCTTTTTGTTTACAATTGGACTATTCTCGTTTCAATATTATCTGAAAGTTCAACTGGGGTATTTGTTTCTTTGATGAGAACCAGAGCCTTCATGATACAATGCCTCGTATGTGTCACGTACAATATCATTAGATATGTCCAGACTTAAGGAGCGAATTCTGGGTAATTCTTAAAACAAGAGCCCTTCGCACTGATCAGAAGTCATGACAGAATATAAAAAGTATGTGGTGATAGTTAATCTGCAAAATCATTGCTCATGTTAGCAAAATTAATAAAAGCATTTTGCAATCTTTTAAGACCAACAAGCACTTCATTGTATATTTCTCATATTTACAAAGTTCAAGTAACATCCTGACAGCACCAAACAATTCACCACCGCAGGTGTAATGAGAGGAAGGGGCCCCAAACCCCACAAATTGTTTGGGGTTTTTTCTTTAATCGAAGTGAGTAGTTCTTAGTCATATTTTTTTCTTATGGGATCCTGTAGCTTCTGAAGACTTCTCTTTCACTTTTAAAATTTCTGTAGAACACAATATCCCTCTATCATTTGAAATGCTTTGATAATCTTTCTTTAAAACTGATTACTTGCTTAAAGTTCAAGCTAATAAAAGTAACATCCTATTAAAAGAAAGCCTAGGTGTAGAGCAGAATTTTTGGATGCTAATTGGTCATGTTACTAGCCATCCATGAAACAGATGCTGAAAACACTCCAAAGACTTCAGAAATGCCTCTCTAAGTCATAAATCTTTTACAGGTACAATTATGTGAGAAGAGAAATAGGAAAAGCACATTCAACATCTGGAGGCAGATGAGTTTACTGAAGCAAAATTGCAAAATTAAATTTAGATGAACTTAATTAAAAAAGGGGATCCAATTTAATATGGACATTCATCAACTTCTCATTGAAAACCTTTCTTGCCTCAAGAAAATATAATAAAGTATGAACACAAAAACCATATAAAGGCTGAAATGAAGTGTGAAAGGATGGTCAAAGAAATACAGTAAGAAGGAACTCTCTTTTTCCTTCATTTTAACACATGTGCAGATGCACACACTTCTTTAATTGTACAGAATATTGAACTATTTTTTGTCTCTGTTACAGTGGAACAAGTATACTGGTCATCTGTATGCCCTGAAGGTTGTTAATCCTTCCGAGGCATATGCTACATATTTACTGATGACATGAATACCGTTCTGCCTGTATTGCCCTGTATGTATTTATAGTTGGTCAATTTTTTCTCCTAGATCCTAAAGAATTTTACCTAAACCCAGTTATATTTCTTTGTGCTCAAATGTTTGTTACCCAAGTTGCTCCTGCTGAAGTGAATGGGAGTTTTGTCACAGGACTTGGGTGACTTGTGGTGAATTTTCCTGTGCCATAGTTAAGACACAACAAATGAGGCTGTCTTGCCTTCCTTTACTAGCCCACTAGTGTCTTCTGTTTCCAGGGGAAAATAGTAGTTCAGTACCAGTCATTTCTACGTTCCATGAACTCTGTCTCTCAGAGCAGCATTGACTTTCAGCTCTCCAACTTACAGTGCATACAGAATTTAGTAGTGTCAAATAACAGTTTGAAAAGTTTAGAATAGTGTTATGAGGATTATATTATTTCCTTACAAAACCGCCCTGATAATTTGTTGTTTTGCACCTTATTTATCTGATCAAGTGATAACATGAATGCTGTGTTCTTTTATTTCTAAAGAGCATTCTAGTACTGTATGCTCTGAGCAAGATACTGTCCTTTATTAGGAACACATTCCAACATTATAAAAGTTACCCAGCAATAATGAAATGTAATCTGTCTTGAGGATTCGTGATAACACATTATTATGCTCATTTTTGTATGAAAAGAGCATGATTGGACAGGAATGCTATTGCTGTTGAACACATCTTTAAACTGAAGCAGAGGTTTTACTGAACTACTTGGTTAATGACAATAAATTGCTCGAGGAATACTTCATACAGGTTTTGTTTCCATGTCAGAAGAGTTCTAGGTTTTGCAGTGTAATCCAATTCAAAAAAATACATACTTCAGCAGCCTTGAATTAGCAGGACTTGAAAGTGGTGGTACTTGCCATCTGTATCACAGTGACCTAAAACTAGCATGAGCATGACTGGCCAGGGTGAGGTCAAAGGGCTGTCCATATCCTGCCTCTAACAGTGGCCATTAGTCAATGCTAAGTGGAACAGTACAGCACGCAGTGGTATGCCTCCCATGGTCTCCTAATTCCTCTGCTCCCAAAATATTGAATGTGGCATATGCAATAATGGTGAAAATAATTTTGACCCAAATCTCACCACAGGCAATATTATAATCTAAAAATTAGATCTTTCTTCCTGAAAAAGCTGTACACTTGCACACCAACATGATTTCCTGTTAAAGAACTACTCCATACTACCCAACTACTGTTTTCTAGAAAGTATATTCCAAATTGATGCAAAAGTATGGTGGGACTCAGCTGTTCCCTCTTCTTTTTATCTTTTAACAAAGCTGAGAATTTATCATTGCAGCAGAAATTCTGAGCTTCAAGATGCAGACAGATGACACCCCTTCACAAGGTCTCCACAGCAGTATTTGAGAATCTGACTCAAGGTTTGAGCAATCAGACTAGTTACAACAAAGATAGCATTAGAGGGGAAAATAATTTCTAATTTTACAACTTACTGCTCAGTTTCCAGCAAGAGGAAACTACTGAATTTCCTTTTTGTGCATTTTACTTTATCTTTGAAGCCTGCCTACCATCCTTTTGTAAATGATTACATTCTCCAAAAATGTACAACGTGAAACCTTCCGAGAGCAGTTACATTAGTAGAAAGGACAATAAAAACAGCCTTTCTAATTTTAGTCTGATAGGAATTGCTGAGAACTTGAGTCCTGAGCAAAATCTCTTGCAGATCAATGTATATTCTTATATCTCTCTATGTTTGCCTTGGTCAAGGGGAAATACTTCATTTTTCACACAGATTCAGTTTCAGTGTAACGTAACAGAAAACAGTAATATTCTAGTGTGGTTTACTATGGCATCTTTAAGAACTTACCACTGAGACTGAATGTGAAGATCCTTAAATTGCTGGCATCAGTGTTCCTGTAGAGGCTGGCACAAATTCAGATGAGTGATCCTGCCAAAAGTCAGAGGAAAATATTCATCAGACAGATGATTATTTTTAATCACACTTTCCCAGTACCCATGGAAGCCTTACTTTATAAATGCCTACTGCAGGTTTAATGATAAGACCACTAAAATAGATCTGAATGCAACATGCCAGCACGTTGACTTTTCAAGTGACTGTGAACCTTAATATTGATTCCCACAGGGTACTTTCTACAGAGAAACTGTCCTTTTATGAATGCAATGCAACAGATTTTACCAGGAAAAATAACAGTGTATTGCATTATTTAATAACTGCATTAGAAAGATGCCTCATGGAAAAAACAAACAAACAAAAATGCACACAATTGGCCAACCCCAAATTAATGAAGCATACACTCATACACAGTTCATTTTCATTTCAGATGAAAGAGGTTTTGAAGTTCAAATAAATTCGACTCCTAATAGTTTTAGTACAGGATTATCTCTCTTAACATCTGAAAAATAACATTCAGAGTTGGCATTTAACAGCTTATTTGTATTGCAGCACTTCAGGGACAAGCAAACTTGTAATTTCTACCATATGTGGAACATTTCTTTCATTAAAGTACTGAAATTTCTATACAAAAAAAAATCATGACTGAGAAAAACTCCAGCAGAAGGATTATTTAACAAAATACACGTATAACATATAATTATTTTTGCTATTTACTTTCAATTAATGCATAATATACTGTAAATACAAATATGTACATGCATACGTTTGTTTCATTAAGGTTTACACGGTTATTTTAAAAATCATTCCAATTCTGTTTAGGAGAACATGAAAATTATCTTGAAGTGAAAGCAAAGAAATGGAATTGCTGACAAGAAATACATAGTCAAGTGGAGCAGTGTTCTTGGATCAGACCAGTTTTATGAATTTGTAGCACTCAAATCCCAGTCGCCTCTATACAATAACAGAGCAAATTCAAAACAGGAAAAAAAACTGTAAGGGACCAACATCAAGCACTACATTAACAGAGAGGGTCTCCACAACTCTCTTTTCCTCTTTTACTCAAGCTCCCAATAAAAATATTACCATTATCACTATATAACAACAAATACCTTAGAGTGAGATTTTCAAAGAGAACTGGGTGTCTAACTCCCTCAGGCAGTTTTGAAAAGTACACGATTAATATACTATATAGCTCCTTATACATCAAACAATTTCCCACTGCACTTCACATTAATCTTTAATCTAGACACTTTAATCTTCAAATCTTCATACAATAATCTTCAATGAAAGGTTCTTTCTGGGAGTTTACAGTATATTTAACACAATTTAAAAACTACTAGTGCATTGCCCTAGCTTTTAATATCCAGAAAATGTTTTATAAATTAGATCAACTACAACCTGGCCAAGGTTTCTGTATTTTTAATATCTTTGGAGGGAGATTACAACAAAAGGGTGCTGGAGGGAATGACTTAGCTGGTTAAGCATCAGTTTGCAATTCTTTAAATCACTCCAGAACCATAGCTGCAGATCCCAGAGTTTATTCAGTGTTTCACTTTTTCCAAGGTAAGGACTAGCATCTCTGCGTACGTTATTGGGGGAAACAGCATAGCTTACAGTGTATACTACTCTGTTTTGGCAGCTCTCTGTGTGCACATCTGGCCACGGACATAGTTTCCATATCTGTGTTTTTGCCAAAAATATTAACTGTTAGAATAGTGTGCCAGGCTCATTCTGCAGGGATACAGCCATGACTTCAACTCCTCCTGGCCTTTACTGTTCCCTTCAGTGCTGTTTACTTTACTCATGGACCAGGGCTTCACAGTATTAGCCCTATCTAAATGCACAGTGGAGAAAACTTCTAAGAATTTAGCGGATTGAGGACAAAATGCAATAGGTTAGTATGAAGTAAGAGGGGAAAAAAATTAAGATAATAGCTATTATGACAAGCAATATTGTTTGTAGGCAGCCCGGCAAAGGCACGTTTTTGAGGAGAGATTTGAAGAACCAGTGTTGCAGAAGTGTCTAAGAAATTTTGATGGGAATAAAGCAAGAAGGTGCTGGCTTGAAAATGAGAGCTGAGGAGCTAATGGACATGTGACTCAATCTGAGGCTGAGGCTGCTGGTTTCATACTAAGAGAGGGCACATGGCAGAGTAAGAACAAATAAGCCACCTAAAAGAGAAAAGGGAGAGTCCTATATCAACTGAGTGTTATGATCAGAAAGCAATATGAGAAAAAAAAAACAACCCTAAGAAAACAAGTTTCTAACAGCATTATTTGAGTTGGTAAGATTATATTGAGATTTGAGAAAACAAATTCACGGTGCAAGAAATCCAAGAGCCAATATAGATGGCCAGGAAAGAACACATGTCAGACTTTACATGCCAGCTGGATTTGAGGAGACAAAGAGAAATCTCAGTTGAAGACAGCGTTCAGGTAGTGAATTTGGGTGACAGATGAGGTGATAGGCTGTTAACAGACACCATGAGAACGAGTAATGGAGAGGGCTTCTGCAGAAAGGGTAAGGACCAGTGTTTTAGTGGATGTTAGTTTGAGATACCACTCCAATATTTACACAGAAACACTTAGATTGTAGTTTGGGTAGGAAGAGGCAAGCTTGAAGTACAGAGGTCCACACAGCTCCTAACCAGCCTCATTAACGTGGTAGCTGAATTTGTGCTTTCATGGGAGATGCCTCATGGATAAACTAGGAAGTAAAACCTGACTTTCCTGTAAACTCCTGCAATGCAGACTTGAAAAGGTAGATTCACCAAAGAGCACGCGGAGGAAAGGATAGTGTCATGAAAGCCGAAAGAGGAAAGGATTACAGTAAGATTATCAAAGTTAAATATATACTGAAACACCTGATAGGTTCACATGGTCAAAGGTGGAATACAGATTCTCTGACTGGACTGGAGAAAGTTATTACAGACCGGTTTGAGCAGTTTCTGTTTGACTACAGGGAGTGGGAATTAGATGGCAGTGACTAGCGTGCTCCATGTATTCAGGGATGAGAGCTTATTAGAAAGCCAGGTAGGGTAAACACTGGGACATTTTGAAGAAGTGAAAGACTAAGGCAAGCTTGAATTGAGCAAGAAAAGAGATGTAAGAGAGTGACAGATCAGAGGAAAAAAGGGATAAGATGACGCCACTGTATAAAGTGGGTGAGCAGAGAAGGATAGCAGTTGGAAGACTTTATAACTTGTGACAGGCTAGAGGACTGTTTCAGGAACAGAGCAATGAGTGAAAAGAGCAGTTATGAAGATGATATATTAATCAGTTTTCACTAGGAAGAAACTGTCACGATCCTTCTCAGAGAAAGAAATTGTGGTGGGAGAAACGGCTTTGAGAATGAGTCAAAGGTGGTGAAGAGGAGATTAGGACTGTGGGTGAAGATTCAAATTATAGTAGCAAGGCATCTGACAGAATTGAGACGGGAGAAAAGAATGCCTGTTCCATGGAGGAAGCCAGCTTGGTCACGGGATTTCTGCTAGAAATGTCTTGTTGCACGAAGTAACAAGCAGAGAATGTATCTACAAGAATGGTGGTCTTGATGGCTTTTGAGAGATTCAGAGAGAAGGCAGATGCTGAACTCAATCAATTCAGGAACATCTCCTGCTTTTGTGCAAGGAGACCAAGGGAGGAGAGGCAATAAAGAAGTCACGGCATTTTCCAACTTTGCTAGACCAAATCATAAGTGGGTCTTTATTTAAAGCTCTCATGGTGTCTGTCACAGTTGAATAGAACTTGACATGTGGATGAGTTTAATTTACCATGGAGCTGCAGCACTTCAAAAATGATTGCAGATCCATAAAAGGTCTCTGAATACCTGGTTTACATTCAGACATGACACCTGAACTGGCTAAAAGATACAGGCAGATTTGTCCCACTGTGCTTTTATCTCAGAAAAATCCTATGATTTGTACTTTGAGGAAAAAAATACGAAATATTTCATATTCATGGGACATGTTGCAGTGAGAAGACATGAACATTTGATAATTTGGGTTCAGACTTCCATTTTCTTCATGGTCAAGTCCATTCTGGGGATAGAAAGATTCATGCTAGCAATCCCATCACATTTATAGTAATGCAGAAGGATCTCAGCACATATAATTTTGAGCAGAGGAAGCAGCAAGCCCCTTAAAGCACTGGCAGACAAATGGCTGATACAATGTCTGAAAAAGCTAATGTTATGATTTATATAAGGCAAATTTATAGTCCTGGGAAGCAAGGAGAGCTTGGGGATAATATAAGCACTTATGGTCCAGAAAGCTTAGTGAAACTAAACTATTGTAAGACAGTGAGAATGGATTTTTTTGGATGAAGATATTTTCTTATTAATGATTCAGATGAAATTTTACACTGTTTTGGCAAAGTTGGGAGTTGAGACTCAAGGAGTGAGAATACGAAAAAAAAGTCAAAATTCTAAGTTAAAAAGCTGTAAGAAAGATATTCTCAAGTGACATCCAAACGTGCATTCAGAGGGGGACAATTAGCTGAGAGGACAGAATTGACGATTCCCTGAAGATGAAATTTATATTGTGATTTACAAGGGTCTGTGATGGCACCCATGACTTCAGCTTGCTAAGTAGTCTGTCACAGATGGTATCAAGCAAAATAAAGAGAAAGGCCTTAGCAAGAGAAACATTAATCTTGACCAAACATTGACAAGCACTTTCAAAAACTTAGAGACGAGAAAGAGTAACAAATGGTCAAACTGATAATGCCCTAAAATTTGCTATGAAGCCAATGCTTTATTTTATATCTTGTTGTAGTCAACCTCTCTGAATGGATTACTAATTAATTTACACATCCATTAATTAGTATGTGTAACGTATTTGTGAGACACAACAGAAGAAATCCAGTAGCACCAAATATAACATTTTAGAATGGGTTTTCTCACCACTTTTGCTCTCCTTCATGAATCTACTCTTCACCTATTTCCATGTAAATGCACTATTTTTAACAGAATTTTCCAAAATAGTAATTTTTATTTCTTTAGATGTATACACATACATCAAAAAGCTGCATCTACCTATCTACCTTGAATAAAAATTGATGTCTGTGCTTTACTAAGAAGGAACGCAGCCCAGTGTAGCAACATCTGCTAGTGCATCTAGCAGTGGAGTAAAACACTGCAAAGTTACCACTGGTGTTATTGCCTAGAAATAATGTAAATCCAATATCGAATTGGTTATGTAACTCAGATATCACAAGGTTTCATACAGCATAGAAAAGTTGCATTTTAAAGTTTTATTGGGGGAGGAGAGGAGGTGTGAGGAGATGTGAGTTCTGTTTAATACTAAACTGCTCAGTGCTGTGCAATACGTGGAAGCAAGGTTAATTGAAAAGCTGAAGTAATGTAAGTTCAGCCTTTAACAGGAATACATATGTTGTATAAAGCTCCACTGAGCCCAGGTGGATAAGTGAACATTTTCAATGCACATTAGATGAAGAAATGAAGAAGTAGAAGTATATAGGTATTACTAAACTAGAATATTCTGAAGGCCTGGAAGAGAGATAGAAAACCACTACCATGGAAATGTTTTATAGATTACTTTTTCTTCCCACCCAGAGAGTGGTAAGTCCCCCATTTCGCTTTAGATAAAGCTTTTTGTTGGCTATGTTTACCATCTCTCTAGGGAAAAAGGGGTGGTTTTCAGAGACTGACTTTAAACAAGAACATATGGACTCCCCCTGTAAAGTCACAATATCGGTGAGGTTCAGGATTTCAGAGCAGCTCTTCTCTGCCTCAGCACCCCTACGCCCTGCTACAGCAGGAGAGGAGCCCCAGACCACAGAAGAGTGGAATGCACAGGTCTGCCTCTGCCCTCCAAGGATGCTTTTTTTTCCCTTGGGCATGCTTTTATTAGGCTGAAGCTATTCATGATCCCCAAGAAACTGTAGGAATCAGTCTAAATATTCATTATAACATACCTGTCAACATCCTATGCACTTGTGTCCCACATTATTCTTAAAAACCATTTCAATATAAGCATATCTTTTTATATATATATATATATCTCTCTATATATCTATATCTGTAAAGAGATATATAAATAAACAGATGTTTATTCATTGCTACATAAAATTATTTCAGCATTTGGTATGTCTGCTGTCTTTTGTCAGCATGAAGCACCTAATACCCCAGGCCAGGTACAGCTGAACCTATTTGAAGCTGTACGCTTTTCTATGTGGGTATTAGCAGTCTGTTCAACAACACCCGTCCCCAGTTCTCCAAGAATAAGCCTTTTCCAAAATAATGCAGCTTGTTTAGCTGTCATCTCTTGCCTAGGCTCTATTCCAAAACGATGCAAACTTCAGACATTCTAACTAATAAATGCATGAATTTCATGTGACTCATAGGCCAATCGGGGTCCTGGAAGTACACTAAAATCAAAACAGAGAAACCTCTTTACAGAGGAAAACTCCTGAAAAGGTGTTTTATTACATAAAATCAGTGATCCTAACTTTGAAGGGGTGGGCTTTTATATGCTCAAAAAGAGAGTTCAGAGTGCTAATCGTGCAGAATCTACTGATTTCAAAAAGCATGAAAACCCCATAATATTGACATGTGACGCTTTTATGAATTACTATTACTTGCTTATTTTGGAAGAATGATATGCTATAATTTATCACTTAAAATAACTGCTAATTGAACAGCTTTTCTTTTATCACCTCTGTTTCAAAATATTCTCAGCATTTTATAGCAATATTATGTTTTCCTATGTTTGAGACTAACAGGCAATAACAACTCCCCACCCTGTATTTCAAGACCCTGTTAAGCATAATAATGTATTAAAGTCTGAATGCTCAGGAGGATGTATAAGAAAACCAATGCTTGTATTTCACTAGCTGCACCGCAACCAACTTAATTGCATGGCTAGAACATACTCATTTAAATGCAACTGTACATGTGACAGTTTTGGAAACTCTGGCTTAAATTAACAATGTATTTGTTGAAGTTTCATTTTTCTTGCCACTGATTTACAAAGGACCATCATAAAACTTTGATTTCATTGTTTAATAGCAGTATGTTACTCTGAATCAGGATCTGAAATATTTATGCGGGCAAAGATTCAGCACCTTCCAAAACCCATTTTGTGAGCTGGAATACTTCTCAATTAAAGCCATTGCTTCCTCTTTACAAGACAGTCAGATCGAATAACCAGATGATACTAATCACATTCAAATTATAGCTCAGAAGTTACTAGGCTAACAGCTAGAGAATAAACACCCGCAATCAAAGCAAAGCATCTAAACTTATTTTTATCTAGTGATTGGCTGTAAAAGGATGTACTAGCAACTACAAAACTTGGTGTTACAGACCTGTCTGTAGCTTATGTCTGAGGCAGCCTTTTCCTTTTGTAATACGTGAGTCTGAACCAAGTAAATCAACAGAGAAGGGTATTTGCTCCAACAAGAATATGCCTACATCTCTACATCCCTCCCACAGAAACGGCCTGTCCCACAGCCCCAGCGTGGCAGTGCTTTGTTAGAGGCCCAATTTTTCCTCCAAACTATCTTTCCAAACCTGGCTCTAGACAGAACAACTTTTCTTTCTGGCACACAGACATTTCAGTGTCAATAAGTATTTTGAGTATCACTTTCATTCTTAAAATTAAAATTCTACAGCTTGAAAGCAAAAGGGTATGTCAACAAACACTTACTTTTCATCTCCCATCTGCATACTTAGTTATTTCAAAGGCATATTTAGGTACTTCCTTCATTTCAGAAGATTCCCTTTGAAAACGCATTTGAATGAGTGTTACCCTTTTCTATGGAGATTTGGCCAAACATTTTTGTTAACAGCGATTTTGTTTAGCATGGTAATGCAATCAGTATCCCAGGAGACTCATCTTTCACAAGATGCCTGCCTGCAGTTCTACCTGCAAAGTTCTATTACACCAGTCTTCACAGATAACAAAGTACAGAAACTGTAATGCATAAAGCAGCACAATCATCTGTCAGAGGCTGTCTAAAAAAAAAAAAAAAGCAACCAAAAATTCCACACCCTGCTCCCCCCCATTTTTATATAAATATTCATTGCAGCCACCATGCTATGACAGTGCTTCATTTCAGGAACCAGTGGGCATAAGCTGTACTGTTCATTCACTTAAAACAAATAGTTAGGAGACTCCATGAGTAATTTCCATTTCCTGGACAAAGCGAAGAGCATTACTGTTTTTCAGAGGAAAGGTGAAACAGTGGTGATCAAGCTGTGAACTGAATAAATATAAAGTCTATGAAGTGATTTACTATTGTTACTGCAGCCACCTAGCAACAAAGTCAATCTCTTTTGCTGAGGCAGTGATTAGTGAGTGCAGCTGACCTGTGATACCTACTGCTTTTAATCTTATAGTTTGCACATTACATTAAAGGCTGAACTTGCAGAACAATATATTTATTGCTTCTGATACCTTTCCATTTTTTTTCAGACATATCTATTTTTACAAAGTGTTTAAGTGAAAGTCTGTGTATAATAAAAATAACGGAAAATAATTACCAGCCAAATAATAACACAGGTCACACTTGCCTGTGTTTTAGTATATAGGGCACTGATAAAGTACCACAAGTCTACGTAAGTCTTGCTAAAATGGACTTGTAAACATTTTTTTTTCAGATTTTTTTTCATAACCTTGAAATAATTTGTATATTAGACACCTATTAATTTTAATAGTCAGGAATCCATTTCCATTCTGCAGCTTTCACATGAAGCTCTTTTTACAGTTCAGCTCTTCTACTTAAAGATTAAAGATAACTGACAGGTTTTAGAGGAACTGAGAATCTACAGGCTTCACATTTACTATGACTTCATTTCAAGTTCTGGGGCTGATTATCATCATTATGTGTTACACCTAGTAGTGTCCCATATGTGACAGGTACCTTCTGAACACCATTAAAGGCATCAGCTCTTAAATTAACCTCCTAAAGAACAGACAGATGCTGGAAAGAAAGGCAGGAGGAAAAAAAATGCCATGATCAGGTAGCAGCAGATATTTCCCTCAATAAGAAAGCTTTAACAGTAGCTGTATTGTATCTTTACATATATGGCTTTAAGGTTCTTTTTCTCCATGTGCAAATATAAAGACATACAGACATTGCCAAATACGTGACAGGTTTGAGTAAGAATCAAGTGTCCTCAGTAATCCCTTTATGAAAATAAACCTTCGCGAGTCCAGGATTTCTCACAACAGTTCCCTCTCCACAGGCTACCTTGGCTTTTCACTGTTTTTGCAGATGGATGAAGGCGCTGCAGATCGGTTAAGGACACAAAAATCACTAGCAATAGAATTGGTTGATCCTCCTCTTTCTGCCCCAACCAGAAGCAGAGGCATATACAGAAAATCTCAGGCTGCAACACCAGCCAAATTACCTGTGTATACACACACATATCCCGGCTCATCACACGCTAAATCCAAGGCTACCACATAATTGAGGCAGATGGGTCAGAGCTCTCAAACGACATTAGGCAATCACAGGGTAATCATCAGGATTTAAACTACCAGGACCTGACCAGAACTGGGAACTTTGAAACTCATCTTTATTAGACTTTTGCTATATGTGTTTGCAATCAGGCTGGGAAACTCAAGCTAGAATCCTGAACTACCTTTCTTAATGAAAGAAAACACAGTTTAGTGGCAACTACAGAAGATTTTAGAACTGAATATAAAAATGGAGGGGAAAATATATATAGATTTTCTAAAACTTTGCTGAAACACTTAAATTCTGCTCTAAGCAAAAGCCTTCATCTTGTCTTACTTCTATACATATTCAAGTTTTCTCCTGAAAACCTTTGAAACACCTACGTAAATTCAGTATGGAAACTACACCTCTGCTTTATTCTGTTCTTCTTAATTCAAACTTCTTCGGGAGAAGCTCATAGTAAAAATAAGGGACAAAAAAATACACCAGGTCAATCCTAATGAAAAGTATGAAGATGTTACACTAAAACCATTCATAATGTGTTCAGCCCTTTAAATCTTTATTTACAACAGGGCAGTCAAACATAATTTTTAGTTCACCAGTTTCCAACATGTTTTTACATTGTTGTGGCTTCAAGAATGCTGAAAGCTATTTACTTATGTAAATCTTGAGATTTGCTACACAAAGAAACAGATGTATGTGACATTTGCAAGGCAGTGAAAATTAAGTGTCACATGCTGGCTTGGGAAACAAAACTTGGAAAAAAAAAAAAAAAGAGGCTTGCCATGTTTCACCTAGCCCATTATAGAAGGGCTGGAGGACAAACTGCAAAAGAAAATCTTGGCAGCTACTGCAAACCACAAAGGAAGAGCAGCGGCATGGTTTTAGACATACCTCACAACTATATATCATCACAGGACTTTCTGCACAGGGGCAGTCTAATACCCATACACAGGGAGGGCTTTGAGGAATGGAAGCATTCTGCATAGTTCTATTGTTACCCAATTTCTGATGCCAAGACTTGTTTTTCCTTGATTTTCTCTGTAAGAGGATGCCCATTCAGTAAGGGGACAAATGAAGTCTTTTTGATTGGTTATGTATGTTTTAAACAACTAAATAAAAAGTATACTTTCTGAAACTTCTAATAAAATAAGTAATTTCACACATCAATTTTCAGATATTACTTCTTAATAATTTTGGAATTCTTTATTTAAAACTCTCATTTGTAATGGAAATTACGGGATAAGTTATTGATAGAATAAAAATACATCTCTAAAACTTGGATTTTTAAAATGATTTTTGATCCAGCACTAAACTTGGTCATTGTTCTGTGACTCTAGTTGTTTGTATATCAGGACTAATCGATCAATATAATTCCTTAAAATGTTTTGTGATAACTCCTACTACTGTCACAGATAAAGTGTACTAAAACCTATCTGAAAGAAAGGGTAAAGAACAACTCAACTGCCACAATGTAGAAAACTTATTTAAAAAATGAAAATAACTTTGCTAACCAACTGCAATTTGGAAGTAGACAAACGGTGAAAGAGCAGCAGACTGTATATGTTACGGGTGTTCTAATTATGTATTTCATCTGGGACTCCATCAACTGTTTCCCTTGTGAAGAATATTCTTTTTCTGTCCTATGAAATTACAATGAATGACTAAGGAGCTGTGGGAAGCCAAGTGGTTTGTAAAAAAGCTTGAATCATCCATACTGTATCAGCTAGAATTTCATTACAAGGCTGATTCTGTGAATTTCTGAGATTTTTTTTTTTTTTTTTTTTTTCCAGGACACTTATGGCAAAATCTGTAAGGACTTTGGTGTCTACACACACAACACAAGTCTGAAAAGCCTCATTTAGCTGTCAGTTCACTTGGAAAATGCTAAACTTTGCAAGTGTTAAAACTCTCTTGTTGCCTATGGCTCAATATCTGCAAATATGCAGCTGATTCTTAGTCTGGAAGGGCCAAGTGATCCAGGTCTTTGACTCATTTACTCCTTGTATTTGGGAAAGCAGGATAAATTTCCTATGCTGGACTCATGCCCAGAGCTGAATTTTTTTGAAAATACTTTTCTTCAGTGTATCACAATATAAAGACATTTTCAAACAATTATTGAATTAAGAGCTTTGGTATGAGAAACATCCAACTTAAGCTGTGTTTAAGAATGTACATTTTGTTGTTCCTAAGAAAATGCAAGTTTGGCTACATGAAAAACCTTTGAAAGAACTTGTTTGTGTAAAATCATTTGAAATATACTAGTTTCTCTAAACTAAATAATCTGAAGATATACACACCGAGCATGACTTGAAAGGCCTTCCTGGGGACACTCTGCAGGGGGCTTGGGTAAAACTGGCTGTCAGATTTACAACTAGGGTGGTGCAGACAGTGCCAAGAGGAGCAGCAGCGTTTAGGATTGCATGAGTTGAGGAAAGGGAGTAGGATAAAGCAACCTTTCTTTCAGCATCTATTACTTTTTGAGTTCTTAATTTTGCAATTTTGATGTTCTTTTGCTGTCTAAATATGTTTTTAAAAGAACAGAACTGAACAAGCAGCATGAAACATCCACTACAAGAATAAGCATTCTTGGTTCAGATGCCCTAATCCCCAGTGACAATTATCTATGTTGACTAAACATCATACAATCAGTTCTGGTAAGTCTATACTGTGGGAGTCTGAGGTGACTGCTTTAAAAAAATGTGTATTTAAAGAATTAGATACTCTTTCTCTTAAAGAGGAGGAAACGATTGTTGTGAAGCCCTGTCTTACCAAGAACCTCAGAGGAGAACCAGATAAATGTTCTGAGGACTACAGAGGTCTTAGGCCTCCAATATTCCAAGAACTATACCTGTTTATACAAAAGAAGAACGAGAAATGACCATAACCAAGAAAACACTTGTTACAAAGAGGTTCTTTAAGTCATGAAGAAGGGGTAACAAGAACTTACTGCTAGAAGCTGAAATGAGTAAAATTAAAGTTAAGAATACAGCTCCCTTTTTCTTAAGTTAACCATTAGTTTCTAAGGAGGAGTGGTGCGTTCACTAGAAAATTGGATTAGGTATGGTTTAACAATTTGTTTCAGTTAAAGAAACTCATGTTGCTGTAACCAAGTGGAATACGGTGATTTATGATATACAAGGAGATCTGATCTGGTTATCTAGCTGGAATGAAACCTTGGTCCTTTAATGAAACCAGTACAAGCTGTAGGCTGTGGATGCTGTAGGTCTCAGGATTTGGTCTTCACTACTTGACAAGTGCATGTGAACCCCTTAATGCTGGAAGTGGTATTACCTGGTATATTTTCCTCATACATTAAAAAAAAAAAAAAATATCTGTGAAGGAAACGTTTCCCAAAGGACACATTCAGAACTTGTTTTAGGGGGCATCAGCTCTTACTTAGGCTTTGATCATTAATATATATGATTCCATTATCCTTTCTCGTTAAGTAGCCCTTAGAAGCTTTTTTTGCTGTTGCAAATAATACATGGCAGATGGACAACCTTATCAGGTCCTTCTGGGAGGAGAGAAGCTCTTTCAGGTATTTCCTGATTAGTTTAAGTATCCTTTGAGGAACATTAGTAATCTAATTCCACCATTTTAAATAGGGGAACAGGAAAAGGCCAGCATTACTGAAATAAAAGGTATTCTAGCATCTACTAACTTCTAACACCATGTCTCTTACTATTACTTCTTTTTGGAAAATTAACATTATTTTACAAAGTAACATATAGCAAATGGAGGTGATAAAATAAAAACCACTGTCAAAGTCCTACACTAAAAGTTTTAATCAACTTTATCAAGAAAACATAAATTAAGAAATTTGAGATGCTTGCATGAATGGTAATGTTAAGTATTTCTACAAGTTTTCTCTCTGATCCTTACATTTTTCCCAGGCAAATCAACAGGAATCACATGCAGACTAGGTATTCCCCCCTTACTGGATTGAATCGCATATGTAATACCTGCAACACTGAAGTTCCAATACTGATGTGAAACTGGGGCCTAATTGAGGAAGATCTCATCTAACTAGCTGTCACATCCCTAGGGTGCTATTAGAAGCCTGTAAGTGACAAACAATAATGTAATGCTCTTCAAAATATTTATTAATGAAATATGAGATAGTGTTATTGAGCCATCAGGAGGTTGTACCTCATGCACATATCAACGCTATTAACTACTTTTTTATGTAACAGCCATGCCCAAAGCTTGCTGTTTTCATCCCTCAGTTTCTAACTACTTTGCTTCCCTATAATAATAACAACAACTGCGTGGTCTGAACAAATCAAAAAAGTTTGGCATTATCTGTGAAGTTGTTATTCCTCCAGGGTTAAGTTCAGCTCTGTGAAGAGACCTCAGATTCCACTTGGGTGTTGCGTAAGGGTGAATTTCATCCTTGTGACTAAAGTTGCCTCTCAACTTCTGCAACTGGGTATTGCACTGAGGAGTGACCAGTGAACTCAGTTGGAGCAAGAAGGGGAGGAATCCATTAGTGTGTCTTGCAAGCCTCCCTCAGCACCAATTCACAGAGAAGAGATGTTGTTAGTGAACACAAATGTGGCTCTTCAAATGCAACAGCTTTTGCTTTTATCTCTGTGAGTCCCTGGTTCCATTTCAAGTACGCCAGACAAAAAGCTAGCTCTGTTGTTAAACGTTTGTCTGACAGTGCTATTCCCAGACACTCTGTGGTTTGATCTCTCACAGAGCAGACCTAAATCCAAACACAGCAATTTCCCCCAAAGACTGCAACCAACCCGACAGACCCAGTCCTCCGCGCACCGCAGCTCCCCTACCCAGGTGGCAGCTCCCTTTGTGATCCCTCACCCCAAACCAGCTCAGCAGCAGCAGGATTTTCCAGTCGTGTTCATTTTCCTCTTGTGTCGCTTTGGATGAAGTCGTAAAACCCAAACACTCTTTGTACTGTCAGTAGAAACCATGGACATATTTTGATGCAAAGTCAGAGCAGTTTAGAGCCCTACACCAAAATATTGGTGGTGGGTTGACCTTGTGCAGCTGCCAGCTGCCACCCGGCCGCTCTCTCATTTCCCACCTCACTGGGACAGGGGAGAAAATAACATAGAAAAGCTCACGGTTTGAGATAAAGACAGGAACACTACTTACCGATTACCACCACAGGCAGAACAGGCTCAACTTGAGGAAAATTAATTCAATTTGTCGCTAATTAACACAAAGCTGGGTTAAACCCCTTCTCCCCACTTGCTGCAGGGCTGTTCCTCACACTTTTCCCCTCACACCTCACCACCCGTGTGGGGCTTTGCCCGCTCTGAACTGCATTTCCACAGAGCGTTTCCACCAGCTCCCCTGAGGGGCTCAGCGGGGGCTCTGGGGGAGCCGGCTGGAACCGGCAGGAACCGGCGGGAACTGGCTGGAACCGGCTGGAACCGGCTGTGCCTGGCACAGGCAGCCCCGCCCCCAGCTGCCGGCACCTTCCACCTGCACCCAATTAGTCTCTGCAGTGACCATGTGCCACAGGTGACTCCGATATTTACTGATATCCAAGAATATCTCACACACACCCCCCAATGTCTCTTTGCTCTGCTTAAAGAAAAGCTTTAACAGCACAAGCTACTCTTCTCATGCTGCTATTTAAATATCCATGCAGGAGTCTCACAGTGGAACGCAGAGACATTTGGCTAATCATACCCCAACGTTTCACTTGGTTGTTTTTGTTTTTGTTTTTTTTTTTTTTTTCCCCCTGAGAGGACCAAGGGTGAAATACATGACCGATGTCAACCTGCTTCTATTTTCAGCTGCAGAATTTTTATGTGCCAAAGACCCCGAGCTACATGCAGGCAGTCAATACCTCTTGCAGAAATTACAAGTTATGATAAATAACTGTGCCCTGGCGCTTCAATAACTATCCACACGCATATTCTGGTAGTGGTAATTAGAAAGGTATAAAGCTGTCCGCAGAGTGACAGGAGCACCTCTTCACCAAACCCAGCATCAGTTTTAGAGGCTCCCCAGTCTCCTAAGACCCTGCAGGTCAGGGAGCTTCACTGTTATTAGAGGTACTGAGATGAACAAGCCCCCAGTGAGCGACTCTGCTGCCTCTTGTCCCGTGTACTGCGATTCCATCAGTAAATACAGAAACTGCACCAGAGTAAAGGAGAAAGAAATTAAAGCTACATTATAGCAATCTCCCCATCTTTTGGTTTTGGGTTTTTTTTGGGGGGGTCAGTGATAGCCATCAAAACCAGTTCACTTGTGAGTGCAACGGGGACCTCGCTGCTCTCGGTGCGTGTGGGCATCCTCAAGCCAGCTGTGACAGAGAGCAGGTGGAGAGGGCGTACAAGGCTGGGGAAGCACCATCAGATCCCGGGGCAGTGTATGAACATGCTAGTTGAGGACTCGCAACCCTGGCATCGAAAGCAAGACTAAGCCAGAAGAGCAGCATGAAATCAGGTTTTTGAGCTGGGAACACGTCTGCCAGTGTTGTGATTCCTCATTTCGGCAGGCTAACATGGGATATGAGTGCAGTGATGAATTAACTCTTGTAAGAGTCTATGCTATCTCGAGAATTTGTGCCAGCAGCAGTTGCTGGTTCAGAGCAGGAGCAGCAGTGACAGTTCCTAGCATGGCAGCGTGCACCAGCCCCAGGAACGATTTGGGATGGAGACACAGCAGTAGGATCAGAGTGTGAGGAAGGGAATCGTGCCCCGGAAGAGGAATACTTCAGAAGGGTCTGTCTCTGAAAATCCATCTGTTCTTCACCTCCTCTGATGAAAATTTCTGGGCCATACTGATGCATGGTATGCCAGAGCAGATGCAGGCTTTTCATAAGATAATAAGCCTGTGCTTGTACCTTTGACTCCTGAGAAACGAGTGGGGGAGTTCCAGTATTTTGTCTGTCTCCTGCCTAGCAGATCCTCTCCTGCCTAGCAGAGCATCTCCTTTGAATGGGTACAGCCATTTTGAAAGGACAAGGCTTGTGGCCTTGGTAATACTATCACATATCTAACGAGATTTACAAAGGGGAAAAAAAGGAACTGAATATCTTAAACACATAACTAATGGTGACTAGGAGAGAGAAGATGCATGGTAGAGCAATGGAGTTTTCGGAGTCCTGACACAGGCCATAAAAGACCTGGAGAAGGAGACAGGTGAGAGCTGCCGACACACAGGAGGCATGCCTGGTCTGTCACAGCTCCTGTATGATGCAGAAAGTCCGTAAGGCTGAATGTGTCCCCCAGGGATACTGCTGGCAAGTATTCAAGAGAAAAACCACACAACATATGCACCAGTAGAGGTACAGGAATATAACAACTGCTTCAGGTAGGAACATGGTGCTAAGCTGATGTCGCGTAAGTCTTTATTTCCTATGTTTGCTAATGCAGAGTTTTATAATAAATATTCAAATCCTATGCAGTGACAGACAATGAATGCACTGACCTTTATGATGCATAGTTTTGTGGGCTTTCTAATCTTATTTACTAGGTAATTTGCAAATCTTTCAGTCATCAATACAAAATAACCGAACTCTTCTGTGGAGGCATCAGGATTTAAAATTTGTAATAAAGAAATCCATTAACCCTTACCTGTCTTCAGCTTGGAAACGATTCCGACATTAGGATAAATGAAACTCAGAAAAATTCATCACCTACTCCGCATTAGCAGAAAAAAGTTTTCTGGAAATAAATGTGGACTACAAAAAAGTTACAAGTCTTTCCTCTTCCTACAAACTTCAAAACCAATCTGTCTGTTATCACCAAATCTAAAGTATAATCAGAAAATAATTATATTCTAGCTGAGTTGTAAATTAAATCAGAATTGCTAAACATGAATTGCTATCTCAGACTGGATCATTACAGTACTAAAAAAAATTAAGATGCACAGGCCCCCTCCTGAGCCGAGTATTGTAATGCAGGACCCTACATGTTCTGCCACTAGCAAAAGGAAACAGACATTTTGTAGGAAGCAAGAACTTCATCACCTTTTCAATAAAAGCCTCCACATGTAATATGTTTTTTCAAACCATCAGTACAACCAGTGGATTAACATTAATGTCTGAATGATTCACAAACTTCTCATATTTTCTGTACTCCACTCCCCGCCCCCCCCCCAAAACCCCACAAACCAAACCAAAACCCAAACCATAAAACACCACCAAACCCACCACTGTTTCTGGAGCAAATATTTCAATATTTTTGTGGTGGTATCAAAATTACAATTTGCTTTTCCATCTCCCTGGGACCGCACCGTTATGGTCACTGCTTTGGTATACCTGCGTCTCAACTGTTTATTCCTTTATGTGCTTCCCCTTTCCTTCTGTCTATTAAGCAGCCTTTACACTTTCTCATGCTAAGAGTGCAATACTTCAGAGGGCAATGCACCCCAGTACACCATTCTCTCAGTGTCAATCCATCTTTCCTTCTCAGATACAAGCTACTGAGGAGAAGAAAAGGAAAAAAACCAAACCCAAATCCCCTCCTACCCATCCCAGACTTGCTCCTAGTATCTGTGTAAATAGATTTTCACAGTCTGTTTGACTGTATTTTCCTTCTGTTTTGTGGGTTAAGCATCAAATCGCTGAGCTCAGCTGGGTGGAGGGTACCTTCTTTACCACTTTGCCAGAAGAACTGGAATCAGGTCAAAGATTCCTGTTTATTTCCAAACTTTTTTTTGTGCAAATGCCTCAAAACATTTAATTTTGGCATTAAAAACCCCTGCAAAACCATATTTATATACATATTGATTTGGAACGTTTCATATGCTAGAATGGAAAAATCAGTTTTATTTACACAATTCAAAGTGCTCTTTCTGTGATCTGTGGTAGAAACTACCAGAATACTGGAGAGAGAAACAGAATATCTAAACAGAGAAGCTATGCGTGTTTATACACTGTAGTAAACAAGAATTACTTGGAACACAGCTGTATTTCTGTGGTTTCCTCATTTTCTTATTGCTGGGTGCAAACCACAACAGTGTTAGATGATGCTAGCTGCTGACAGCAGTAAAAAGCCCCCGATTACTAGTGCTTTAGATATGTCAGTACTTACCCTCTAAAAAGATGGGCAGATCTGCTTGTCTGAATAAAACAAGGCATAGGAAAAAGAGACTATTGCAAATCTGGCTCTACACACAGTCTGAGGAATGAAGTAGGACGTGGCATAATCGGAACAACTGTAGAGGAATGTCACATACTGAGCATAACTAGCCAGTGCAGGAGTAACAACTTGACCTAGTCTTTCCATACAGTTCAGAAAAAAAAAAAAAAAAAAAAAAAAAAAAAAAAAAAAAAAACTTGACCTAGTCTTTC
>NW_020799112.1:19781566-19787307 GCF_003259725.1 Athene cunicularia
TATTGCAGCCAACTCTTATGTTCAACATTTCCGTTGTGAAACAAGTTTGACATTTCTGTCTGTCTCCCCTTTTTTTAAAAGGACAAATCAATTTGTAACAGAGACAGAGCAGTTTGCAACCAACTGTGCTCGAGATCAAAATGAATTAATGATACTGAAATAAAGGTAACAGCACAGTAAAGAGCAACAAATTGGAAATAAAGAGTAATATAAAATGGAGATCTGAATTAGAAAGGCACACAAAAAGGACATGGATTAGCCAACAAAGCTTCTTGACTTTTCCTAATTTCCTCCTAGTAATTCTTTGTATTGTAGCAAATTGATCAGCTATTAAACACATGGTCACCTCTTTAAAAAAAAAAAAAAGAAAAAAGAAAGAAAATAAAAGATTGCTATCTTTCGTGTTTGACTTGAAGCTAATGTTATCCAGTCTTTTAGAAAATGATACTGGATAGCCCTTTCAAACCACATCAGTTCTTTATCTCTGCTGCACTTTGTTGTTATCCTGCTCAGATGCATCTCGCATTTCATGTGGGCAGACATTATCTAGGGATCTGGCGTCGCTTCTGAAACAACAGGATTACTGCATCTCTGATCTCCTCACAACAAAATAAAAAGTTTGCTCGCAACCTAAACATGTTCAGCTGAGGGCTTTATCAGCTCGCATTTCTACACTCCCAACTTACAGTTATGTTTATGAATTAAACAAGAATATCTGTAACGAATATTAGCAACGTTAATAACAATAAATATTTGTAACAAGAAGGGATATCAGCCGAGTTTCAACATGAATACTCATGCACCTCTTCTAAATACAATGCTGCCCTGTAGCTGGGCTAACCAACCACAGCAGAAGGTCTGCAAAGCTCTGAGCTGTCAGCGGGCCTGACAGCCCTCAGTTCCAGGAGTAAAAGCAAGCTCAGAGCAACTAGTACAGCCCACAAATTGTTCCAGTTGTGCTGGGATTGTCCCAGTATGGATCAGACCAGAGACAGAAATGAAAACACACTTCTGGGAACGGTGATGTGTCTTTGCACTGCATGTTGGGCAGAGTGTGACTGCTAAAGGGAGCCCTGCTCGCCTAGGTGCCAGTCATACGTCTGGAAGTGCGGACAGGCGCTTCATTACCTTCTTTAGGCTAATGCTCGGGGCAGTCATGCTGGATGGAGAAAGCCCGTCTTAAAGTCCCTTTCCTGATCTGGGACAGGACCTAGAAGCAAGCTGAGACCTCATGTTAGGGTAATACAGATGAATGAAAATTTTTTTCCTCCAGCTGTTCTCTGAAAGGAACTTGTCTCCATACAATCCATTTAAACAGTCACAGAATCATGCTGAAATCCAGATGTTATGAGAAGTAACTGTCTTCACTCCTAAGCTACCAGGCCATCCTCTCCCTTCTGCAGAGCATAAAAGATGGTACCGCTGTCTCCTCTCCCTCCGTAAATGATGCCTATAGGCTGTTCCTACTCTTTCAGAGATGCCCCAAGTTAACCAAAATGTTTAGACTGCAATCAGTATTCAGAAACGGTTGTTATTGAGTAACTCCCTGCAGAGCCAAAGCCGCAAGAAAAAGACAGACACAAATACCACAGAATGCTTCTAAAATTAGCAGATCTAAATTGCTTAGAAATGGGGGGTGGGTGTGTCACAAATATTCTTTCTTGGCAGCAACTTAAATCCCTCAAAGTTTCCCACTCAGGTCCACGTTAGGTTGAGAGCCTGTAACTGTAAAGGTGCTACAGGAAAGATCAAATCATCTTATTTACCACTTTTTAGGCATTTCCCAAGTATATGATAATGATACTTCAACTGGACTAGAAACAGAGGTTTACATAATTATGGATGGCCACAGATATAATAGCATAGCGTCTCTACAGAAGACAAAAGAGGAGAGAAGGCTCAAGTAACTATATGCATAAACTGACTCTGACATGACCAGTGGAAGACACGTATACCATGATGTGATGGTTACTGCAGCCAGGCTAGAAACATTGCACTCGTGTGACTACAAAAAGTTTTGGTGAAGAAATTAGAAAGAACAATACAAGGGACTGAAATATCCACTTCACAGATAAACAGATCTTTCCCCAACGCTTAGCAAATTTGCAGCATCAGTACCGCAACATGTATTCAACTTTGCAGCGAGTTCTTTTTAGCTTCTGTATACCCCAGAATTGTGTAGTTTCTTTGATGTAAAACATGTCATTTCTAGGTTTAAAAAACATAAAAGCAGAGTTATACAAAAACTATGGCACAGAGTAGACGCTCTGGACATTTTACAGCATCCTAAGTCTGGCTGAATTTACTCAATTGCCAAGGGAAAAAAGCCCTTTTAAATACAAGATTAGCACTCAGCCCTTGAACAGTAACGTCTGTTCTCTTTAGAATTTAATTGCAAATAACAGCAGAAGATAAAAATAAATAAATTGTACACACTTATATGATGCTAAAGCCTTTCTTGACAAATACTTAAAATAGAAATGGAGCTGTTAATGGTAATTTAGATGGTTGTCTTGAAGAAGCTACTTTGGAGTCCATGTTTTTATTACCTGCTCAGTCACACACATTTTCCCTATTAATATCACTTTTATAAGTGAGTAAGATAGTTCTTTGGGATATTCACTTAACTAGATTAATACAGAAACTGTTAAACTGTAAAGAATGAATACAGGAACACAAGTTGGGCATAAGAGTCTCCTTGGTTATTTTACTAAGCAGTTCTAATTTATAGTCCTCTAAATTATGTGACAGATCCTCTCCTGGACAATGTTCATTTGACTCCTGTGCACTTCAGCATGTTGGTGAGAATTTGTCCCAGGACCATTTCACCACAGTACTGATCAGTTGTTTAATACACCCTCATCATTGGAATTTTTCCTCTCTGTAGGAATATGAAACAGTGGCTCTGTTCTAGAAGGTTATGTATGTCTGTTTTAATGGGAGCTTCAGGACTGGTCATTTGGGGATTACCTGGATTTTGAGTAATTTTTTAAGGTAAGTCCATGTGCCCTTTTCTCTTTACTCCATGCTACATGTGTTTCTACATGTTTCTCTTCTTGGAGTTGTCATGAACTCCAAAAGATGAAACTTCTACTTAGACACAACACTACAGTGGAACAGCCTCTGCCCTGGTCACTGCCCCAAGATAGGGAAGAGTTGGACCTGCATCACTTACAGTACCTTTGCCCAGGCTTCCTTTCTACTGCTGCACAAGGATCTGGCTGAAACAGTCCGTAATACATACATTCAATTTGTTTAAAAATGAAGTTTTGAGCATTTCAGCTAAGGCAATCTGTTTTTCTGCAGATTTGTGTCTTCAACTTTTATCTGCTTGGTAAGATACAACGGCTGACTGATGTCTCCCGTAAGTTAGAGCACAGATCTTACAAAACAGAGATCTCTGGCTTTTCAGTAGGAATTCCTTCCACTGCTTTTCACTCTGTGTCACAGAGTCTCTCTTTTACCCGTCTGAAGAACTGAGAACCAACTTACCCTGAAGCACTGCATGTCTTTGCTTAATTTCACTGAAACTGGCCCACTGGTTCAGAAGTTACTAGGGTAGAAGGAGACAGACAGATGCAGACAGTGTGCTTGCTTTCACAAGGCTCATTTTTCCAGAAGGCCACTGGGTACACAACACAAGTGAACGCTATGATGTCTGTGTCTAGGGCAAAGAGGAGCCTGCCTACAGCACTGGACTATATTACAGGAACCCCAAGTCCCATTACTGCATATTTCACACGCTTCTAGTATAACTTTGAACAGGTCACTTGGTACCTTTATATCCTACCTGTCTTTACAACTCATTTACCTTTTATGTGATTATGAGTGAGATGATAGTCTACTACAATTTTCCACAGTTATTTAGGTCATTTGGACACTAATCACAGTTAGACTTCTGTGAGCTGTTGCAATATAAATGGTTAAAAATAATCCAAAGCTTGTCTATATTAAGTAGCTAACAGTTAATTGTGGAATTAATAATAATTTCATTCAGTGTAAATTACCAATCTGCACAAAAATCCTATGTAATAATCTCTGCCTACAATAAATACCCTTCACATAGTGTAGCTTAGCAGGTACAAGAGCATTCAGCTGAGAAATGGCTTTGCTCTCACTTGTTCCACAGAGCCTTCCCTGGCAGAAAAGTCCTTAGTACTAGAACATGTAAGATCATGATGATATTTAATATAGAAAATAATGGCTATAGAGAGAATAAGTGAAAAAACTGCAAAATATTTTTTCATCACTGTATTGACACAGCAACCCTTGTGGGGTGATACCTATTTGCACACACATCCAGTCCAAAGTGAACAGTAACTAAATATTTAAGACTTCTGCTGTCTCTAACAAGCAAAAGTTTAATAATGAAAACTGCCCATCTTAAAAAAGACACTTTTCTTTTTCTTATTTAGTGTGTTTCAAGACATAAGTAAAATCCAAAAAGTGTTCTAATATGCTTTTATGCTTGGATTAAAAAGCAGTCTGATCGCTGTAATGATCAGCAAGATCCAGTCTGAACCTTGCTTCAAGATAATTGCCATCTTTTAGTACTGAAGAAAAATCTACTTTTTCAACTTCAATTGAAAAGAATTTAAAATCACAACAGCAGTTTGAGATTTTGATAAGTAGTGTGGGTGAAACATCATGGAAAATTAAAAGATATGGGAAGGAAATTTGCTGAGAAGATATTACACCTATTACAAATTATTATTGTCTTTCCTTAGCAAGTCTTTAATATATTGTAAAGGTGTCAAACAATTTGAAAGAAATTACATAAAAGTCCTTATAATTCTAAAAGATCCTATCTATTCTAGGAATAATGGTGGCTTGCCTAAAATGAGCAAGACATTTTGCTGAAGTCTCACCTTGTGCTACTGAAGCATCACTATTGGAAGAGGAACACTGGTTCTGCTGAAGTTCTCTGCAGCCTTCCCATGAGGCTGAACTATGCCCAAGGCAGCAAGTGTGACGGTGCAGGAAAGCTGAACATCAAGCTCCTGGAGATTTCTGTTCTAAGAAGTAGTGGGTCTCCTTTCATCACATGGCAGTGGTTGTGAGCCAAAAGCTTGTCATCAGCCACATGAGAGAGAAATGCTGGACCGCTTCAACTTATTTAAATGAAATGTTTAATAGATATTAGTGCTGTCAACACAAAACTGGGAAACACATTCCTCCTTCCCTGACGACAGCAGACATTAAACAACAGAGGAACAGGATAGACCCCAGCTTCATCTTCCCACTTACTAAAAATGAAGGCACTGAAGAACACGACGTAAAGCTCTGCTGATAGCTTCAAATCTCCCTTGATTCAAATTGAAAACAAAAGTAATAATTGATCATAGTGTGTGGACTATTAGCAAAACTCATAGAAAATACTGATTTCTACTAGGAAAAGAGCTGCCTTGTGTTATCAGACCGAGTTACAGCATCTCATTCTCTTTGCTACGTGGACAGCAGAAGCGCCAGAAAAACAGCCGGGGGAAATAGCATGACCAGTGGTGTATCTGCAAGTGAAGCTTCAGAATGTGAAGTTTAAATACATGTACTGGCTAAAGGTGGTGAATGTCATCCCAACAGGCAAGACAATACGTACTGGGGAGCTAATCCCTGAATTGCTCTCATTCCTCAAGCCAACACATCTTCAGCCCGGGCTGTTGAGCTCAGCTTCACAGATACATGAGTAAAAAGGGTACCTGGGGGGTTTGTGCTGTGGCTTTTTTTTTTTTTTTTTTTTTTTT
>NW_020799112.1:19787357-19790237 GCF_003259725.1 Athene cunicularia
GTGTACCACTTAGTAACTTTTACTAAAAACTTTGAGCCAGTGACAGATTTAGCTTATGTCCCATATTAATAGAGTCAAAGGGCAACTACCAGTATCAATCAACTAAAGCAATACTACTTCATGTGCAGCTGCTAAATGCAAATGGCAAAAAAAGAATAATAAATTTCATCACTTGCATGACCATGTACGCTAGACACAAGTATGTGCTTTTGCACATTCTTCTAATGCCTATCAGATAGACCTTTTCTAGCTGCTTCTGGCTACTTTGCCTGCTGCAAATACTTGCTTTTGTCAATACTGTTACAATTTTTCTCTCTTCTTTTTTTTTTTTCTTTTCAATTTCCTCTGAAATAATCTCCTCTACCTTTTTAACCAACAGGAGAAACAGTGGAAAGAATGCATGTAGACACGTAGACACGGAGAGGATGATACAAAGTTTTTGAGTAAAACCAAGAATTTCACCAAAAAGCCCTGAACATTTTTTTAAAAACAGAAAAAGATGACCTCAAACCCACAAAACACAGAGATTGATATATGGACCACTCCTTCCAATTCTCACCAAAATACCGAAAACCAGAAAGGACCCTAAAAGTAGTCAAGCAACCTGGAGTGCTATGGTCAACCATCACTGGGATTGGAAGGAAATCTGCACTGAGTCAGTCTTGTATTTCTGTATTCTTTAAATGCATATGTTTATTGTCCTTTAGTAAACTACACATAAAATAGAATAAAAGCTTTACACAGCTCAGATGAAGAGTTTGGTTTTTCAGATGAACATTTTTGTTTCCTACAGTAGCAATTATAGGAGACACTAGGAGTTGGCTAGAAAGCTCAGTACAATCTATAAACACTTATTCATAGAACCACTGGGTGGACACTGTATTGCAGCCAACTCTTATGTTCAACATTTCCGTTGTGAAACAAGTTTGACATTTCTGTCTGTCTCCCCTTTTTTTAAAAGGACAAATCAATTTGTAACAGAGACAGAGCAGTTTGCAACCAACTGTGCTCGAGATCAAAATGAATTAATGATACTGAAATAAAGGTAACAGCACAGTAAAGAGCAACAAATTGGAAATAAAGAGTAATATAAAATGGAGATCTGAATTAGAAAGGCACACAAAAAGGACATGGATTAGCCAACAAAGCTTCTTGACTTTTCCTAATTTCCTCCTAGTAATTCTTTGTATTGTAGCAAATTGATCAGCTATTAAACACATGGTCACCTCTTTAAAAAAAAAAAAAAGAAAAAAGAAAGAAAATAAAAGATTGCTATCTTTCGTGTTTGACTTGAAGCTAATGTTATCCAGTCTTTTAGAAAATGATACTGGATAGCCCTTTCAAACCACATCAGTTCTTTATCTCTGCTGCACTTTGTTGTTATCCTGCTCAGATGCATCTCGCATTTCATGTGGGCAGACATTATCTAGGGATCTGGCGTCGCTTCTGAAACAACAGGATTACTGCATCTCTGATCTCCTCACAACAAAATAAAAAGTTTGCTCGCAACCTAAACATGTTCAGCTGAGGGCTTTATCAGCTCGCATTTCTACACTCCCAACTTACAGTTATGTTTATGAATTAAACAAGAATATCTGTAACGAATATTAGCAACGTTAATAACAATAAATATTTGTAACAAGAAGGGATATCAGCCGAGTTTCAACATGAATACTCATGCACCTCTTCTAAATACAATGCTGCCCTGTAGCTGGGCTAACCAACCACAGCAGAAGGTCTGCAAAGCTCTGAGCTGTCAGCGGGCCTGACAGCCCTCAGTTCCAGGAGTAAAAGCAAGCTCAGAGCAACTAGTACAGCCCACAAATTGTTCCAGTTGTGCTGGGATTGTCCCAGTATGGATCAGACCAGAGACAGAAATGAAAACACACTTCTGGGAACGGTGATGTGTCTTTGCACTGCATGTTGGGCAGAGTGTGACTGCTAAAGGGAGCCCTGCTCGCCTAGGTGCCAGTCATACGTCTGGAAGTGCGGACAGGCGCTTCATTACCTTCTTTAGGCTAATGCTCGGGGCAGTCATGCTGGATGGAGAAAGCCCGTCTTAAAGTCCCTTTCCTGATCTGGGACAGGACCTAGAAGCAAGCTGAGACCTCATGTTAGGGTAATACAGATGAATGAAAATTTTTTTCCTCCAGCTGTTCTCTGAAAGGAACTTGTCTCCATACAATCCATTTAAACAGTCACAGAATCATGCTGAAATCCAGATGTTATGAGAAGTAACTGTCTTCACTCCTAAGCTACCAGGCCATCCTCTCCCTTCTGCAGAGCATAAAAGATGGTACCGCTGTCTCCTCTCCCTCCGTAAATGATGCCTATAGGCTGTTCCTACTCTTTCAGAGATGCCCCAAGTTAACCAAAATGTTTAGACTGCAATCAGTATTCAGAAACGGTTGTTATTGAGTAACTCCCTGCAGAGCCAAAGCCGCAAGAAAAAGACAGACACAAATACCACAGAATGCTTCTAAAATTAGCAGATCTAAATTGCTTAGAAATGGGGGGTGGGTGTGTCACAAATATTCTTTCTTGGCAGCAACTTAAATCCCTCAAAGTTTCCCACTCAGGTCCACGTTAGGTTGAGAGCCTGTAACTGTAAAGGTGCTACAGGAAAGATCAAATCATCTTATTTACCACTTTTTAGGCATTTCCCAAGTATATGATAATGATACTTCAACTGGACTAGAAACAGAAGTTTACATAATTATGGATGGCCACAGATATAATAGCATAGCGTCTCTACAGAAGACAAAAGAGGAGAGAAGGCTCAAGTAACTATATGCATAAACTGACTCTGACATGACCAGTGGAAGACACGTATACCATGATGTGATGGTTACTGCAGCCAGGCTAGAAACATTGCACTCG
>NW_020799112.1:19790287-19794657 GCF_003259725.1 Athene cunicularia
AAAAAAAAAAAAAAAAAAAAAAAAAAAAAAAAAGAACAAAAAGACACACTGTTCAGTAGTGCAAACCGGTCTCTACTTTAAAGCTAACCTGGACTCCAGTGAATAAAAGGGGAGACAAGCGTGATCAGAGATTAGCAATGTGCAAGAGGGAAGGCAGAGCGATGTAAAAAATTCATGGCGAGGACAAGCACAGGAAATGATGTGTTGCTGGCAGATGTTTGTTTTAAAGTTTTCCACGACTCCGACTATGCATAAGAGAAGCTCTCTTGGTATGCTGAGAGCTGCAGTTGAGGAGAGCAGGAGCAGCCTTGAGGGACAGCCCCTAGCAGAAAGGCTTCTGAAGATCACACCGCAGAGTGCCGGCTGCGTATCGTCCTCGCAGTGCCAGCTTGGCACAGCACTGCCCCAAGGCTGCCACCCCCCAGCCCCCCCGTGTCAGCCTCCCCCTCTGCCGCCCTTCAGGCACAACCAGGCTCTTGTCTTGAGGGCTGAGCTCTGGGCTTTGGCCCACTGTCTTACAGGGACCAAATACAGAGTTTCAACTTCCCTCACCCCTCCAAGATCAATAAATTTGACCATTTAAAGTCAGAGGCATTCATGAGACCTCTTGTATACCACAGGTCATTCATTACATTTCATTAGTTCCTCCAGTATTCAACTTAAAATCTTGTGTGTAACCTTCCAAAAAGGCACCCAGTCCTGACCTCAGTCTATTGAGAGCTGGAAAACCTCCACATCGCCTTGAGTTTGTTCAAGGTTAATCAGCACCACTGTTCACCTTCTGTTTGATTTCTCATTTGAATTTATTATGTTTCCATTTCCAACTGATGATTCTTGTTATGATTTTACCTCCTGGATGAAATGACTACACAGAATAAAGTCTTTCTCACGGAGAGGAAACACTATAATCACTTTATCTTACTTTTCAGAACCTTCCTTGATTTATCAGCATCACTTACAAATTTGGGCCTCTGAACTGGATAGAGCATTCAAATAGCTGATCCACAGATGTATAAATTGTTTAGACCTAAATGACGGTTAATATATTCCTTGCTTACTAAGTGACATCAAACTATTTGCTCTCTCTTCATGTAATCGAAGTACATTATCCTGCATCCTTCCCAGTACAGAAAATAAATAGTAAATACATGTTTCAGTCTTTGTCATTTGCTACCCCTGTCTACTAACAGGTCTAAAGTACCGCTGGGAGATCTTTTCCTAGTTCACCTGTTTTTGTAGCTATATCAACTGTATCTTTTCTCCTGATAGCTCTACCTTTCTATTTCAATTTTCTGTTTCATGACTTCTTCATCTGGATTACTATATTTATTTATTTTTTTACAAGCTTTGTTACTAATTTCTTACCCAATTGAGTTCTCAGTTCAGACCTGAGTCAGAGGAGCCTTTAAGCCAAAGCTTCTCTTATTCTTGAAAGAACACTTGGGGCTGTCTGGCCACTAAATTCATTCTTCTTATGCAAGTCCTGGTTTAAACTTCTGGTTTTGTCATGTGTCATCTCACCACCCCCATCATCCCTACAATTACACCAGAGAAAATTCTTAGCAAACAGACTTTGAAGAGAGGTTTCTCTATGACCAAAACTGCCTCCTTTAGTGACGTGGTATGAGAAGCTGCCAAGTTTTGCAATTAATATTTCTAATATAAAATAAGAGTTTGACATTTTGGATACACAGCAATATGACTCAATTAAAGGATCATATAAATAGAGGGAATTCATTACATGAATAATATATTATCTTCTGGAATTCTCCTTCTAGTTTTTGTGCTGAATAGTACAATCAAATGGTAAAGTTAAAAATCTACATTTCCTGTATGTGAAAAGTATAGCGCAGAGATTTATATCTGACACTTGCTATCTGAAACCACAAGTGCGTTGTCCACGGAGCTCTAGAGAAATCTGATTGTATTTCATATGTACAAGTACACTCATCCATGTACACATACTTTAAGGCTGAAAGGCTTTCAGACTTGTGATTCAAATTTAATAAAATATAATCTTTAATCCTTTGCATACATTGTAGCAGTAGGCTCTGAGTATTCACGTCTAAATTTTAGGACCACTGCATTTGTTCCAGCTTTAAATGTCAGTGGCCAATAGTATATTGAATTCAGCTTTTGTATTTCAAATTGAACACATGCTATGTTCTAATTCAGTGCTTTAAAATAAATCATTCACTTTCTAACTTTTCTTCCTTCTATCATCAGAGTAATTTAACACATGTCGTTTCCTGCATTGCAATCCAATTCACACATCAGCAGGTGGTATACAATTTTTTCTTGTTTTTTCCCCTCTTTTTACTGTATAGAATTTTGTGTGTTTAGGTGGGACCCATCTTATTTAGAAGCAGCAGCTGAGTGGCACTGTAGAACAATGCCAGCTTCTACAGCATATATTTCAGAGTTTTTAATGACTCCTGTCCGTGTACCACTTAGTAACTTTTACTAAAAACTTTGAGCCAGTGACAGATTTAGCTTATGTCCCATATTAATAGAGTCAAAGGGCAACTACCAGTATCAATCAACTAAAGCAATACTACTTCATGTGCAGCTGCTAAATGCAAATGGCAAAAAAAGAATAATAAATTTCATCACTTGCATGACCATGTACGCTAGACACAAGTATGTGCTTTTGCACATTCTTCTAATGCCTATCAGATAGACCTTTTCTAGCTGCTTCTGGCTACTTTGCCTGCTGCAAATACTTGCTTTTGTCAATACTGTTACAATTTTTCTCTCTTCTTTTTTTTTTTCTTTTCAATTTCCTCTGAAATAATCTCCTCTACCTTTTTAACCAACAGGAGAAACAGTGGAAAGAATGCATGTAGACACGTAGACACGGAGAGGATGATACAAAGTTTTTGAGTAAAACCAAGAATTTCACCAAAAAGCCCTGAACATTTTTTTAAAAACAGAAAAAGATGACCTCAAACCCACAAAACACAGAGATTGATATATGGACCACTCCTTCCAATTCTCACCAAAATACCGAAAACCAGAAAGGACCCTAAAAGTAGTCAAGCAACCTGGAGTGCTATGGTCAACCATCACTGGGATTGGAAGGAAATCTGCACTGAGTCAGTCTTGTATTTCTGTATTCTTTAAATGCATATGTTTATTGTCCTTTAGTAAACTACACATAAAATAGAATAAAAGCTTTACACAGCTCAGATGAAGAGTTTGGTTTTTCAGATGAACATTTTTGTTTCCTACAGTAGCAATTATAGGAGACACTAGGAGTTGGCTAGAAAGCTCAGTACAATCTATAAACACTTATTCATAGAACCACTGGGTGGACACTGTATTGCAGCCAACTCTTATGTTCAACATTTCCGTTGTGAAACAAGTTTGACATTTCTGTCTGTCTCCCCTTTTTTTAAAAGGACAAATCAATTTGTAACAGAGACAGAGCAGTTTGCAACCAACTGTGCTCGAGATCAAAATGAATTAATGATACTGAAATAAAGGTAACAGCACAGTAAAGAGCAACAAATTGGAAATAAAGAGTAATATAAAATGGAGATCTGAATTAGAAAGGCACACAAAAAGGACATGGATTAGCCAACAAAGCTTCTTGACTTTTCCTAATTTCCTCCTAGTAATTCTTTGTATTGTAGCAAATTGATCAGCTATTAAACACATGGTCACCTCTTTAAAAAAAAAAAAAAGAAAAAAGAAAGAAAATAAAAGATTGCTATCTTTCGTGTTTGACTTGAAGCTAATGTTATCCAGTCTTTTAGAAAATGATACTGGATAGCCCTTTCAAACCACATCAGTTCTTTATCTCTGCTGCACTTTGTTGTTATCCTGCTCAGATGCATCTCGCATTTCATGTGGGCAGACATTATCTAGGGATCTGGCGTCGCTTCTGAAACAACAGGATTACTGCATCTCTGATCTCCTCACAACAAAATAAAAAGTTTGCTCGCAACCTAAACATGTTCAGCTGAGGGCTTTATCAGCTCGCATTTCTACACTCCCAACTTACAGTTATGTTTATGAATTAAACAAGAATATCTGTAACGAATATTAGCAACGTTAATAACAATAAATATTTGTAACAAGAAGGGATATCAGCCGAGTTTCAACATGAATACTCATGCACCTCTTCTAAATACAATGCTGCCCTGTAGCTGGGCTAACCAACCACAGCAGAAGGTCTGCAAAGCTCTGAGCTGTCAGCGGGCCTGACAGCCCTCAGTTCCAGGAGTAAAAGCAAGCTCAGAGCAACTAGTACAGCCCACAAATTGTTCCAGTTGTGCTGGGATTGTCCCAGTATGGATCAGACCAGAGACAGAAATGAAAACACACTTCTGGGAACGGTGATGTGTCTTTGCACTGCATGTTGGGCA
>NW_020799112.1:19794707-19843129 GCF_003259725.1 Athene cunicularia
TGGTTTTTTTAAATTATTTATATCATGGCATATTCAATGGTTTTGTTATGTGATATTGTTAGGCTATATCATCTTAAGTACATCTCATTTGTAAATTCATCTTTCTTGACCAGATTTTTGTGCATCTCTGGCACAAAATACCTTCCTAACTATGTAATACATTCTCTAGCTATCTCTTTGTATATCTGTCTACTGATAAATGCTTTTTATTCACAATATAAAAACACCACTCATTTCATTCAAATGGGTATTAAAAGTTTTTAAACACTTCACATTTTTATAGTGCTTTTTATCTTGGAATTAAGCTATGATTTTTGTAATGACTAACACGGCTCTTTGCTTCATTGCCATATAACTAATATTTAAGTAATATCCAAGACATTAGTTACTATTTCATGCTACCAACAACTGTCACAACAAGTTACTCTTGGATTGATGAGGTGTTAATGAAAACGCAGTAGACTAAAGATCTTTGCGATATCTTTATGATTAGCAAAAGATAGAAATAAGTGAGTAAAAAACATTTGTTCAGCTTCAGTATATGCTCCCTTTGGGTTTTTAACTCATATGCAGAAAATTACTAAAGAAGATGTGAACAAATGACTCCTGAAAGTCAGATTAAAAAAAAAAAAAAAAAAGTGCAATTTTTCTTTTAAAAACCCTTAGTTTTAGTCACAGATTTTAAAAAAAAGTTTACATTCTTTGGGGATTAATTCATAAACACATTTGAACATTTTAATTTTCTGCTGTGAAGTACAACATCATCCAGTAACAGTGTGGGATGCTCATTTTCTGTGAGTTTGAACCAAGGGCCTGACTTTGAGAACCTGCTGAGTTCCCTATTGATTGCAGACTTAGAAACAGCAGTGTTTTTCATTGCTACTCACGGCTGTCAAAACTGCCGAAGTATTAATGATATGATGTGGCTGTTTAATTCTCTCCATTTTTCTTTCATTGTCTCCTTGCCTTCCATCTCGAAGATGCTAGTGCTTGACGGATACAAGAAACATAAAGAAAGGGTAATTTCTTGCCAGGAATGTTTTTCTCTTTATCTTCTGTAGTTTTATTTTTGTACTTCAGAGTGAAATATTCCTACTGTGCGGCCAGATGTTCTATAATCCTATTTTTATACAGCCAAAGGACTAAAATCACAGGTAAAGTCTATTCCATGATGACTTGAATGATGGGTAAATTCAGGCTTTAAAATCAGATGAGAGTTTAAGGCAAAAGTGAAGTGTGCTTTTGCTAAAAAAAAAACCCCACTCCATCTAATATCACACATATATAAATTATACTAATATTCTCTTACTAAAATTGATGACATATGTTTGTTACAACACTGGTATGGAAAGCAAATGACATCTGTTAAATGTTCTGCTACAATACAAAAAGGCAAAATATTTAAAACTTGGAAGCCTGCATATGGGTAATCTCCAATACCTAAGCACCAAAGTAGAGAAAACCTGTCTCGATGAAGCACGAGCAAAGTGTGGCTCCATCATAATTATTGGGAATTTGCTGAACTAAAACTATGTGATTTTGGATTTGCTGTCCTCTCTATCTCCTCATTTGGTAAACAGATTTTCACTATTCTATCACTGCAGAAGTTTGCCACTCTACTGATTGACAAAGACTTTAGAAAAGAGCAAGCACTTGCCATTAGTCCACCTTTCCTTTCACTAAGGTCAATGAGGATTTTACAGCTGCTTTTGGCAACAGAGAAGAACCCATGAGGAACATTTTTTGGGGAAAAAAAAAATAAATCTAACTTGTGGAGCTGGATTAGCTATGTAATGATAATAAAATAACAAGAACTGACTCAAAACTACAAATCAGAAGTTTGCATCGTAAATAAGAGTAAAGATGAACATACCACTTCTGTCCATGCACACACGGTTATAACCAAACTCTCCTTCCTAGGAACAGGGCTGTCACCTCTGCCCGTGGCAGCACTACCCGATAGTCTCTACACTCCAGGTCATGCAATAATGCAAAGCACGTTAGATGCACTTGCAAAGTCATTTTATTTGCTGGCCCTGGTATCTGCACATAAAAGCCACCACTCTCCAAAACTGCATCAATAAAACTAGGAGGCCAGCCACAACACATGCTGCCCTTTCTAATGTCAGAAAAGTTGTTCTTTCACTCTGTAAACAGCTGATTCCACTATTTACTCTTGAATGATGGGGTTAAATTTCCCCACAAGGAAAATCAATACAAAGACCCATAAGGCAGAAGTACTACTGCAGCTAAAACACTAAATAGCTGCTATATGGCAGTAGGGTTTCTAATGACTAGAGATGTGTTTTTAACAGAAATCTCTTCCTACCTTGGTACAGACTGACAGGAAAACAAGGTATCACATGCCATCAGGGGGAGCAGATTATTACACGGTTTTAAACAAGAAAGAAAAAAAAGAATAACATAAGTAGGTCACAAAGACTCAGGCATATTGGAAGATGATGAATTGTGCTGGCCAAATTCAGCTCCAATTTATATCACCTTCCATTTTCATCCCTTCCTGAAATGGAATGTGGACATAAACTACCCAGACATCGCCAACAAGAAATCACTCAGTCCCAGTGGGTGACAAAATCAAACTTTACACATCTGAATTAGCTACAGTGCAAGAAGTTTGTGCTCAAAGGAATATACATCCCAATTTTGATCTAATACTATGACCTCACGTATCATACTACATAAGGCTATCCTTAGAATTTGACTCTTCATCCTCTTCCAGAATAATTTTGCATGGATTTTTGCATAATTGAACTCTGTGCTGTTAAATTCCAGTTTCTGACTGCCAGGTCTGCAGTATGTAGTTCTTTTCTAAAACTGCAAGATCCTGGAGACAAGTGATTAAATAAAAACCTCTACTTTCTTAAAAACAAAAATAAAATCCTAAACCCCTGAAGAAAAAAGCCAAACGTGAAGTTATTAGCTCTAGTAGTTATGAGACAAGAGCCTGAAAACAATCAGAGTATACCCTAGAAGCTCAGAAGCTGGAATGCAATTTATATCTAACCAGCAAAATTCCGATAATTTGGGGGATAATGTATATTTTGAATATTTAGAACTGTGGGAAAACAAGCTTTTTCAACTTCACCTTCTGGAATTATTGCAGCATTCTAACCTGTAGTCATGGCTAGGTTATCCCCCCCTCCGCCTGTGGTGACTGTCTTGTCCAAAAATTAAAAATGCTGACAAGGGCAAACATTTCTACCCTATTTTCCCCTCTTACATCCATTTTGTTTATGGCGACTTTAGTCTTCACCACACGGTAAAATGTTTCAAATGAAGAGTATCTTATGCTAGATAGTCACGATGCTCAGCACCGTAAGACTCAGATCTGTATGGAGAACATAGGATTTGAAAAATTTGGAAATTTTTTTCTTAAAAAAAAACCAACCCACCAAAAAAACACCCTCAAAAGAATTAAACAGATGTGGACATTTAAACACTCCATGTCACTGTATTGCACAGGCTGACTTCACCTCGAAACAGGCTGAAGCTGCTGCCCCATGTCATGTCAAACAGCTGGCACCTCTCATCAGAAACGTTTTAATGAATCTTATTTCACATACTCAAGACTGCACTTCTCATGTTTTATAAACAAATTAACTTTTCCTTACAAAATAAAGATTAAAGATTGGTTGAGCTGCTGCAGACTTCAGAATAAATGGATTTCTAATCAGCTAAGAGTCTGATCTCTCTATGCACCTTCTCGATTTCTCCTCTCAGCATCTTACGGGATATCCATTATCACCAATCCTGCTGATCTAAAGCACGCACTTCTGTAATTTCTGCTTTCTTTTAGCTTAAGGATGCAAGAACAACAACAAAGTGGCATATACAAACGGTGTGTAAACGTGTTCAGTAAGTGTGAGCAAATATGTAAATTACCTATATCTATTACAATTTCTCTTCTGCTTGCATAGATCTATTTTTACATTTGTGGCCTGTTGAAAATCTGCATCATGCTGCTCACTCACCTTGTGGGTAACGTTTCCATCAATGATTATCTAAAATACAGTCATCTCAAATGGGTAACCAAGCAACCAAATATGCCCCCATTATGAAAGCCAGGGAACTGACTAAATCAGGACAATTCATGCAAATCACTGTCTTCATGGTAAGACTCAGATAGTTAAAGGAAACTCTACACAAGTTCCAGTCTTTCCATTATTGTTAGTGCCATGAATATGAAACTACAGTATCTGAATTATCATTACCTTCACATATAACTGGATGAATTGCTAAAACAGATCCAGCAAAACAGTTTATTAAGCTGAATTTTCATCAAAACAAAATTTGTTCTGATAAAAGCCTGCTTTCTGCCTTTTTATTCCTTAAACTGTAGAGAAACAAGAAACCCTAAGTATTCAATTCCCAGACACTGCCATGGGAATTTACATCTGTTGTTCTTTCAGTGTGGCCTCCCTGGCAGCCTCCATGTTCCTAGAAGGAAGACATCCATGGAACAAATCTACGGTGCACCTGGAGCCATGGAAGTGGAATCAGAGTACAGTCTAATCATGGAAGCCAGAGCTATAGACACTGAAGTTTGTGGTAAGAACTTAATACCTACACATCGTATATTTTGGGTTCTTTCACTTGAGTCATACTGGTCCCACGGACCAAGGGCCAGCGAGAAGCTAGAAGGCATCAAGTCTACTCCTGCAGTGCGTCCTCTGATTAGTTCCATGCAAAAGACATTCAGCTGCTCCGTCAACAAGTCCAAGGAAGCGGAGAACAGTTGGCAGGTTCGCTTCAAAAGTGTGCTTCTGAACTGAAACGCTAACGTGATGGCATCGCAAGATATCCAAACTACTACACCAGTACAGGACCACAACCCAAACTTATGAATCAAAAATAATTTATCAGAAAAAAATGTCAGCATTTAGTCAAATAGCATCTTGTGATAATGAGCAATTCTTAAAGCTTATGACTTTTCTCATTCTTAAATAATATTGCAATATCTGACATTTCAACAGGAGGCATACTTCAGGTCGCGGATTTTGTAGTCTATAAACCAAAAAACTGTTTTATACAATGGTTTTAATTCACAGCCAAGTGAAGATTATCCTAAACTCTGACTATTAATTGAGTACTTCCATTTCCACCACAGTTTGTTTACTTGCAAAAATGGGGTTAAATTTTGTAAGCACAATCACCCACTGAATTTGTTGCTTATGAACTGGGCTGCCCACGATCAATAGATCACAGATTAAGTCCCACTTCTTTAGCTGATTAAAATAAATATAAAAATAGATTTTCCCAGGTTTGCTCTCACTGCATATTTTTCAGGCTAGATTCTAATTTCAATATGACAATTTCACAGAGTGAGATACTGTTCAATGTGGGAAAATGATCACCGACAAATAAAATGATTTTCTTTTTGTTCCATAAGAACTAGGGAAGGGAGAAGAAGAGTGCAGTAAATCTTAAAATGGCTAGAAATTGCAAGGGAGACTTAATTCTGTATAAATATTAATACTAGAAACCTTGAAATTTTGTCCTCTTCAAATGTCTACCTTATCACAAACTTATTTTTTATCACCTCTTATGCATATTTAAGATAATTTCTGTATAAAGAAGAGAATACTGAACACTAGTTAGCAAATCAAGGTAGATTCTAGTACTCCTCATGGGAAAATCTAAACCTTTGCTGTCTTTAATCAGATCAAACTTTGCTTTTATTCCTGCTATTTCTTAGCTTAAATAGGTTTTAGGGGATGTGCAGAATCTCGATGATAAACTCAGAATGAATTCAGAACCTGTTTCCTGAGCATTTTCATTCTGGGGGGATGGACAATTGGACACACACATTTTAGGCAGATTAAACTGTTAAATAAACCTACTTGGTTTCTCTTTTCTATACTGATGCTGCCAGCCTTAGAGGTTGGTTCAATGTGGATTTCAAGCCCTTTAGAAAAAATCACACAAGTTCTTCTTTTAAACAGAATGGCAGGCAGCCATTGCTGACTATAACTACTATCCGCCTTTATATCAGATGACAACCATACAAAATGTTATTTACCCAGGAGACGTCAAGTCCTAATAGTCAACACGTAAGCAGGAAATAACATATTTGGGGTAAAACTTTGTGCCCTTTTGGTAAAAATTAGGAAAACAAGGCAAGAGAGATCTTTAAAAAGTATAATTTTTTAGATGTGCAATTTTTAACATATTCTATGTGCAAAGTATAATTGCACATTAGATACTTTCTTTACAGTAAAAAGATTGTATAAGCAGAAATAAAAATCGTATCGCAGAGGTCGTAGAATGTTATCAGTCATTATTTATATACTGCCGGACAAAACCTATCATTTTTCTCAAACACAACTTTTCTATACAGTCGGTTACAAAATATAGAAATATAAAAATATACAGAAATACCTCAGACTATTTACTTCCAGAACATGTTCCTGTTGCAGAAATGAGCTCCCATGCTTTGATACCTTTCTCAAAAATCCCCTTCCTGTATTTTTTTTTAATCTATCCATCCGATTCTAAATTTATTAACATTATTAACGAAGTGCACTATGTCTGTTCAAGACAAAACAAAACCCACAGAGTTTTTTACCTTTAAGATTTTAGTGTCTTATGAAAGAAATGAGCAGTAGAGCTGAACAATATTTTTTTCTAAGTCTGATGAATCAAGCGGCTGAATATTGGCATATGCTGTGCCACTTTTTAGTTCTGCTGTACAATCTCATTTCCTGCTTCATGCCAATCACTGTACTGTCACTGTACTGAATACTACTGGAAGCTTTCATTAACCGACTCAGCAGTAAATTGTTTGTGCATAACAAAGGTTATCATGCAATAGCTAGCAAAATTTGAAAAAAAAACCTAACTAAAAGTGATCATTTTTGAATATTTTTTTTTTTCTTTTTTAGGGTCAGAAGTCACTGTATGCTGAGAGATGCAAACTTCTCCTGTTGTCTCCTCCCAGATTTTCAAAAGGAGTTTTCCTTCAAGAAAAGGAAAAAAAACAGTGTGTGTGTGTGGGAAGCTTATTTAAAAATAGGAGCACAAAGGACTGTGGAAGAACTCCAAGAGAGTGAAAACTGTCTTAGAAACTGTAAACAAAGAATGGTTATCAGTGGGAAATGCTTCAAGAATCCCATGGAAACAGACCAAATAATATTTTATGAATTGGCTCCTTTAAGCCACATTTCGTAGACTTTCAAATAGCCGTTGGAACACATGTTCTTGAGATGCGCTATTCATAATAGTCAGCTTAACCTTTCTCACTATGCTAATGGCCTAAATTAAGAGAAGTAAATCTGAATGCAGTGGTTTAGAGATGAACTCTCGGGATCACACATCGGTTGCACAGCTTTGGCTTCACAGGTCTTACAGTCATCGACCCCAGGATCCAATTTATTTGCTTTGCTCAGTTCCCAAACTTCGCAGGAGTTCACAGGAACTGAGCAGACACTTCCTCTGGCACACCCTGAAGACACTGAAGGACTTTTTTTTTTTTTTTTTTTAAAAGAAGAAACACAAAACTGCTTTTCATGGTTACGTAAAAGTCCAGAACACAACCGCTAAACCCCATTCCATACTGAACAGCCCAGGCGCAGGTTTGGGCAAGCCCTGCTTCCTTCCTAACCCCCCACCCTGCAGACCTGGGGCTTTATTTTCCGCAGGCGGCAGCGTGGCTGGGTGCTCGCAGCCAGGGACGGCCCTGTCACCTACTGCTGCTTTCAGTGTCAGGACAGACTGCAGGCTTCTTAACTCTCTTGCTAAACACTCACCTTTCATCCAAACATGGTGCTACTGAAAATACAAGGATAACTTTGCTCTTTGATTAGTTTTTGTATTATGACATATTATTGTTACCTACAGATGTTTTCTAGTATGACATTATTTATTTTTCAAAAAATATTTAAAGTTTCATAGGAATAAGGGAGCTGGACTCCACTGGTGGATATACTCAAGACATAAATTTTTTACAAATTAAGTAAAGGCTTCCTCTACAACAGCCAGCAGGTAAGGACACGGTAATCGAGCATTAAGGCTGTATGTAGAAATACTGCACAGCTGAAAATAACTATTAAAGATTATGTGATTTCTACAAGTTAATGAAATTTATTTGCCGTTGGGGTTTGATAAAGTCAAGATGCCCAGCACCACGTAGCCCAATCTAACAAGCGCTGAGTGAATGTGAAGACTTCAGCTGACTTGAACGTTTTTTTTTTGCTGACTGCACCTTTGGTGATGGAAAGATCGAGCCGCCTCCTTTGAATAACTGAAATATTTAAAAGTAAGATCCTAGGCAAGACGGAGCCAAGACATAAAGAATAGCTCCTGTCCTGGTTGCTTAGGCACTTTGAATTTGCAGAGGAGGATTCTGGTCTCCAAAACCAAAGAAAAAAACCTGCCACATTTTTCACTCTACTGATTTTGCACAGTCTGAATATCTCTATAGATATGAAACTTCGCTGCATGTATTTTTGACTGCAATGTGTATTATGTCAAGTTGCCCTTTTCAATTACTGTTTTTTATACTTCTATTCCCTGTTCTTCACAGGAGAAAGCAGAAGAAGAAAAAAAAAAAAGACTGCTGTGTGTGCAATAAAGTCACATGCTTAAAAGAGCTGCTACCTACATCATGTAGTCAACCGTGGTGCTATCACAGAAGCCTCTTCAGGAAAATCTCTCTCCATCAAACTAAACACAGCAGTCCAAAATAAGTTTTTAAAAAGATCATGCTTCAGGCCCACTTTCTTATTTCAATGGAATAACATTTCTTTAAGAAATAACAGGGAGATAATAATGGAACCCTTTCCAGTTAGTTTTCTAAGCCAACTGCCAGAAAACATGAACAGAAGTGTTTAGGAGTCGCTTCCTACTCTGCAGCTTCACAGTAACAGAAAGTTTGTTCTGATAACTAGTAACTTCACAGAATCAGAACTTAAATGGACTTCAAGAATTACTGCTGAGATACATTTTACAAAAAACCTCTAGTATTGATGAAATTGAAGTCCAAATATAATCATATCTACTGTAAAACAAGTTTCTTAATACTCCTGACCTAGAATGAATTTAAAGCCTCCTCTCTCATATCTACTGACGACAAGGCTTCAATGACTATATTTCTTCGTTAAAGAAAACCAGTATAATCCCAGTTAATTAGCTCAAAAAAAATGCTGCAGGTTTGGTAGGGTTTTGTTTTTGTTTCTTTGTTTATGCTTTGGTTGTGCTTTATTTGTTTGTTCGGGGGTGGGGGTGGTGTTTGTTTGGGATTTTTTTTTTTAAAAATTTTAATAACTATATACTGTGGGAATGTACCCTCCCCAATTTCTTATGCAGGCTGATAGCCTACAATAGCCCCATGCAGCTGGGCCCGTCAGCAGGCTGTGCTGTCACGCCTCTGGCAGGCAGGATGTCACACCCAGCCTGCTTCACCCCCGCAGCCTCAGGGTGCGTCCTTCACCCCTACACTTGTGGCAGGTATGAAACTCTGAGCCAGCCCTTCCCACCTCAGAGGTACCAGTTCTGTTTGGGGAGAGACCTTGTCCCACGCCCAAAGCACGTGTGAGTGCTGCTCAGTAACCTTTCACAGAAAGGAAACGACAAAGCTAAAGCAAAGGGTACAAAATGAGCAAGAGAGCTTTTGCTGATCTAAATGCTTTATCAAAAGAATTACGCTGGAGAAGACTGAACACAGTGTCACAAGTAAAACATGCCATCGGGACTGTAACTCCCCAAAATACTGTAAAAGGCGGGAAATGGTGGCAGCCAAACCCAGTGCAGGGTAACACAGCTCAGCGCCTCTTAACTAAACACAGAGGCAATGCGTTAAACGTCCAGCGTGTATCTCTGAGGGACCCAAGACACCAGTGTTGCCATGAGTGCTATAAGCTTTCACTGCTCCTGAGAGTTGTTGGTTTACTAACTTCTCAGTCCGACGTTTCACAAAGCTGGTCAGTGTTGCCCACTCCCTGCCCACAGCGCCGAGGTGAACCATCGCTCCCCGTCGCGCCCAGCGACGCGCGTCAGACAGCGTTGGGAATTTACGCAGCACTCGTGCATACTGTCACACACTGAATAGATACAATATCTTTTAAAATATCTAAATATAACACAATAATATGCTACAATTTAGGTCATTCTGTGACAGCTACAGCAACACTTCATGATTTTAATACAAATTAGATCTTATATAAAATTCTATGTTCATAAAAACTCGTTGGAAATTTGCTGTGGAATAATCAAATTTGTCCTCTCTAGTATGATGCTCCTTTGCTTTGACTGGGCCTGAGCTGGGTTTGCTGTCAGAAACGGGATGCAACTGAACCCTCCATGAGTTCATTAGGCTTTTCAACTTTTATTTCTTAGTGAAAAAATACACATTTTGGTTGTGTAAAGATGTCTCTTAAGCATGTCGTTATAGCTTGTGTGTTAACAGCACATTTTAACAAAACATATAATCAGCTTAATAGAATATCTATTCTCAAATAAGGTCCAGCAAATAAAACGCATTCTTAAAGTTATCTGCAAATAAATGGCACAGTCACATGAATCGACTAAAAACTGTGTTAAGTGAAATATGAAAGAGTGATAAACTACAAAAAATACTGATAGAGAAAATGGAGTCTTTTCTCCAGCAAAGCTCCTCAGCTACCAGAACTGCTTTTCAAGCAGAGTTCCTCAGTTAAAGCTCTTAAAGGGAGTCATTTTAGGGGAAAAGCTGCTCTCTGTTATTACAAACAACAATAGATAGGCACAGACTGGAGTGAATTTATAGCTGTGTATCACTCTTGGGACTCTGCTTCTGTTCATAAACAACTCAGATACACTCTCATGGTTTGTGCTGTTGGCAGAGCCCCTAGAGGGACTTAAAACTTTGTATTCATGCAGCAACTATCCATTATGTTATGTATTTTAGATGATGAAATTAACACCCAGGAGATACATTCTCAAAACATTACATGGGGTTTTAGTTCTGTGACTCCCCTTGATTTGAATGGCATGTGTGGTTAAACCCTTTGCAAACCTTTGAGAATTTAGCTTAAGATACTTATCTTGGTGGCAGTAACGCTAATATTAAGGTCTAGTACTCCTCCCCGAAGCACCATTGCTTAATCCATGGTCTTGATGGTGCCATCTTAGTCCTCCTGAAGAAAGCTCTTTCCCTCCCCATTCATCAAATTATTCAATTAAAAGCAATAGGACTACACGCATAAAATGGTGCTATTCAGTAGATGAATGGTGACAGTGTTAATACACACATCCATAGAGTCACTAGAATTGTCTTCCGGAAGATTATCAACTGCAGTACTTACACAGTACACGCCAATTCTACAGAAGATATGTTTTGAATTAAATTACGCATCTCAATTTGCAAAGGGCTATTGTTTGCCAACTCATCGAAACTAAGGCACTCAAACCTGTATTCAACCAGGACGTGACTGTTCCGTTTTTCTGGGAGCAGTCGCATGCCAAGGAGATAATGTCTATAAGGCATTCAGAGATATCAAGACCAGTATTAGGATAACAGTAAACAGCAAGGTGATGGACTTTTTAAATCTCGTGACGCTGGTACAACAAAAACAATGGCAAGACAAACATCACAAGAACAGAAGAAGTATAAATATAAAAGATAAATATAAAACCAGTTGCAATTCTACTGTTCCCAGTGAAAAAGGTCAGTGTTATCTAGATAAGAGACGCACCTATCCTTAAAATATGAAGCCAGAAAACTGGAAATATTCATAGGAATTCTGGAAAGGAAAGACAGCATCCTTTTGTCAGTGCTAACAGGTAGTAAGGGAATGCTCCTTCCTTACTAGAAATTTGATTAGCTGTTTCATTCTTTTTTAACATTCAGTTTCCTAATGAACTGCAGTCTTTACTGCATTCTGAGTTACGAACAGGTTTATGAGGTAAAGCATTGTGACACCTGTCAATTCTCAGAGCTGCTCTGACTTCTGCCTGCCAGAGCCCATATATTCCCTTTGTCTCTGCCTCTGAGAGCACATTGTGTGTTTGTGTGTGTGTGAAAGATTGCTATTGACAGAAAAGATGTCGTCTCCAAACAGCGTGAACCCCATGCTCAGTGTTTTTAAATATCTTTAGAGAGCATCTGGCCCTCTATGCATTCTCTTACCCTTTCTTCTTGCCAAGTCTTTTCTTGTACCACAGCCATGCCCTTGTGGCGATATTGGTCTGGATTTGCTTCTCTCATCCCTATTCTTCTGGTTTGAAGAGAGGTGCAAAAAAAAAAAAAAAAAAAAAAAATAGAAGAAGTTGCTACAAAAACTAGAAGCAACTTCACCTCAGCTCAGCAATGTGATGACTCAGTTTTGCCTGCTGTCTTCCCTAGGAGTGTTTTGCCTCACTGGACAATGTGCTTCCCTGCTTTCTCACCACACAACTATGGCAGGACATGGAGTGAAAAGGTGGGGCAACACGCAAGCCTATCCTGCGGAGAACAAGGGCATTCCGACAACAGCAATTTAAAAACAGGTTGAATGCACTTTGGCATACCCAATTGGTCTTCTCGTATATAAAAAAAAACCCAAAAAACAAAGCCCAATTTGGTTTAGATAGCTCAATCTGCATACAGAAGATTCAGAGAATCCTACAGGCCAACAGCAAAACTGTTTTACTAATTAAAGAAATCCAGTCAGTCTTCACAAGCCAGCAACTAAACAGTGTCTCTTTCCTCTTCCCAGACAGCAAAATGCACAGCATTCTTTATTAAGCCAGATAAATTACTTTCTTTGGTCAAAATCAAAATAGCATTTATTATTAAATTCTCTGAAGTAATATGCTCACAGTAGCTGCTGACTTCCAATTCTAAGTATGATCATATAGAAATTTAGTTGCAGTTATTTTTCTGCCCAGCAGCTAAGAAATTAGTGGCAATTGCATTCGAAAATCTGTTCCCTTTAATGTTTTTTCACAAAGCAGTGCCTCTCAGATGCTGTACTGCTTATAGAGGCTTTTCATAATGGTAAATGGTCAGCTGCACTTGCTTGTATTCCTAACGTTCAAAGTAATTTAATGCCAACCACCATTCCTGAAAGCCTTCAAAATTTCCTACAAATTCAAATTCAATTATGCTAGTAGAGCCTAATCAGTAACTACATGAGTGTTCTCTTGGTATCTGGGACACTGTTTAAAGCCACAAATGCAGCACTTTTGAGTATTTTTCTCCAGCAGGGATGCTAAAAAAATAGAAGGATCGCAGCAGATAAACTTCCTCGTTGCAAATCTGTCCTTCCTCTGCGTTTACTTTGCCAGCTACAGACAGTGAATAAAAGTGAGACAAAGCATAGGTTGAAACACATATACAAGAGGGAACAGAAATGCAAGGGCAACTTTGGATATACCAAGGGGACAACAAGACTTTACAAAGGCGCATGGATCACGATTCAGATTCCAGTAATGGGAAGTGTAAATAAAGAAAACGAAGCCTAATGATGCAGCAGAAGAGCATTACTAATATAGCTGTGTAGTAAGTACGTGAAGGAGAAGGGGAATGGAAAAAAAGGTTAGCTTCTGCAGAGTAATGGTTTTGGGAAAAAACACACACATATAAGCCACAAGCACACAGTCATTTATACCTTCAGCTGCAGTGGCCACTGCCTCCAGCTTCATGTCCATCCTTCCCCGGTGGTTAGCAGTTCTCTAGAGCTACTGTTGGATACGCCTATCCATCAAGCGTCTGTACCGCTTTTATATGAAGGATAATAAACTTAGAACAGCCTAACAAGGAATATTGCATTATCCAAACCAGTAAGGTAACTGGAGGCAGGAGACAAAGAAAACAGCAATCAGACACAGTCTGGCATTTGTCTCTGTCTACAATCATCAGTGACACAGGATTATAGAAGAGAATTACTGGAAGACATTAGGGTTTTACTCAAACATCTGAAAATTATATTAAAGTTATATTTGCAGCAATACACTTACAGAAAATTAATGTTCCCTCTGTCGCTGCAGGGAAAGCATAGGAGAAGCTGCAGGCAGTTCAGACAGAATCATCTATCACTCAATATTAGGACCTGGTTTGGAGGCTATTTCTGGGCTCCCTCAGTTCCCAATAAAAAGCCAAGGGTCTTTATCCATTTAAGGCCAAACCTGTCACAAATCTGGCATCAGCTCTTCTTTACTCAAGGGGTGAGAAACAGTTCTGATTTTTTCCACAAAAAAACAAACACTCATTATTCTTCTTCCCCAAGGAAACAAAAAGAAACAATTGATCTATGAAAAGAGTAAGTCTCCCTGTGCAAGGGTAAATATAACCTGTCTTAAAAAAAATATCCTGTTCACGCTAATAATTTTAAAGGATTTTATTGAATACTTTTTTAACAGCCTGGACTTCTGGCAATGGCAACTTATTTGATACTGCAAATTTAAACTGGGAGAAGGCACTAGCTTTGTAAGAAGGGCACAAAATGAAAGCCTCGGATGTTTATCCAGCAGAAGACACTCCTTGTTTCCTCTGATTTTGTAGACAGGCGATACTCCATTATCAACCTCATTTCGAAGTCTAATACGTTGCTGATTTTTCAAACTCATATTAATTATACCTTGAGTGAATAGCAGGTGGGGTTGTGGCCTGTGGATCTGCATTGTCTGGAGCTCTGCTACAATGACTCACAAGTCAGCGTTCTAAACCCTGTGCTTCTCCAGGCAGCGGGTGTGAAGCCCCTCCGCAGTTCAGCTATGGGTACGCTGAACTTACGCTTCCACAGAAGGGACGCTCCTGGCTATTGAAGGCTCTACTTAGTGGAAGCTTTTCATGTCCAAATACAACCTTCAGAAATCTGATATTTTCTAAACATTCCAACCCACTCACATGAAAAAAATTTTCAGCCTCATCAGCTCCAGCTGCCCAGCTCATCAAATCAAAATCTTCTAATTGCTGAGAACAGAGAAACGGTGGAAGAGACTTTCTCTTGGTTGCTATGTTCAATGGCCTTCGCCTGCTGTAAATTCTGATATCTCTATTTATCTTCCCTTCCCCTGAGAGCTTTCAACAGCAACCTGAATATGCCACACTGAGAGCCCTGTCCCCGCTCCTCGCACAGCCATGATCCCCCTCCCACCCTGGAAATTCTTGGGTTGTGCTCCCTTCAAGTGCTTTCTTGATTACAGACCAGTGCCAACATTGAACAACACTTCAAACTATTTGAGAAGCTAGGGCATGAAGCCAAAACATGAGTGATAAAATGCTTTATGTGGGTGTATGTCTGAGGAGTGTAATTCGAGGGCAACACAAAAACATGTGGATGTGTTTTTAAAGGTAAGGAGGTAAAGGTAGTTGGCACAAAGCGGTAAGCAATTCATAACGTCAGGACCTTACTTGTCTCTTTAAAAGAAGATAAGCACGGCTACAATACTGAATAATTTAGATGCAATTTCCTAGAAAGGCTCCATATAGTTATCCTTATTTAATATCCCATTGAGCACAATCACAGACTTAAGGAATCAAGAAAGTATTATTATACACAGATCTATGAGTTCTTCCACAGTGTGAGCAAGTTTTTAGCTTGTATGAAGACAAATGGCTAGTTTTGGTTGGGGGGTGTGTGTGTGGATTTTTTCTTGGCCTTATTTTTATTATTAATGTAAAATTGGTGGCAGATAGAAGAGTTATTCTCTGTGTTATTCTCTATACTTGGAAGCAATTTCTGAGAGCTGGTTGTTGGTAACTGAGATTTCTGGAAAACAGGAGTGCCTGTGTAGTGTTTGCAGCTGCTTCTCTTCCCACAGTTTGTGCATTTGCATGTAATAAAATAAGTTACAAAAATTCTACATCATTGATTTCTGGTAGGGTGTCAAGCTGTGATGTTATCAGGATGTTGATAAGACTTCCAGAAAGATAACAGTATAGTTCAAAGAAAAAGCAACAATATGAATCCACAACAGCTTTCTGGGGGAAATGGAAAATTTCAACTTTTGAGACAAAAGGACTTGCACAAGGTTAAGAGTAAATTGGAGAGAAAAATTAAACCAACTCTCTCCATTCCTATCTTATTTCTCTTACGCTTTCAAGCATTGCCATCCTTTGTGTTCTTCCCTCATGTTTCATTTAAAAACTCACTCAACAGAAGAATTTTCATAAAATGTTCTTATTGAATTTTTTTTTTTTTTCCCTAAGTGATTCCTACAGTCTCTGGTTCCACGTGTGGCTTAATCAGCACTCCTGGAAACAACACCTTCTGCCAACTGATTGACAGGAAGTATTGGTGATTGTTTCCAGGAAAGCTAATTCAGCAAAAAAGGGGCCTCACGGAATAGGAATGAATACAATAAACAAAACCACTCTAAAAGATCATTTAAGCAGTCACACTCCCTCCATGTGCAATGCTCAGAGATAAAATCTCTGCTTTGATACAGGTGGTTTGTCACAGGAAGAAAGCAGGAAAAGTGTAAGCAAATAATGTATCTCCATTTTTTTTCTTTGAGGCCCAGTTATTAATGAGTTCACACAGTCTCAGAGCAGAAATTGTTCACTGGTGCCACATCCTCCTGTCTTTTGGTGCCACATGCAGCTAAAAAATTTGGGAAAGGGATCACTACTTAGGGAATACGAGCGCGCTGTTTTATGGTAGAAACCTAGGCCAAACGTGCTGGATGAAAGGGGGCTGGGGTGGAAACAAAAGACAAGAAGCCACTTTTTTGGCCTTGGGTCTCAGCCCTGAAGTTGTCTGAATACATCGAGTTCCTACGGGGACTGCAGAGCACCCAGGAACGGCCACAGCTGGGCCTCCACCCCTCTCCCCATAGAGCCTGGTCTCCATGCGTGGAGGCTGGCACGTTCAGGGAAGGGCTGAGGACTCTTTTGTGCCAATGGAACTTGTAGCTCAAACAAACCCTGTGGTGTTGAACTGCTCTGGCATGGGGACAGAGACAGACCTGAGGTACGAAGCGTAATGCTCTGTGGCCTGACGTTCTTTCCAGGCAGATGAACCATGCATCACTAAAGCTCACACTCGCTAATGGTCTTTTTCAAAAATAAGAGGTTAGGCTGTGGGGGAAAAAACAGAACAATAATGAAGTCTTAAAACTTTGTCTCTTGATAGTTTGTTCAATAAGAATAATCAAATGCATAAGTATTTCTTGAAGTTCCAAGTAAAAAAAGTATCAAGACAGCATTTGTTTGTCTCTTGTTTTGCTGCTGCCTAAATTAAAGAAGTACACATTTTATAAATATAAAAAATGAAAAGAAATCGAACAAAAAATAAAATTGGTGGCAAAACACAGAAACAAGGGGAAAGATTTTCTGGAAAACTTTAGAAATGGAACGTGTAATTAAAACCAGATATGATCTCACTAGGATCTAGGCTCTGTGTTATCATGTTGACACTATTTTTTGTTGATTTTTCTTTGCTAAAATTGATGTCCAACTATAGTGCCAGTAACACCAAAACCCCCAGCAAGAGACCTCAAAACCCACCGGGAAACGTGAGGTCCTTTGTGAGTTCCTTTGATTGTGCTGAGAATCCCTACAACGAAGAACGCAAGCTCGAATTGCTCTGGTTTATAAATGTAAACATGTAATATCTGCGGTCAAGGTAATGTATTTTCCATCACAGTGAATACTGTCACAGACGTACATCTTTCATACGCTGGAGAGTGTTACACACAACTTTTGCTATGTGTGTATATTATTTTGTCCACAATGCTACTTCCTAAAGTAGCTCCAGTAAATGCAAGAAAATTTCTACAACAGAGTAACTGTGCTAAGAGGAAATTGCTTCCTACTTACCACCAGTCAGTGCCTGGCTTCTCAGTCTTTCAGCTTTAGGGTGTATTTCTTACAAATGCTTTTATCATTATTTTTGTAAAGATGGGTGGTTCTCATTTTAAAAGGAAATGTCTAATCCTTTCCTTTTTGCTACACTGATATCCTACAGCAGTGAATACCAATCCACCAATCCTTATCTTTGCAGTATCTTTTGCAGAATGGCTGATCAGAACCTAATAAAACATTTAAAATTGTGGTAAACAATTGATTCCAAGTAGAGAATTACAACATTTACAGATTTATTTTAGCAAATTCCATTCTCTATGTTTATCCAACTTTATGAACTTTCCTGACTGCCATGTTCAACTTCAGAGGGGTCTCTAACCTTTCCAAAAAGATACACGGGCCTTTGTCCTGAGTGATTACAGTTAACTACATGCCTGTAATCTCTATGAGCAGTTGAAATTATTTTAGCGTGCATTACTTTGCATCAGCCAATATCCCATTTCACCTTCCACCATGCTGACCACTAGGCTAAGCTTTAAGCCATGCAATCTTCTTCAGTCTTAATTTTCCTAAATAAATGCATAATCTGAAAATTCATTACTTTTGCCTATTTTTTCCACAATACAAGAGACTTTGACCCACCATAGGCAAATAATATGCATGAGCATCAAAGCAAGCTAAAGAGCAAGGAATTGGAAAGCAATTTGGTTGCTAAATTTCTGAGGTCATATTTGACTTGAAAAATATTGCACGCTAATCAGATGACCTAATTATTTTCCAAAACAATTTAGTGTTTGTAAGTCTTTCTACAGACAGAAGTCCTCCTTTTACATTTTGCCTATCAAAACAGGAAAGTATGGCCATGTGAAATCCGTATCCACGAAATCTGTATGCTCACTTACATGTTAGTTACTTTGCAGACTTTTCTTTATTAAGAGACATTAATACGATTAGAGAATTAATAGTATCATCCCTGCCTGGTGTGGAAATATCTAGCTGTCAGAAATTCAGTCAAGACCACAACTTCACCACATAAAGGTTTCTGAAGAGTCCCCATCCAGTAACTTAAGGTCATAGTTAGGAAAAACGGGAATTGAACCAATACTGAAATGTCAGTGAAAGTTTTCAGTCACTGGGTCAGCAGCTCAAGTATTTTTCTAGTTCTATAAATTCACTTAAAGTGCCTGTTCAGACATCCGCCCTGTAAGAAAGGTTTAATATTTGATGATAAGTATCATGTGAGAAACTAGACACAATGCCCTTTTCACTATTAAAGGCAATGAGAAAAAAAATGAGGCATTATATGCTTGAAAGAAAGTTATATTTTAAGTAAGCATCAGCCACTCTTAATTTTTCTATGAGCCATTCCCCAGTGCTAGCAGTGAGACATAGCAAGGCCTTTGAGGAGGGCATTTCACTTAATGGAACAGCTTGGCATATCCTGTTTCATCTAAAGAGAATATTTAACCGTTTTATAGAACTGGATTGCGTATCATCATAACCTCAACGTTTTGAAAGCAGAAGAGGTTATGGTAGAGGATTCAGTTACTTTCCTCTTCATTACAACCACTCCTGGTACAAGTCTTACCACAAGAAGCCACCAGATTTTCTGTACTGAACCACTTTCTCATCATTATTTTAGAGGCAGAGGCAAAAGCTATGAGAGGTTACGCTCCTGAATGATTCTATAATCAGTTTGAAATGTATATTAACCTACTGTATGTTAACGTTTCGTGCTCTTAGTAGAGTCTATAGAGATGTAATAAGTACAATGGCATTGGGATGCATTCTCAATTTTCATATGAGACTTCTGGAAATTAAGGAGTAATTAGCTTTTAAAGATTGTCCTTTTTGTTTAGTATTGCACCACAGTAAGCACCGTACCCCAGATATGTAAGAATTGTAGTTTGGGAGCTTAGAAAATTACTCAGAAAACATTTTCCATTGAAAGCATTCTATCTACAACTGGAGTGTTTTGAAATGGGCTTCTAATTTAAATCATCAGGCATACTGTCATGTTCCTGTGGGCTTTTCAGGATTGATTCAAGCTCACTGAATCATGACTCTCATTACGATGTTATCTTGGAATATCAGTTTACTCTGCATGTTGTCTATGTGTCAACGGCCAACTTTCCAAGATACACGTGAAGAACAAAGTTGAGACTAATCTTGGGTATGACTATGAAACTCTAAATGAGCATAAATCAAATTACTGCCATATCCTGCCCCACCACTCATTTTCAGCTGTTCTGATAACTGTATTCAATAAACAGATAGAAAGAAGAACCAAATGCTGCCATAGCGTCTTCATCAAAAATTCACACAGCAGCTTTCCCCTCCCACCACCCAGAGGTCTGAAGCTTCATTGGGGAGATATAAAAAGGCAGAGGTAGAAATCCTGCAGTGCTTTTTGTAGATTATCTCATTTTCATATATTTTTTTCAGTTCTCCTGGTAAAGAAGAATCATGTGTTGGTTCTCACCAGTGCATCAATCTGACTGTTGTTCTTGATACTGTTTTTAGCTTTCACTCAGTAGTTTCTCACTTTTAACTTTTCAAAGAGAGGAGACTGTTGCAAGCATGATCTCAAATGGTCACAATAACACCTCATAGCAAGGCAGAGTAACAAAGGGTTGTTTTACCACCTCAGCTGTTCACAGAGGAAAAACTAGCCAAGTACACAAGTCTGAATGCATCTTCAGGCAGAGACTCATTCAGAAACTCATTAGAACTTCTTTACTCATCATAAGAATTCCGATTAAACTGGAAAACATAAAATGCTTCAGGCCAAACAAGCAAGTGTGTCATTGTGTATAGATCTCTTTTATGTAATTCTTGTAAATCATCTTCCAGAAGATGGTTTTAAATGCTGAAGCGTAATTAGGATAATTACTGCTTTGCAAGTAGCAGGAAGTTGTATCCAGTAGGGACAAACGAGCCAGTTTGAAGAGATGGGGGAGGAATATGAAAGAAAACACATCATCCCAAACTCTGGTGCTGAAAAGATTCTGAATTAATTTCAGACTATTTAAAGAGTTTGCTTCATCTTGGAAATATTTCATTTTAGTGACAATATTCCCTACAGGGCTAACAGATTCTTTTAAAAATATGCTTGGCTCCCTGAGAATCCTGTTAGATATCTTAAAAATTGAAGCATTCAGTAGAGTGAGGAAACAGGGGATAAGAACTGCAATTCACTGTGACCCTCTGACAGGAACAGGGTTGAGGGAAATCACTGAAAGCAGGACATTACCAGAAAATAGTTCATTTGCTGCTTATAGTAAAAATATTGATTTACAAGAAGTACCAGACAACATCAAGCCATAATACAGATACCCATACGTGATATACAATGTGACTGTTGCATACCTTTGTAAGAAGTGCAAAATTCAGACAGTTTAAAAACCAAAACCAACCAACAACAACAACAAAAAAACCCAAACCCAAACCCCTCAACTCCCATCCCTCCCCCTTCCCCGAGCATTGTGCTGAAAAAGCAAATACGGATATGAAAACCATCCTTTTTGAGGTTTGATCCTAAAAGATGCATCAGCTGAGAGCATGTCCCCTACAGCTTTATAAATGATTTTGTTCAATTTGAAAATCAGTACAAAGCAGTAAACAGGGGGTGGGAATATGGGAACTGCACCCCAGGGGAACATAAGTATGCTTGAACTCAGCTAACCTGGGAGTTTTGACAAAACTCAGAAATATTCTACAGCCCAATTTACGTGCCAGGATATCCGAGTCTTTTAAGATTCTTTAATATCTGCATCAGTGCTAATTTTATGCTAATCTCTTACTGTGCACATCCATGATCATTAAGACTTCTGGAGATTGGATATTACATACAATAGCTGATCATTTGTTAAGTAGAGAGTTAATGGAAAAATCTGATAAATTTATACATTAACTTTGCATTTGTTTCCTGTACAGCTGTACACAGTAAGAAGTTATCTGGCTAGCATTAATGTGCTCTATTTTTGCATGATTGCTTTTGTTAACTAATACGTCATAATAAAAAAAAGCAGACCTTTTTAGAGAATACGAGGTTATTCACATGAGGAGTCATGTTTCTTTCTAGTTCTGTATTACAAGAACAAAACTGCTACATATGAATATGAAAGACTAAAATAATGTCCTGTCTTTGATTTACCTGAACCTCATTAAATCTCAGTTTAACTAGTTTCATTTCCCCAGATTAATCGCACCTCCTAGGATAATTTTTTTTAAATTGCTGCCCATAACAAAGCTCTCCTGCTGATAAAACTGAAAAACCTGTTGTTTCTTGGCTGCGCTGATCAACTTTACTCTTACTGCCAAAGATGAATATCCCAAAGCACTCAAAACTGAACTGAATAAAATTCTGGATGTGCATCATTTGTTCTTTAATTTGAGCCAATGCACCCTTCAAAGATTACATGCTCACGTGTCAGTGGTAGTTAGTTTTATAAAAGTAGCGGTTAAGTTTCCACAATACCAGCGTACATCTGCCTCTCTCGGAAATTAAAACACAGCTCTGCTTCTACAGAAAGGAAAATAATTTTGTCTAAATTCAGTTCTGCTTAGAAATCTGTGCTCTGGAAGTAAATAAAATAATTACGTTGAAAAATATTGTTTTGCGACTTCTGTAATTCTGTTCATATGCTGGGGACCCGAGGGACTGCTTTCATTTAGTTGTATCCCTCATGGTTCAAGGCACAGGGTTCTCCTTTCACTGTTGACTGCTCAAGCAATTCTGCCTCTGAACCAATTCCAACAGTATTTATGAATGTTATTTAGCTGGAAATCTTAACGTAGGATTCATTGCAGTGAATCTCTCAGTTTAAAAATGAGGGCATGAACTAGGACGAGTTTCCAACTGCAGTCAAGTTTTACTTTTGTGGTTACACATACCAGAGTTGGTCGGAAAGTTAGGGTCTTGGCACCGCACACAGTTCCCCTCCGACAGATCCAGGCTGGGCACGTGTTACACACTCACACCACAAAGCATGTGGCCAGGCAGGACGTCACCCAGCCTCCCCTGGGAATGACAGGCAGCTCTGAAGGGGTTACGGCACCTTGTAAGGGAGCTCCTGTTGTGCAGGACTCCTCACTGGTCACGTCTCGCCCGCTGCAGGCTTACTTCTAGAGTAGCCGTGATTAAGTTAGTGCCACAAGACAACAAGGGAGAATGTCCCCTGTCCCCTCCCGGCCCTGCACACATGTGCAGCGTGACAGTCAGCAGTGCCTTGACATCTGAAAAATCACTTCAAAAACTGCGGAGACTGAGGTATTTTGGAGAACTGGGAAGAATGAAGGATTCTATCAGTGTGTTTAAGGTGATTACTCATGATTTGTGAAGCTTGATTACACGACTAACGTGTCTCCCGTTTCTCACTGTTTATTAGGTTTCTCATTACTACTTATGGGCAAAAGAAGAAACTGCATTTCAGGATTTTCAGCTTCCCCCTCCTTCCTCATAGTTCAACTTATTTATAATTTACTAGGCTCATGTGTGCTAATAGAAAAAGGAAGGTGCTAAAAAACCTGTAGGGATAATTGCCACAGGTTTATAAGTTACAGTTCGTGTAGGTATTTACTGCACTATTTATTCATCTGTTAAACAAAAGTGATTATTTACTCTCCTAAATCTTGCATTTTGATAAAATACTACCACAGCAATATATTATTCTGTTCTAAAATACTGCATGCAGCTCTGGATTTCATAAGTTGCTGTAAACTACATAGGGATGCACAAATTGTTTTTCAATTAACATTACGGCTTTCAGTGAATTACACATACGTATTACGTGGCTCTGCAGCAACTAGGATTTCTATGCTATAAAAAGGACAAAGTTTTCTTGGGATCCCTCTTGGTCTTGATGTACAGTCAAAAGCCTTTGCACATTTAATTCTCCTTTCATAAAACATTTCCAGAAAGTGGGAGATCTCATTCAGATCTGACAGAAGTTTTTATTTGTAATATCTGATTTGTAATGTAAACCACTGCAAATCAAATTTGATTACAGTAAAAGAGACAAGACAGATGCTGGCCATCATTTTCAATATATTAGTAACCTGCAATGAAGTCACGGGATTTATAAGAATTAGAATATAATGAAAAGACTGAAGAAAAATTTGTGTTCTGTCGTGGTTTTGCAGCCATTAGTGTCAGAGCTGTTAATGTTATAACTGATATTGTTATATTTAGCTGTATACTGAAATGGAGATTTGACCCTGCGTACTTTAAAGCATCCAAAATCCACTGACATGGGTTTGGGATACACAGGCAAGATTAATTTTGACCTGCTTGGCGTGTTGAGAGGGGAAAAGAACACAACTTTGATGTATTTACACACATATTTTTCAAGCTCATCACATTTTCATTACATACATAAAATGTAGGCAGTTCTTAAACAGATGCCGCCACCATCCCTGGCCCCCGATACAAATTGATCCTTTCCATGGAAATGTATGGCTGGAGTTCAATAGAACATGCTTCAGCTGAAGCTAACATTTCAATGGGGAACATTTAATACTTATCTTAACTTACACTAATATGCATAGGCAACTTTTGCCTACTCTTTTCAGCATCAAGTAAGAAAACTGTTAATGATAAAGCTGCGTACCTGCAGCATCAAAAGCTCAGGAGGGTGAACACCAGAAGTAACGTTAGCTTTTCCATACTGCTACTGTATTATATTCCCTACCATCCATTTTTTGCCATGACTTCTAGTTTAGTTTATCACCATTTATATAATAAAAAGAAACCAGATTGTAAATGTGGTATAAACCAGAGTGGAATCTCTGTAGAAATACAGGTTTACACATCCAGACAGTCATTTCAACGGTGAATACCACATGAAGAAAAACACTTCAGAACAGCCACAGACTGTTCCATACCTACTGTCCCTCAGAAATGTTCAGATGTAACCAGCTGACAAGGTGACCTCTCCCAGGCCCTAACTGCCCCCCAACCTCCTTCCCTCATCCACTAATTGCTAGGTCTCAAAATGAAACTAAACTAGGAAAGACAATTTAGTTTCATCCGGTCTCATCAATACCAGATTTTTCACACCCATGGGGCCCTCAGTTACCCTGATCTGCTGCTTCACCCCCAATTAAAACCCCGTTGTCTTCAGCCTCACTGAAGGCAGGAACTGAGATGGGGCTTTCCAGGTGGTCCTGGAAAGGCAAAGCAGCTGCCAACAACTCCTCCCAGAGACATAGAGGAGAGATGGCTCTTAGCTTATTTTACACGTCCAGAATCATCTGGCATAGTGACAGCCATACATACCCACCCGGCCAAGGCAGAGGAGTCAAAAAGACATCTAGAGGAGGGCAGACTTGTTGCACAAAAATCTGATACTCGCACACATTTGTTCTTCAGTATAAAACCTCCTTTTAATGCTACACTGGCATAACAGCGTACTGACCGATACAGCTAACACAGTTTTCAGACTTCTCCATTGGAAGTACCATGTGAACCCCCCATCAATATTCCCATGAGTTTATTTCATCCTTTTAAACTCTGAAGGCCAGAAGTGACCAGCATGCTTGCGAGAACCGTGCTTTTCTCCATTTTTAAATAAATGTGTCAGTCTTTCTGCATATTCACAGTCCTAGACTGATAACATTTTTTGTTGGTTGTGTACTTATTGCTCAGTTGGTTACAGCCAGCTGATAAATGGGTGAGGAGAAAAAGCCCAGTGTGAGCCTTCTTCACTATTACTCTTTACTGGAACTAAGGTTCACCTCCTTTCCTGCATAATGGGTCTATGTAGAGAGAAAAATGAATCCTGATTCCTTTGAAAAAACATTTTTCTTTAATCTCCCTTAGATCAGGCAATTTCCAGATGATTGTTTCTTCACTGCCTGGATTTCTAGATGGGTTTCTGCTGGACATTCTATAAGCTCTTTCCCTTTTAATAGGTCATACATAATTTTTAGTATGAAGGCTGCATACATATGAGACATTATGCTACTAACGTATACTACAGCTCTGTCTTCAAATGTTTTGGTATAATCAAGTACTTCATCACTCTCCCAGCTCCTCGGTGGCACACTCTCAACACTCCTTGGAGGGTTTTTTTTTGCCTTCCTTTCATGACATCTGTTCCTTCCTCACAGGTACCCTATCTGAATTATATGCTGTCTGAAGTGTTCACTCAGTCCTAAAATCCCATTCTGGCTTTAGTTAGTCTTCAAAATTATGGCCTTCAGGAGGTAGATGCCATTATTCAGTGAGCCTGTCTTTATATTTGCCCCTTGCGTTTTAAGCATCTAGAACAAAATAGTGAAGTGTACAGAAAACCAAGTTACAAAGTTTTGAACTTGTTCTGTGATAAATCTTTTCCAGGGTGAGGGGTGCTCACTCATTTCTGGAAAAGATTAACTCTTAAAAATGCAAGAATCCAAACTAACAAGCACATGTTATGCAAGGCCACATACCACATATATTTTAATGAACAGAGACCTAAAAGTTTGAGATAAAGGCAACAAGATCTGCACCACAATTCTGTAAAGCTTTCGTAATATCCAAGAATCTTTTCTTGCCAATATACACACAAACAGGAAACCTTACTCAAATAAACAGTCACTTATAGACACAAATATTTAAAGGTCCAGGCCATAATGAATAGAATGTATTTTTATTTAAATACTTTAGCAGTGTAGAAGCCTTTTTGTTAGCTTCAATTTTACCTAGTTTCTTCTTGCAGGCAGCTTTTCTATTAGCCCAAGTCTCATATTTTAGAATTTTTAATACATAAGCAATAAACTACTGTTTTTAAGCACAGACTAAATCAACTTTGACAAAAATAACTGACCACTAGTAAGTACATCTCAAGTATTCAGTGTATTTTTCTCTTTTGTAAACAAATCGGAGTCTCTATTTCTGTTTGAAGACAAATAGATTCCCGTTGAAAAGTGCAACATAAGAACACACTTGTGAGTAAAACAATCATGAGGAATAACAGAAACTTTTCAGAAGAGGGCTTGAAAAATAATAATAAAAACAACAGCAAAGTAAAATGGGCAGACCCAATGGGCAAAGAGGAAAGCACAGAGTACTTTTAAAGGCTGCTGAAAGACAACTGAACCGCTTAGGCAGATAAGAAGAGGCAAGAATATTTAGATTTAATTCAAATCCACAGTAAATGAGAAATCTGGTTTGCTGCATTCTGTCAACAATTGTAACTACTGATCCTACTTGACTTTACCAATGCACGATGAGCATTTGCATAGAAGCAGCAAAGAGCAATGCTGAGCCTGCCTTTAGTCCATTTGGGAAGTGACTTGGGAACAACCTGAAGAAACCCAGTAACTCCATCGATCACATTTATAATCTAAAAGCATCAGCTTAGTTCCAGCTTAACAATGACCACTCCACTTAAAGCACTTTTCAAAAGTTTCACTTTTTAGCATCAAAGAGGTTACTTTGTATTTAAAGAAAGCATTCACTTAAGTTGACAGCAGTGCATACCTTCAATCAAACGAGCGAAACAGGGTAAATCTGATACAAATATTTAAGTCTTGTATACAATGAGGAAAAAAAAACAAAACCAAACCAAAACAAGCAAAACCAGAGGAAATACTTGGTTTCAGTCAGAAGGTAAAGACAACTAATGAAGTCCAAGAATATGTAACTTCTCTGAGGTTTGAACTAGGACTCTAATAAAAGGAGAGACTGGAATTGAAATTTTCAGGAGAATCTCATAGGTATCCAAAATTAAGATATGCTGAAATAGTCAAAGTTTGCTAGAAAAAGAAATCATAGCCCTAGAATAAAATTTATGAAGGATTAAAAGAATATTTCAACACTAAAAATCCAGTAAGGAATATTAAACTCTACAGAAAAAGATACTTTTACATGGGTAGGAATACTGAGAAGTACCCAGCAAGCACCTTGTTTCACATAATTCTTCTTTGGTGCATACTTTGCCTACTAATTTAATTCCTCTGAAGACACTGGTCCATATTTGTAAGGTAGTATTTGCTTTGTTTTTCCAATGTTACCATCAAGGATGGCAGGCCAACACATGTACCTTTTTATTTATTGAATACTGTACCTACTGGAAATAGTAGCGTATTATTTTGAATATTATATGTAGAAAATTGCTTTGTCAGTCACAGCAATTGAACAAAAGCTCTTTAAATCTTAACTTCTTCATTAAAATAATGGGTGGAAATGAATAATTACACCTAAAAACCTGTTCAGGAAAAAACCCTCCAGTAGCTGTACAGTACTTTTGGACATTAGAATGACTGATTTGGTCATTACTCTAGAAAACCAACGTCTGGAATCGACAACCAGAAAATATTTTATCTAATGTACTATATTAGGACAAACGGACAAACAGTCTCAAGGGGAAAAATGAAGCGTAGTCCAAACAGATTCATACTACAAGAAGTTATTGGAAGTGACAAAAGCAGCAGAAGGTGTGGTCCTTAGATGTGAAGAGAGAGGACTCTGAGCAGCAATATGCATATTCTCTTCAGGCAGGTGGTGCTGGAAGAAGCTGCCTGCGCCCCTTTCAGAGTGATGCTGCCCCCCAGGTGGGTGCAGAAGCCAGCAACTACAGTCATCAGCGTGGAAAAGTTTAACTGAACTGCTGCATCACGTTCAGGAGCAGAGAGGGCTAAACTAATGTCAGCAAATAAAGCTGAACAGAATTAAGGAACTTCTGAAACAAATGATAGGAAATCAATTCTTTTTTCAACAAAATAAAAAAAAAATAGCAGCATGTTCCCTGTGCATAAACCATGGTTTATAGTATTGCTGACTGCTTTGAGTAGAGAAAAAGAATCTGCAATGATTTAAAGGGGGAACAAAGAAGGGAAAAGGGAAATTCGATGAGACTCCCTTGCGGTTGGATAAAAACATTCTGAGATATCACAGTGAAAAAAAAAAAAAAAAAGATAAATATTTTTGTCCTGTCAGTGCAGCCATTCATGTTTCAAATCCCTACAGAGTGACATTTCAAAAACTTAACTGTTATTTAGGATTCTATTATTTTAGTTCATGAGGCTCAGCAGCAGTAATTCAGTCAGTCCGGTTCCCTTCTCATTACCACCCCTCACTACGGCACGCTCTCCCTGTCACACCACGAAAGAGAAACTGTGCCACCCCTCAGCGCCTTAATTACCGCTGCAGCCACACCTAACCCAGAGAGCAGACCTCATTCCCTAAACCTCCGCTGAATTAGGTCACAAACTGGACTTCAGGACACTTCCCACTACAAGTCATGATAGCCAAACGCGATCAAAAGTTTCCAAAGACGTTAAATGTAATCACTGTTGTTGAGTCTAATCTGCTTAAAATAAAAGCTGGAGAACTGCCAAAGGCTGTTTAAAAGGAAGGAAAAAAAACCAAACCAAACAACACAACCCACACACACAAAAAAACCCAACAAAAACAACAACCAAGCACAGCTTATTTCATTTTTACCTTACCCCACAGCTGCCAAGTAAATTTAATAAGTCTTTGTTTTATGAAGAATCCTAAAACCAGTCCAAAAGCAATTTTATATAGCCAAAAGGTACTAAATAAATATACCTTCACTATAACACACAACTACTTTTTTGGTCCCATAAAAGTGGCTTCAGTTGTACGTTTCATTTTTTTGGGTCGTGTGTGTTAACATGCAACACGTCCTCAAATCGGAAGGGCTCCGACAAAATTACCTTAATATCCCAAATGTTTCCCAGTTGCCCCTCTTCCGTATATATCTGTGCAACAACTTCCAGCTTAAGCACGGTGCCAACTTCTGCTCCAAAAATTCTCTTTCCTCTTTTCCTTCAGGTCTATTTCTGTGAAGTTCCGATTCTCTCCAGGCTGTACTCCTAACCACAACTCTCTCTTTTCCTACAAGAGCAATGCCTGGTTTGCCAACCTGCAGGCCCAGCTCAGCCACAACATCTGCTTTCTCTACTATTATGTGTTGCTGTGGGCATTCCTGGCAGGAAAGAACTGACCAGCTTGACATCTTTTTCCATAAATGTTTCTGCCCTTCAGCTCTGACATCTTCTTAGCTAAAATACTCTAATTCTCTGCCCTGGCAGAATGCTAAGTAACCTTAGACTTTTTAATGCTATTTTTGCCTTTTTTTCTTTTGAAAGCTTTCCTCTCTCTTGTGTGACCTTTTCTCCCCTCCTTTATCTGTGCATCTAATGATTTCATCATAGAATATATGCAAAATAGAAGCTGATTTTCCTTTGACATCCTTTGTTGCTTTCCACTCCTTATCAACCAGATGTTAAGTCTTTCATCCCTCTTTATATTTTATCTCACATTTTCTTCAGTAACAATTCCTCTTCAACCTCCCTGCCATTCCCATACCATTTTCCCCAAAAGGTCACATCTGTCCTGCTCTTTTGTCTTCTAACACATCCAACTCTTCCTGGAAGTATAGAACAACTCCTAGCCAAAAGCTTAGTAACAGTCAATATTCCAGCCTCCTGTTTCACCCTTAGACCTGGCTTAAAAGCACCGATCATACACTGTTCAATACCTTTCCTTCCTTTGGCCCTGTTTTCTCCTGAACCTCTCTTATTCTCTTCAGTACGTTGCTCACAAGAATGTCATGGTTCAAGCTTTGGATCTCTTTCTTCCATATCTTGTCTCTGAATAGTTACTTCTGCACTTGGGGGTGAGGTTACCATACCTGGCCCAAGGAGTCACCCTGCTCCAGATCTTTGCAGTCAACAAGAGGGAAAATCTACCTCTAAGAGAAAATTTTTCCCTAAGGAGAAATTTTTTCTCAAATGAGAAAAAACTAACCATTATAACCAAACAAATACTCTTCTTAAACCAAGTCACATAAAAGATTAATACAGTATCTAGTACATGCCATTTCTCATCCACTAATCTAATAATTTGGGCTTGGACTCCCATTTTACATAGTTTCCTTTTTTAGTGGATTTATGCCCTCTCTGAACTTATTCATTAATAACTCAGCAGCAAAAATAATATTGTTTGCTTTTTGCTTTAGTCATGCTACTCTATTCTTTGCATTCACTACTTAGCTTTCCTTTCTTGGTTGCATCCAATTCCACAGGAATGCACACTTTGGAGAAATGGGTACAGTCTGCAGAAGTCTGATGTGTTTCATAGAATCACAGACTGGTTTGAGTTGGAAGGGACCTTAATGATCATCCAGCTCCAACCCCCTTCCACGGGCAGGGACACCTTCCACTAGCCCAGGTTGCCCAAAGCCCCGTCCAACCTGGCCTTGAACCCTGCCAGGGAGGGGGCAGCCACAGCTGCTCTGGGCAACCTGGGCCAGTGTCTCATCGCCCTCACAGGGAAGAATTTCTTAGAATTCCTTAAAGAATTATCTTCCCTGCAGCCCCTTTAAGCACTGGGAGGCCACTATAAGCTCTCCCCGGAGCCTTCTCTTCTCCAGGCTGAACACCCCCAACTCTCTCAGCCTGGCCTCACAGGGGAGGGGCTCCAGTCCCCTGAGCATCTGTGTGGCAGTTCTGTGTCTTTCTTACGTTGGTGCCCCCAGACCTGGACCCAGCACTGCAGGTGGGGTCTCACGAGAGCAGAGTAGAGGGGAGAATCCCCTCCCTCGCCCTGCTGCCCACACTGCTCTGGGTGCAGCCCAGGATACCGTTGGCTTTCTGGGCTGCCAGCGCACATTGCTGGCTCACGCTCAGTTTTCCATCCACCAACACCCCCAAGTCCTTCTCCTCGGGGCTGCTCTCAATCCACTCCTCCCCCAGCCTGGATTTGTGCTTGGGATTGCCCCGACCCATGGGCAGGACCTTGCCCTTGGCCTTGTTGAATTTCTGCAAGAATACTTCTGCAAGAGTATAAATGTGGAAATAATCTAAAGCTATTTGAGGCAATATCAGCTAATTTATTAATTTCAAAATGTGCACATGTAATTCTGATTAATGCTAATAGGAATTTAACATGCATAAAACCCCACAGTCTGTTCAACTGTCATATGCCGTGGGAAAAGTCTCCTCCTCCTCCTTGCAAAATTTAATTAAGAAAGGCCTTATGGTATCCAAAAGGTATGTCCCAGACCCAGTTCAGAGTACTTGGAGCCCTGAAAATCACCAGTCTCTTTCATTTCACTTCAAATTATTGCCATCCTTTAACACTTCTAATGAAAAAAAGCAATAATGCAAGTAATAAAAAAGTCATGTTTAGAAGTATCTGGAGCTACACACATTTTACCTTTTTAAAATTTAATACAAAGACAGTAAAAAATAAAAGAAAATAATGTCTTGGGGTTCCATCTCTAAAGATTAAAATCAGGTAGTATGACAGCATCACTGTTATAGTAAAGTACAGTCATGGTGTGGTTACTCAACAGTTTAAATGTAAGTTTATTTTATTTATTAGTAAATAACAGGTAATAAAAATAGTAAGAAGAATTATACAGACAATTGTACTTCCTACCTGCATACAGATAAAATTATTCTAATAGTATCTGTTTATCTCTGGTAGTTATAAAGTACCTCTCACTGCTATGTCTTAGCTTCAGACAGCAATTAAGTCTTCTTCAGTGTGCAACTAAACCAGCCCTAATTAAAGTCAATGGGAGCTTTTCCACATACTTAATGGCTGTTGGTTGAGGCCCAAAAGTAATTGTGTAAAGAGCATAGTATGTCACTTAATGATAAATTGACTCTGCCTTTGAAAGAAATATTGGAAATGCATTGCAAGCTTCTCGTTTCATAACCATTTGCTGAAGCCAGATGCCCAAATGACTACTCAAGTCTTCTGATAAATATTGAAATGATTATGCACAAAGGACCTAATCCTGCTCTCACTGAAGGTGAGGCCCTAACTCCAAAAGAGCAAACCGTAGGGCCACAGGGCTTAGCGTCTATCTACCAGACACCACATTTAGCTCACAGAAAGCACTGAGAAATACGGACTTTATCATATATTACTACACACTACACACACAATTTTTTCCACAATAGTAGATCTCAAAATCTATATAAAGATCCTGCCTACCACAACAGCCAATCATTCACATCAGCAGTTTTTAGGATCCAACTCAGTGTGAGTTACAGCTGCCCTCAACTTTTTCCCTTAGGTCAAATCCAATGAAGAGGCCAGTATCCCACCTGAATATAGGTCAAACAAACTAGGTTTGAAATCAAAATTTCAATTTTCTTAGAGAAATACTATTACCAGGGAGGCTCTCTTAAAATAAAAAAAAAATAAAAATTCAGCTACCAAAGTTTTCCTTTTATAAAGAGAATTGCTGCACCAAAGCTTTCCTGGAAGTGAAGGGCAGGTGAGGGACCGTTTGTCCAGCATGGCACCACCACTGGATGCAAGACATGGTGTGCAAGAGACCACAGGCTAGCAGGAACATTAGCATCTGCAGCGATTCACAATGGGCGTATCAGCAACTAACAGCTATTTCAGGAGATGAAATGGGGGAATATTGACACAGCAATACCCATGAGATACTGCTAAAAGGCGCAAGGCAAGAAAGCAGAAAACTGGCTGGCTGCTGCCTGCCCGAGCAAGTTGTCAAAACTCTACCAAACGCATCACTGTATTGCAAACTCAGCAACATGGAGGCAACTGAAATGCTTTTGTCTGTAGATTGTGAATTTTAATTGAATGACAGGTGCTCAGATAGACTTAAGACATTAATATCCCGTTTCCCTGTGATGAAAGACTGAGAGGAAGAGACAAACGATGTTTCTTACTCTTCCAAGTTTTGTGGAATCATCCTCAAACTTCTACTGTAAAAAAAAAAAAGATAATTTAATTCACATGAACACTTCCCATATAAACCTGATCACTTCCATGTCTTCTCAATAGCGGCTGATTTTTCCACCTTTGCCCTGGGATGATCTGTTTCCATTACTCAGTCACATCTGTTCTACTGTAAGAGTTCCTGGCTGCTACTGACATGTTTCTCAATTGCTTGATCAGTATGTTCAAGAGAACGTTTAATAGTTTATATAGTCATTCAACTTTGATCTTCCTAGGTTTTAGGAATTTCATATTCTCTTTACTTTTTTTGACTTGAGAGGTACTACTACTAGTACCCATCTTAAAAGAGTTTGAAGTCAGAAGGACTACTAGCTATTTAAATCTCACGTTCATTTAATTCATTATGAGTCTAATAAGCAAAATAGCTGCTTTCCAATTAAACTCTGTCTTAGTTTGAGTAACACAATGGCTCTTCTGCTGTGATTTACAAGGCAATGACAAAGTGTTCCTTAGGTAGTGTACAAAGCCTAGGATTTTCTTTTTAATTATAACATCCTTTCGGCATTTTCAATTACAAGCTTGAGGAAAGGGTCATCCCTAAGAATTATAAAATATTGACAGTAGCCTACTCACTTTAAAAGTTTGCAAACTTCCTCAAGGATATTCTTCCAAATCAGCATCTTCACAACCTACAAAATGTACTGTATCTGCCAATATCTTGTTTGAATAGTTAATTAGATCCATTGCTTTAAAAAAAAAACCTCACAAAAAGTCCTCCTAGTGAACATGGTTTTGTTCCTTTTCATTGAATTAAGGTACCCTTTCTGTGTATTGTTTTTCTACCTACAAAAAAAAGGAAATATCTTATTTCCTAATAAACTTTTGATAAGATGAGCTGGCTTGGCCCATCAAACCTCTCACTGCAGGTATTTCCTCCTCAAAATAGGTCTATGGTTCTTCACTGAACCAGTTAATATTTTACAGCATTCATTTCTGAAAAAACAAAAAATGGACATACATACAATAACTGCTTGCTTCTATAAGGTACAGAACTTCCCTTAAAAATTACTTCAGATGATGACAGTTGAGGGGAATGGTTGTTGGTTGGTTTGTTGTTTTTTTTTTTCGTGTTGTGTGTTTCGGTTTTGCTTTTTTTTTTTTTTTTTTTTTTTTTTTAAAAAAAAAAAAAAATACTCAACCCTCAACCCATAAAATGTAGCCACCCAGCCAAGCACTTTAAAGGCACAATTGAGGGAACAGCTGAACTTTACACGGGGAGACAGGAAATTTAACTGTAGTTTCTCACAGAAAAAGATGTACACAAAGCTATACCAAATGTAAGACTCTGCTGAGATGGCTGAGGAAGTTCAGTGCTCTTTGATAATGGCCCCGAAACTGGAGCTGCTTAACGCTGAAAGTGTTTTGGTCACAAGTGTGTGGAGAGAAGCACCTCCTGGCTGGCCACGAGAGCCCCCTGCATGCCCAGTCAGATAGCCCGTTGGCTACCAGTGGCCTAGCAAGTCTTATGTTTTTAAGTAACAGGCAAATAATTAAGAATAGTTAACATCTCTCTAAGGTTACACTGGGCACTCTCCAAATGTCTGTCCCCTAGGGCAGACCACAAACATTTGTAGCTTGCAGCAAGTTAACTGGCTATTAATTCAGTTAAAAATAGCACTAAAACCAGAGAGAAATTCCATTAAGTGTAGACACCCTGCATCTGCTACTGAATCTACACAGCCTGAGTCTCTCTGCAGCTAGGTCACGAGGCTGGTACATATCTCCCCCTTCCTCCTAAGCATACTTGTTTACAGCGTTGTATAAAATAAATTAATGACATCTTTTAAAGGTACAGCAGAAAACAGTGTGAAATATACGCCATCTCTTTCTAACCTAAGCATACCCAGGCTAGAGTTTTCGACCCAGAGTAGTGCCCCAGTCACTTCCCCATACAAATCTTGTGCCCAAATCTAGCGAGGACTGTAAAACATATCAGCACTTGAAGGATGTGTAGTTACACAGCGACCTCGGTGACACGTGGGTCTGTCATTCTAGCACTTAAGTCCTGGGACTGTTTCCCCCACTTAAAATCTAGTTGATTCCACTTGCTAAAATGGGCATGTACCACGCGCAGGGAGTGAAAGGCACCACATAAAATAATGCAACATTATGCGGACAGCTTGAAAAAAAATGATCATCTTTGTCTGTTCATTCTGAGTGAATGTTATTCATGTGACATTTTGGACAAGATTGTAGGGGTAACTTTAGTTTAATGACTAATTAGCAAACTTCTGCAGGAATAACATGGCGATGGATTTGACAAAGTGTCACATCACAGGCACGCCGGGTTTCTCCTGACACTTCCCTTGCACTCACTGTCTCTTTTTGGGCTGCCAGCGCAGGGGGGTTGCTTATGCTACAAAAACTCATATTTGTTGTTTCTAAACATAATGAGAGTAATAAATATTACAGCGCAAAACATAAAACATGGAAGGCATAGTCTGTGGAATAATCAATCCTCTTGGACTCAGAGGTCATTTCAACTCCATCTTCGTATCTGGTTCTCCCAGTAGCGCAACCCTGAACTGGTCAATGTGCTTCCTTTCTCTAAGCAACCCTCCCGACAGGCTTTGTCTCACAGTTTAATGGATCAACTTCAAAATAAAGACAACACAATTATCATTGTTTCACCTGAAACTTTCACTCTAAAAGCAGCAAGGGAGCAAATTATATTAATCGCTTTGGCATCTGTGGAATAAGGAGGACATCTATATCCTGCATACAGATTATATCTCTTTACAGTATAAACTGGAATCAAGCCGCTTTATTTCTTTAACCACATTTAGCAAACAACTTTTGTTACGTCCCTGACTATTTATTTGCCATTTATTTTAAGTAAGCCTTTGTAAGAATCTTACGGAGCATTTCATCAGTTAGTATATCTGTTTGGTCAGAAAAGAAATTAGCACTTTCACCGTTACCAATTTTATGTTTTGCCAGGGCTAATTGCTATGATGGTACTTAAGGACCAGCAATACAGCTACTTGGAAAAACAGCAGTTTCTCCCATTTTTGTATCAAGATAGCTGGATGGTTCAGACATGGTGTAATAATGAACTGCAGTGATTTTTTTTTTTTTTTTAAATAAGTTAGATAATAACCAACTCCACTGCTGAGTAGCTGAATACCAGTTCTTTGAGAAAACTGGTGACAGGATAACACCACCAACCCGCCTCTCCCAAATAAATAATTCATACACACAACATCTCAGCTACCTGGGAAGCACCCTCTGTAGCCCTAATGCACTTTGTTAGGCATGACGTTTATCATTTCTTTAGTACACATTGCCAGAGCCTGAGGAAAGTTTAAAAATAATGTCAATAGACAAAGGATCATACTCAGAGTCATCTACCTAAATTTGTTGTCTCCTGGAGGTGAAAGCCTATATGAATTCATTCAGGGCCATTCTATTATATATGCAGGGAAGTGTCTATCAAGCCCAGAATGAAAAGGAGTTACTCCCTACGCAAGGTCTGAAGGATCGTGTCTAATAACCAGAGGTTTCGTTTCAAGATTTTAGAAATTCTCATTTAAAAGTACCTGAAGCAAAGTCTAAACAGGGAATGATAAGAGAAGTAATTGGTGTACCAGTTTGGGTAGTGTCTTATTTCTGATAGGAAGCACAATACATCTTGTATTTCAGATTAGGACAACAAGTGCAAGCCACCCTCATAACAAAGCAGAACAAGAGTTAGTAGAGATAGTGTTAACGTTAACTTTGAATTTCCTGATTGCTGTCAGCCACTTGCACAGCAAATCGTTTTGATGTAGTCTCTCATTTTCTTGACGTTAAAGGGAAACTTTAAAGGAGTTGAGAAGTTATTAGTTGAAGAGACTGAAATGACCATCCTCTTTCAATTTCTCATTCTTGCCTTCCTCCACTTTACAGGTTTCAGTGTAGAAGTTCTTCCTACAGCTCTTGAAAAAAGTTTATCGCGTATCATTATCACCTTATGTTCTCTTCCTCAGCTGTAAACTTTTTATTCTTTTCCTTATGTCTCCTTTGCTCTCCTATACCTCATTTCTTCCCTTAAAATAATCCTTGTTATTCTCTATTTTCTTTTCCCATGTTTCCCCATCATATCAAATTTATTCATGTCTACCAATATTCAAGCAACTTCTATCAGATATTGTGGTATTAGTGGGGCAGGGGAGCTCAAGGGAAGAACTCCCATTCATTTGTAAAACTGCTGTAAGCAGCAGTAAGGAAGAGCTGTACTGGACTTCTTCCCCTTGTTACACCGTACACGAGGGAATAGCTGGCATAGAGAACAGCAGCACAGACCCCAATAAGGCAGAGTCGTGTAGGACCTTGTTTCAGGTAAAGCAGGTCAGAAATGGACAGTGAAGGATAAGAGAGCCAGTTACAGGTCCCTTTATCTACTCCTCCTCTTCCATTGCAAATCCAGCCTCAGCAGTTCATCAGTTCTTTTGTTTTTAAGCAAGATGCATCCTTTCTGGTCTACTGCCTAATGACAGAACTTGTCTACAAAGACTTTTTAAAAAAAGTGACAAATCAAGGTATCACAGCAGCACCTCTTGAGTATATATTTATATATTTGAGTGACTCCTCCAGTCTTATACTGGCACATTTAAGAACACGCAAGAGTAGTTTGATCAACAGTAGAACAAGAGCTGTAATGCCTCTGTAGTTTTATTCCCGTTTCCTCGTTGCACGTCAGAAAACAGGAAGATGGTATGTTTTTATTAATTTTTAATTGTTTACACCGCTTTGTTAAACAGCATGATGCACCTGAAACATGATCAGTAAGGAGAGTTCTGTAAGCAAAATATGCATCACAGAATACATGCTTTCTTCTGATCTAAAAATACGGTGTTCCCAGTCTGCACGACTTTTTATAGGCAACCACGTATGTCCTGTGATATTCTGACTACAGCACATCTTCTTTTCCTATAATAAAGAGTTGCATATTTTCATTTTGATTGCCTGGAATGAGAACAGAAATGTGTAAGGAATTAATGGGTTTATTCAGTCACAGTCATAAGTTCGGACCTTTTCAAAGGCTTGTTCTGCTTGTGCAGTCATGCTGTTAAATTATCTTTCATTATTAATATAGCTCCTATTAGTAGCTCTGCTTAGCAAAATATTTCTTTTAATTTGCACCTAATGGGGAAAATTGACAAATGTTTTGACAATATTAACCAGTTCGTTTTGTCCCTTGAATGTAACGATTTGCTTCCACAATAGCAGAGCAAAGATCATGCATGTGATGACTGACAGTGGGAGCATGAGCACAACTGACGGGTAGGGCAGAGTCATAAGATAAAGCCACCTTTTGATTAAAAAAAGAATTTTAATTCTAATAGTTAAAGATACTATGTTTTAATCTGTGCAGTTGTATTTTAACTCTAATTTCAATCAGTGAACAAATGATCGAGTTACACAACTCCATCAGACTACACTCAGTACAACGCACTGACAGAGCAAAAGGCAAATTAAAAAAAGGAAAAAAAATTTCTAGAAAACACAGAAAAAAAAATGTATTTGAGAACTCCAGCACTTGCTAAAACACTAAGACTGGATCACCATCAGCTCCAAATTTGGTACTGCCTTTGGGTATGGGCTGTTTTTTTTTCCCCTAGAAATTATTGTTCTCCCTTTCTAGCACCCTAGAGATTCAGCGTGAAAAATGACCCAATTGAAGTCAGTTTTACCATTCTCCTTAAAGGTAAGATCTTAATTCTGATTTTTATATTCTATAGCACAGAATTTATTTAGCAAATACAATCGAAGTGATTTATGGCACGTGAAGTGTCTTTTCAATGAAAACCTAGTCTACTGAAATTTGTATTTGCTGAAGATTTTCTTAGGACATTTGGTCATAGATTTCTGACAATATCTGGATATTTCCAAGTTACTGTGAGAACAAGGAGGAGACAGAAATATTAAGACTTAAGTGGATGGGCAAATTCCTTAAAATGGCAGCATTATGCTTCTGCATGCAAGCTTGTTTCTACCCCACTCTGGGCTTTCTGTGGCTTCATATGGTTGTCTTAGATACAGGCAATCTTTTCTGAGACAAAGAGATGATTTCTCACAGTCACAGAGAGATATAATTAGGTTTACCAGGGATAGATTCTGCTACCTTATTCCACATACGCCAGAAGTCAGTAAGTAGATGAGACCTCAAAATGATTTATCGCCTGAAAGCAAGCTGATGGTGGAGCATCGCTGTACGTGATGCTGAAGAGCAAGAAGCAACATGTACATGAAGTTCTTCCAGTATGAACAGTTTTTCACTTGTCAAAAATCAACTACATGTGCTGTCCTGCTTTCTGCTCATCTGGCTTTGTTAGCTCCTTTCAGAGTTAACACCAAGCCTCAAAACTACAGATCACAATGGACATGTCAGTGGGACTGTATCTACTTATGTCAATAAGGGCTTTGCTCTGCTGTCTTCAGGCATTACCTAAGTGTTCCCTCTACAATTTCCTCCCAAAGGAGGACAAGAAGTGTGCAATAGCCTAGATGTTATGCAGAGCTGTGCACAGATAAGCACTGACTGGGTAATACACCTGTAACCTCTTTGTATTCAACTCCCTCTAGAAATGTGCTTCCTTACCGGCTTGTGTTGCATGGAATGGAATGTTGGATGAGCTGTGGGGGGATGTGGGGTACGGGAGAACTCTGTAGAGTCAGGCTGATGGTTGGACTCGATGATCCTGAGGGGCTTTTCCAACCTGAATGATTCTGTGATTCTCTAACCAGAGGAGTTGGAACTGTGTTATACTGCACTTGCTTTCAGCAACAGAGGAAATGATGAAGGGCACCTGTTGAGTGCATGCAAAGCATATGACTACAATTTCCTTATTTTAATCTAGGGTCTAAATTCTTTTTAGTAGTTCTTTAGCAGATAAATAAGAACTATGGAAGTCTGGTTTAAAAAAAAATCAAGACCTGCACATGCAAAAATTATTGCATTTCTAAATAGCCCATAGTATTGCCTGTTAATCGCTGAATTTTCACCCTCGGTTACTACAGTGTGTGTGTGTGTTACACAGGCTCTGAGGACCACAAACCGTTTCTGCAGTGAGTCAAGGAGTTATGAGAAAGGTCAATTCTGTGCACTAAAGTTAGAAGAATAGAATATTTATTCCCCTACGTCAAATATGGCTCGTTTTCCCCTTAACATACACTCTTGCCATATGGAAGAAGTATGAGTTTATTCTGTGCTTAAAATAAGACCTTCATCCTTTTCTTTATGAGACTGGTACTATGTATACATACAGGTACAAAAACCAGCATTTGGATTAACTCCCAATAAGGAATATTCATACTCAAAGGCTGAAGGTATTTTTGCATAAACCCTAGTTCAATAAATGTTGCAATGACAAAAGAAAGCCTCTAGCGTATTATTCATAATTATTCAGATTTTACTTGTTTGTATAAACACACATACTTAATATAAAGGAACTGTTGAATAACAGTATGCCTGTCAAAATATGAAGATCCAACAGTTACCTCTACATTATTTCTGCTGTGAATGTTTAGTATCTTGCATCTTAAAATCAATTTCAGAAAGGGCAGCACTACAGAACACTACAGGATGGGTTGTGTAGCATGCCTGTACCCACATATTTGTAAAATTCCTCAGGGATTTCTTCTCTCTCCTCTTTTTTAAATGCTTCAAAACCTCTCATCACCCAAACACTTAGGTGAGTTCCTTATAAGTTCCTTCAGCATCTGTAATATCATCAGGTGTGGGGTAAATGAATCAGAGCAGGCTGAAGAAAAACAAATAGCAAGCTATGTCTAATTACACTGAATAAATTTCAACCCTTTATGTTTTTCTCCCTGAAAGAAATGTCTGGTTTGGAAAGTGGAGAACAATTCTAACAGCCCTCAACCAGTTTAAAGGATTAATTTGACACGCGTCAGCATCCGCGCTACATTGCCCTTTTTTTTGGTAATTATTTTGAATGCACTTCACACGCAACAGCTACAAAAAAAAAAAAAGCACTTCTGGTTTACCAAAATGTGAGTTTTAATGTTCACATAAAACTTATTTGACTGCTTACCCTCTGAAAGAGGTTCTGCAGCCACAGATTGGCTGGCTTTAACCAGGTCTCAGGTAGAGTCTATAATAAAATTCTGCCACTTAACCTGGTTTCTCCCATCCTAAAAGACCAAGTATTTTACGTTTTACAAGCATTACTGCTGCTTATGCAGCTCAGAGGGTTTGAAAGGTCTGAACTACACTAAAGGCTCAGGACCAACTGATGGTACTTTCTTGTTCTGGGAAGAGTGAAGGAAAACCACTAAAACTCAAAACACCCACCAGGGAATTAAGTCAGTGGGTGAAAATACGCAGATTTTAACAATCATGTTTTAATGACCTAACCAGTTTTCTGGTTTGCTATCCAGACCCTCAGTAAATGTGCTACTAGGTCTTGCCCTTCGTAAGTATCCCGGAGTGTGGTTACCAAGACAAAGAGAGATGAAGGCAGAGTGACATAATGAATTGTCCTGACTCAATAGAAGACGCAGAAGCACAAACTAGTAAAGCAATGAATAAGCTCAGACACAAGGCAGGGCACTCCAGAAGGAACACCATGGATTGCTCTTTGGATGCAGCTGGACAACACAACAATCTTTAACAATTAGCTGTTATCAATAAGGTTATTCAGCCCTGCCCTGGCATGACCTCTGCAGTTAAGCCAGTTCAGCGAGATGAACTGGCATTTCCATGCTTTTAAGTCCTTGAGTTAGCTCACAATGGGTTTATGAGGAGGAAGAAGCAGAGAAACCAGACTAGGAAAATTCCTCTTGGCAGCTCCGAGGCAGTACACCAGTTTCCTTGGCAGCTGCCATGCTGCACTGGGGTGGACTTGACAGTGACACCCTTAGGGGTGTAGGAGTCAGGAATCAAGAATTAGCTCCTTCCTTCTGCACTGCAGGTAAGTGCTTCTGGGTCCTGGCTGAAGTCAGAAGGAAGAGGGAGCATGGACGATCTGAAAGGCAGCAGAGCTTGCTACAGTTTTTAAAATAATTAAAAAAAAAAAGAGTTCTAGCAAATGGCACTGAACATATCTTGTGCATATTCTTGCTCACACATTAGCTTCAATCTGAACTGCAAACGTGCAGGGGAAAAAGTATTAGTACATAGAGAAATACAATAAACATTGAAAATACAATAATGCAATTACACAAGTCAACACTAGAAAACATTGAGGAGGTGCAGGGACGGGCAATGAAAACTATTACAGGCATGGAAGAAGGTTTTAGACTAGGAATATCTAGTTTCCAGACGAGATGAATAAACAAGAACCAACATAAAGCTGTGCAGAGCAATAAATTAAGTAGAGAAGCTAAGTCAGACATTTCTCACAGAGTAATGAAGAGATACAACAGAATTCTAAGGCAAAACCAGAAAATTGAGGGAAGACGGTAGTTTTGCACAGTGCATGACTAACCTGGGGAGTTTGCTACAGGAGAAACTTGGAGCCAAGACCTTAGTAGAACCCAGAGAGAATTAAATATTTCAATAGATAAATAAATAGCAAGACAGTGTCAGCTGTATAGCTGAGCTTAAATAAATTTAAGGATTATATATAATTCTTATCTATAAATCAGTTGTTTACTGACAAGGGTAAGGAAAAGATTTCATTCTATTCCAGTTTATTGCTATACAATGAGTGATTAAAACATGGTGGGATGCATATGGATTTTTTTTTTTTGTGGCTGTTTTGGTTTGTTGGGCTTTTTTTCCCCCAAAATAAAATCAAAATAAACAAAACCAATTTTTGCACAGAAATTGTCATAACTAATGCTTCCAATGGTTATTCCCATCTGTCCACATTCCAGAGCAAGATTAGCTTTTATCCAGAAAAGATGAAAAACAATGAACCTGTGTAGATTTCCTTTATGACAAAGTATAATTATAAAATCATTACAGTCAAGGGAAAAGAATTAATTCAGTAATATTTCTTTAGAGGTAACATCTTATGTGCCCTAAAAAAGATAAGCTTTCTTACAAAAAATTTAATAAGCCCTTGGGTTTTCTCTGAAATATTTAAGAATAGCTGGTAAGAAAACAATTGGAAAAGAACAGATGTTAAAACCTATGAATATATACGCTGCCATATTTTAAAATTAAAAAAAAAATCTTGTACTAAGTGTGATTGCATATTAGACAAAAAAAAGAAACAAGAAGTCTGCTCTTACTTTTGTTTGCTTCCCCTGTACTTTGTAATAATGTGCTGTTTAACTAGATGTTCCATACTGGAAAGCATCAGACACTATTAAAAAAAATCGTTCATGTAATTTGTTTTCCATCTTTCTTAAAAAAAAAAAAAAAATTGGCTTGTACTGCATTATGGTTTTCACCACTCTAGCTGTTTTTAACGCACAAATTATTTCTGGCTTTACTTAGAATACATTATGTATAGCATGTATAGGGAAAGTTACTTGGAGTACTGACTGCAGTTGCATATATACTTTGAAGTTTTGATAGTTCTGGTAGCTATGATCATGTCACACGCCAGACGATACGAACGAAGCAAACACCTTCAGAATGCAGTACGTAAGTATAATTTTCCTTATTCAAGTGATTTTCCATGCCAGTGATGCCAAACTTCTGCTAAAATTCCCTGTAAATTGAATAGCTACTCCTTGAGGATTTTATTTATTTAAATTACCATTTCATAATAGCAGGGAGACGCTCCAGGTAATGAATTCATGAAAGGTTACTGTCCCACTCAGGTAGTTAAAGTACCACACCCTTCAGCTCATTCCCAACAGCAGCTCTGACATCAGGAGTGTATTGCAAAGGGATTAATGCCTGTTGTGCCTTATTGTTTAATTATACATTGACTTACATTGACTACAGAGAATGCAAATACATAATACTGGAATACTCAAACTTTCTTGTCAATCATAGAGTTCAATGGGTAACTACCACTTTCAGAACATCATTATTTAGAGTTTATTTTAAAATATCTCCATTACCTGGCTACCGGATGACTCAAAACAAGGAATGTTGCCGTTACCTCTAAGCTAACAGCATGTCCAAGGCACAGCCTTTGAGGTTGCGGAGAGGTTCCTCATTTCTCATCTGCTGCAGGACAGACAGAACCTCAGTTCTCCCAATCCCTGCATTTTTGTCTGCGATAAAAGCTGAGGGATCACAGCAACGTACAGGTACCGGTCTGGGGGCATGAAGGCACTGTAACAGCAAAGCCAGACTGATGCTGGGGATGCAGCTCCACTGCCAGCGCACCCTTGCTCTGCCCGATCAGCGTTGCACAGGGTGAGCTCCTGTCTTAGCTCCACAACGGCACCAAGTAGATGGAAACGGTCATTTTCTAGTCAAACTGCTCGAAATCTCCCTGAACCTAGCGATGCCAATTTGACCCTAGTTAGCTTACAAACCCCAACTTCAGTATACACCAATATACACCAAGTTTAACATGAGTATCTAGAGCTTGGTAACTGAGCATCTGAAAAACAAAGCCCCCACCTCACTTGTTATACAATGGAAAATTTGCATGGAGGTTGTACCGCAAGCAATTTTTAAAGCAACTTAAACTGATACAGAAGGAAATTTACTTTAAATCTCATTTTTAATCACTAACTTCTCCAACCAAATTACCCCGGGTAATTTCTTAAACACATACAAACATATCTATGCAATTGTTTAAATCCTCTTTACCTGGCTTACTTCACTTTACAACAGAGCACGATAACTAAACCGTAGACATGTGGTGCTATTTTAGATGCCAGAGGGCATCCCACCATGGCTTTCAACTGCTGCTAAAGGCGGCATTAAGTCATCTGTCACACCTGGTAGCCCTGACAGATGTCTCAGGTACCCAAAGCATCTAAACTGGCATTACATCTCTATGTGTAGGCTTCCAGTTCTTTTCTTTGGTGCCTAGAGAAAATGCAAATGAGGAAGAGAATTGGTGTCCTGGAGTCTGTCATTTATCTCAAACACAAGTGCTGCAGAAGTGTGAAATCTTTACCTTGTCTCACTAACGTATGTTTCCACCCTGCTCCCAGCAGATCAATCTGTAGCAAAATATAGAGTATGTTGTGCATTAATAATGCACATAATAAGCAAAAACTATTGCAATGAGGAAAGCTAGTACAGATTTTTTTTTTTTTGAGGGTAAATAGCATCTCGCTTCCAAAAAATCAAATTGGACTTACATGAGACAGAAGGATGAAATGCCCTCCTTCAACCACAATTCAAGTGGAATCAGTCTCTTGCTCGTTCCACTTGCAATTTATTTGTGGCACAGCAAGGGGAAAAAAAGTAAAGATTTTTTTTTTCCCCTGCATTTTTTAAATATTGGTGCTCTCTGCAATATAACACTATGTCGACACCTCTATCTGGACAAGCCGTAAAGAAAAAATCAAAAACAAGGTCATGGCAGAAAGTCTGAAATGCACTGTCCTAAATGTACTTTCATCTCAGCCAGATGAAATCAATCAATTAGCTCATAATATTGTAGTAAATAATCTTGTTGCCATATATAGAGACTGCAGGCATACAGAGGCTTTTAATAACATACTATGCATTCTTCCTGGGTTCCTACTTTGAAGCTCACTTTGTGGGGAGTTTTAATATTCAGGCTTGAACAGTCTTCTAAGCATTGTCCCGAACAAAGCCACATAATGTAGAAACAAATTGTCTGAACATAAATTAGAAGGATAGAGCATTCAAGAAATGCAAATTGCACAAGCTTTCCTCTGAACACATGGGGTAAAAAAAAGACATTTTTAGCCATATACAGGAAAGACCACCTTGAATGGAGATTGTGCAACAGCCTTGTAGGCTGCCTTCTCCTCCCAGTTCCTCCCTCCATTCCCTGCCCCAGGACACTGATTTGGTCAGTTGTAGCAGTTCACTAAGAATTTCATGCCTTTTTTTTTTTTTTTAATCTGTAGGTCAAGGGATTTTCATATCATTTTCTAAGCTAGATTTAAACCATTATAAAAAAACTCAAGCTAAAAAAGGGCTTTTTGAAAATCTCTGGTTAACCATAGCTCCTATGACTTTATCTCAAAAGTTTTAAAACTGTGCCTCTTCCACATGTCTACTTCCATAGCCATATATTATAGCATTTTGCCATAAGTGTTCTTAATAGCAATATCTTTTGACAAAATTAAAGCTATCATGGTTTTATACCAGTCACAGAAAACACCCAAAGGAATTCTGCAGAATGGGAAATATTTTTAAATGACAACAGGAAATATTGCTTACTTGCTTGGTCACATGCACTTTCTCCAAGACAGTACAATAAATTTTACTCTAAATTGTTTATGACCAATTGACATTAATCCACAAAGTTTGGCAAGCTGTTAATTAAACCCTGTAACTCACACTTAAAAATAACCCAGTCCCTGAATCCCCACGAGTAATTGTACAGCTCCACTTTCCTTCTTTGATTTTAGTTATTTCCAAGTATAAAAATATTTGATATAGTATCAATATCACTTTAAGAATTTGGCATATACGTTTACTACTAAAGCAAGTAATTTATTTCAAAGAAACAAAGTAATGTAGACATTTAAGAACTTGAGGAAAACAGAATGTGTCTGTTATGCAAGGGCAAATCCAAAGTTACTGGGAAATGTGCAGAGGTTAGAAGTTGTTTTGGACCTAACTCTGTCTTAACTAGGAAGGCGTTAGGTGTCTGACTAACCCTCAGCCCCTCACCGGCTCCGTAGCCGCTGACCAACCCAAGGGAGAATATGAAGAAGCCATTGAAGAGCCACCAGCTTGTCTCTACTGCTACCACCACTTTCCATGCCGTGGAAGGAAATGATCACAGTCTCTCTTTACTTGAAAAGGTACTGTATTTGAAAGGCAGGAAGAGAAAAATCAATACTGTGTATGGGAAAGGAAAAAAAAAAAAAAAGAATTTTTCATTAACAAAACTTGCATGACTGCAAGGTCATCAACTAGCTAGGAAGGGAAATCCACTCACCATCTTGCTGTGAGACACCCACTCCCCTTTACAAAGCAGATAAGAAAATTAACGTTCTTTGTGTCCATGTCGTGTCGTGAAATCAGTAGGTTGAAAGAACACCCAGAAAGACAAAACAACCCTGGTTACCTAGAACATAAAACTCCAAAACACCTCTAAGCAATTTCCCTAATTATTGTCTACATAATCACATGTTCCGCTGTTGAAGATGGAAGAAAAACGCTCTTTTCCCTTTGGACCACCTGCTTGAACTTAAATAAGCTGATTATTGTTATTGTGTTTATACTGCAGCAGCACCTAAGATGAAGGATGCATATAATCCTTTAAGGCTGATAATCTGTCTAATAGTCATTTCATGGCTTATTTGAAACAAGCTGATGTTAGCACAACAAATGAAATCTCTTGAATGCTCTCTGCATAAACAACACCAACCAAGACTGAGGAAGCCTTCAAGATAATTTAGGTTTGGGTTTTTTTTTTTTAGTTTGGACTTGTTCCTCTCTCCATGAGTTCATATCCAAGATGCATATGCTCTGACATACTACAGCTTTTTTTTTTTTAATTATTATTATTTGTGAATCACAAGAATCCAATAACTAGAGAAAAAAGTACAAAACCCTCAGTCTGACGTTCACTAATGCAGCTCTGCATGTGAACACACACAATTTCTGATTGGGTTTTCAATGACAGTATCACAAATACTTTATTTGGAGGTAAGACTGATTTATGTAGCCAGTGATCAAGATGGTCCAATGACTTTCTTCTGCTTATTTTTAGGCACGTACAACTCCCTTATCCAAACAAACTCAAAAATGCAAGCTGTCAAATAAAGCTGTGGTTCCTTTCATTGCCTGTATAAGACTGCTATTAAAGCCCTGTTATTCTTACCTTTTCCCTCCCCTACAAAGCTTTAGAAATCTTTAGCAAAGTGACTTTTCACTACCCATTTCCACTTTCCACCAATCTTTCACTTTTAAAACACAGTTATCTTCGGGGGGGG
>NW_020799112.1:19843179-19846546 GCF_003259725.1 Athene cunicularia
GGAAAAGCTCAACTTTCTAAACTGAAAACTAAGAGGTTTTTGGAGGTGGTTTTGGGTTTGCCTTTTTTGTTTTTTTCCTTGTGTTTTGGGGGTCTTTTGTGCCTTTTTTGTTGTTGGTTTTGGGGTGTGGTATGGGTGTTGGGTTTTTTTTTGTTTTGCTTTTTTTTAAGAATCAACATTTGCCACTGAAAAGCAGTTCAGACTTTCAGCCTACCAGTCCTGCTGCAATCGTGACTGATTAAATTAATAATATTCAATGTGACAGAAATCTTTGTTTTAACTCCCTCTGCTTTCCAACAGCACCTTGCACAAATGCAGGAGTGTTTCACCAGCCTGGGGCAGACCCTATAGCCAACAACTTGGGGAAGAGGACTGAGCATGGTAAATGGAAGACACGTACTCAATGAGCAAGCCCCAGAACAGCTGAAGCTTCCAACACGGGTTGTGCGATACTGTCTCGAGAAAACGGCTAGCGTAAGCTGATCTCCATCCACCTAAGGCTCCTAAATCAAACCCGCTACTTAAAACATCAGAATGAAACTTGAAAACACCAAGGGGAGATTAAGTAGTGACCAAAACACCTAACAGCCAGCAGACGTAATTTTGCAGGGCTTGCATAAAGGTTTTCACTGGGTTTGCACATCTTTCATCACTAGAGGCTTAGAAGATGCACTCACACTTGTCCTGATCCCCCGCGTACACTGAAGAACGCTACACGGCCAGACTTCAACAGCAACCTCACAGTGTAAATATGAATGGAGGTTAGAGCTCTCAATAAAAGCAAAAGTCTACCAGTTGGCTTTCATCATCCACGTTTCCCCTAGATCTACGAGAATGACCTCCAACACATGTAAATTAAACATCATCCCCATTCAACACATACTGAGCTGGATATCAGTATTCATTAATATGAATAATTCATAGTAAAAGACACAGGGATTTTTTGAAAATCTTATTTCCACATAATGATTTAAATTCTATCCTAGACACTAAGTTTACATAAAAACATGCTGTTTAGTAAGTAACTGGTATCGCCGGCATTGCAAATTTTGGTCGTTTTCTGGAATTATCCAAGGTAAGAAACACCCGATCAGCCTTACCATTACATTCTATACTTTTTCTAAGGTAATAAATCCAGGAAATAGCGCACCTAACTTCACATTTAGATTCCAATTCTCACAACACTGATCCGGTATAATAGAATATTTTGCTGTGAATAACATGGATAACTTTAGTTTTGGTTGTTGGGGGTTTTTGGGGTGGAGGAACAGGCACTGTTTGTTTTTCCACATTATGAGGACAATATTAAATGGGAAAACACTAACAAATTACAAACCAGACAGCAAAAAAAAAAAAATTAAATGAACAGATTTTACGCTCCTCTATTAAACTTTTTTTCTTTTATTTCAGGGGATATGAAGTTCCCAACAGCTGTTTTATGCGACACAGGAAGCTGCTTTTAAACAATATTTTTTTTTTTATTGCCTAGCCAACTCTTCCAGCTTTCAGAATGACTCTTCATACCACCAAAACCCGAAGACTGATGATAACAGAGCGAGAGTAGATGAGTTAGCAATAGCAACCCAAGGAGCACATTTTCAACCAGGACAGATACAGTTAAGAGGAAGGCTTCGCTGTAAAGAAAAATAATGTGCATAATTCAGCAGCTATGCCATTCCACACACATATAATTAACAAGTCTTCAGCTCATTAGCAGGCTGTATAAAATACATATAATATGCTGTGCAAAACTGATTGAGAATAAAAAGCTTCTCATGCATTAAAATAAATGATTTAAATTGTTTTGAAAGTAGTATCAGTAGCATTTAAGGATACGATTCCCAAACCTACTCATGGCTTCATCTCCTTCAGACTGACACTTTCACCCTGATGGTTTCCAGCAGATATCTTGCCATGCTAATTCTAGCATAATACGTTTGATCAGCGATTGCTGAGATTCTGCCACAACCCTGGGAGACGAATAGGACCAAGGGAGTACAAACGACTGCATCAGATAGCTCTGTGTAAGCACTAATTCCCCCAAGGAAGGATGCACACGTATCGCATCGCATGCTTATTTCGGTATCAATGTCGTAAGGGTATTTTTGAGGGACAACACATTTACCACATTAGCATCATCTCTTTACTTGTCTATATATTAATTAGTAGACCGCACAATTTCAATGTTCCTTCTTCAGACATATGGGAAAGGGCAGTGCATTATTGCACCTGACGACACCGGCACTTAATACGAAACTATTAAAGTGCGTCTCAAGGGACAAAATAGTTACTCCTGAGCTGTAGTGACACCTCCTGGCAAGAGATCGAGAAGGTCTTTTCCCACATAGAATTTTTTTTTCTCCAGACAATTTTTGGGGATTTGAGCCAAAAGGCAACAATCATGGTGCTCCCTCCTGCCTGACGTCAGACACCCTGCCCAGAACACCAAGCAGAATCTTCTGATTCATAAGCACTACTGACATTTTAGAAATCAAGAGGCTAAAATATACGGATGTCTAAGATATCTAGCCTCTAAGATCTCTAGATTTATTATACCACACATTGGCCTTTCTTGAGTGGTTGGAAAAATAGCTGCAAAAGCTAATCAACTGGCAGCTTAATTCATACCATGAATCTTGCAAAGTGTTTTCTCACTTCTCTGTGAAACCCTGTCTGTTTGCTAAGAGTTTATCTCTTTGCCCTCTACAGATTCCTGACAAATACTGTAGGAATGATCTTGGTAAGAAGAATATAGGTTAGCATAGAAGAAATAATAGCTTAATACGATATTAGAAACAATACTTATAACCCAGAGTAATACATAGGACAAACATTTCTCCCTTCTTCAGCGTAAGTAACAAAGTCAGCGTAAGTTGTAAATTCTGTAGAAAGTTAAAGATGAACAACTGTTCACATGCATTCTAAAATACATTAAATATCACAGTAGAAGTGAAATAAATTATTTTTGGTCTTTGTAGAAATTTTGAACCGTGGACTTGGAGGCAGAGGGCCACCCATCAACTTTGGCAAGCACCCCATATTTCAAATCCTGCGGAACTGACAAACATTTATATTCCAGTGAAAGTCACACAGCAAGCGCGTTTAAGTTTAGCTTGCTGAATAAAAACAAATACATGTTCAGTGGTTTACACAGCAATCTGCGTGTTTTCTTCCCCCCGATGGTACAACCACTATCCAGCATTCTGAAGGACTTGATTGCTCTCATTATAACATTTGTTACGTCTTTTGTGCTGCCTTTATACAGTAACATTTTCTTTATACTTCCATAAGAATAGAAAGCTGAATTTTTGCCTGTTTTCTTTTGTGTCTTTCACCACCACCCCCAACGCCCCCCCCCCTCCCCTCC
>NW_020799112.1:19846596-19853959 GCF_003259725.1 Athene cunicularia
CTGTGCAAGCGCAGGCACATCCTAGCAGGCCTGCAGATCTGCAGAGAAAAATATTCCAGACTACTTGTGATGGGCCAAAGGTAGGCTGGGAGCTGCGTGCCTACCTGAGGCTGCCCAACATTCCCTGTTAGAGGATGCTGTTATGAGTACAGCTAGGTATAGCTTTGCACAAATGTCATTACGCGGACATTTTAAATAGGGGAAAGAGAACCCCTTTTTTCGTATGCTTTTCCAATAAATGTTTCATCAAAATTTCACAGTTTGCTACATATAGTTTGCCAAGAGAAAATGGGAATACTTTAACATGGGCAAGCCCTGTTTTCCTGAGAAAATACAAAGCCTTTCCTGCATTGGTGGAAAGACTCGATGTTTGATCGAAACAAAAACATTTCTAACATGTCCTAATGACAGAGACAAATTCTTCACGTGGAAGAGAAGCTTGTCTACTTTGTAAGCAGAAATTCTGTGTAGGGGTTTAGAGTTTAACAGCTATGTCCTCTGGAAATTCAGCATGCGTTCGATGTATTTTATCTTACATGTTCAGAGACGTGGCAAAACTCTCCCCAGATTTTTTTGGTTTTATTTTAAATTTGGTGGAGCCAGCACAGCTTTAGCCACCTAGGGATCGAGCAGGTAAAGCTTCTCTCCTCACAACCTCAAAAAGAAAGAAAAGAGCAGGTTTTTGTTAGTTTTCAAATGGGAACAAGAGTTCACTTACTACCAGAATAGAATAGGAGTAAGGAGACTATAGAGCAGAGAAGTGAGATTGTGTGGGAAGTGAAAATGAGAGCAATGAAGAAATACGGAGATCAGTAAACCTGGATAGAAGTGGGGGGCAGGGAGAGGACTGTTAAGAGCAACCCGTGATGGGGCAAGATGTCTGGAGAAGAAGCCTGGGAATGGGAAACGAAACTGGGGTGACGAAGGTGAACAGCAGGAAAGCGTGGAACAAGAAACCAGCTCAGATTTATGTGGGGCAGTAAAGAACATGTGGCTGTGGAAACACAGATGTCCAGTCATCAGAATGTGACATTAGATGGAATGAATTACAATGCTCTTCCAGATCTGAATGGGATCCAAGATTGCTGAGGAAAATTACAAAATAATGTTAGATGGGGCAAAGTATGTACTGTGTTCTCCCTTAACCTCGTCCAAGCAGAACCAGCTATTTTCCTTAACACTTCCTTAGCTCAGGTGGCACAAACCTGCCTGGTGATCCAAACAAACATTGCTCAAAGACTAAGGAAGCAGACACAGTCCCTTTACCTCTTTTAACAGCACAGGAAGGTAATAACACAAAGCAACATAAAAGCAATATTTTTAAAAAAATAAAATTGTAGTGTTACGCATTCACATGCTGGGAGTAACACTGATAAATGCAACTGGAAGTTGCTCCAGAGAACTGATTCTAATCCTGTCTCTGCAACAGAAGTACAAAGAATGGCTCTTGATCCAAGCTTAACAGATATGACCGATAATTACATGTTCCTCAGTTCTTCAGTGTCCAGCATGAGAGCCCAGGATCCAGCCTGCAGAAGCTTTAATACTTGTACCTGCAACAGGGCATCAATGTGAGCCTGGGTGATACTGCTACTGTGAAAAATTCATTAAAAACCTCTGACGTACAATAAGAAAATAGATTTGGCTATTAAAACTTCTGATCTCATAACAGGGTCACAGTAATCAGTAAATGGTGTGTGGGGGGGTGACATGCCAGAACAGAATGGATATTGGATCTCTCAATCTGGAGACTTCACCAAAAAAAATTGGGAAAAAATATCACCGTGTTATTGAGAGATCTAATTGGAGACTGTCTAAAAACTATTATTCTAGTTGTGAAAAAATGTTGAACACTTGACTTTGTGACTCTTGCTCATAGGCTGGGATTTTTCACTTTTTGTTTTGTAAGAAACAAAAAGGGATTTACCACTTCATTAGAGTTTGCACTGTAAACACACATTCTCATGGTAATAATGTTTGTGTAATTTCTCATTTATAGCTCAAATGTCCCATCTTCATCTTTTGCTTTGAGAAATGGTTAGTTTCCCTTCCTTCCAAAGGTGATTTTTCTTTTTAATTTTACAGCCTTAGACAGGTTCATTCACCTGTTCTTTGAATTATGGGAAAGTGGGAAAAAAAAAAGTAATACTTGCTTGAAATGACAAAGCATAAGCGGGTCTCCCTCACCTCAACCCCAATTCAAAAATGCTGAACTTTATGAGCTGACATTTTCAGGTTGGCTACGTCTGACTCCAGACTGGGCATTTTCATTATATGTGAAGAACATGCTCTCTTCCTTACCCCACACCAACAAATAAACGAGGTTAAAGCATTTTTAAGGTAGATTTTGTAAATTTGGCTAGTGTTGAAATTACAACGGTATTTCCCATGATGAGCTGGCAAGAAGCTACCGCCCATAAAGAAAATTCAGGGCTAGACTTTCCTAGAGCAGCTGCAATAAAGCAGAATTCTGTACTTCAGGCTCTCAAAGAGCCTTCTAATACATTTTGTAGACAAAACCTAAGCTCTGTAGGAGGAAACAGATCTCAAGAGATGATTCAGAACCTCAGAAGACAAGCAAGGCAAAGGGGCATGGGCTGTTAACTTGAGAAGAGTGCTTCTTTTTGTCCTAGGAGCAAATAGAATCCATCAGCAATTTGTCAGTTAACTTTTTAACAAAGAAAATCCGGATCACATGGATCTCTTAGATGATCTGCACAATGGTTCTGCTCTCACACACACAGAACGCAAGTCCTTAAGCATCAATTCTGCTGGCTTTCAAGAACATGGATGGATCACCCATTTCCATTGTAATACTACTTGTCAGGATGAACTTTCTCCACAAGGACAACTTCATGTGCAGTGTTAGTGGCATGAAAATTCAAGTTCAGAAACATAATACTAGAGTTACAGATACATGCTACAGCTGGAGAAAGAAAATGCGTGCTGTCACATTGTCATGCCTAGCTTTGAAGTGGGAGAAAAAGTTGTAGGTGTAAAGAGATCTTAGAGCTGGTGAGCAAACCAAACAGTTGGAGTAGAAGGAATTGGTTTCTTTGGATAGACTAAGGGAGACAGGAGTGATATATCAGTGGGAAAAGGTAAAGATTAAGGAATACGAAATATTTCTGAGATCTGAGAAACGATCAAAACCAGAAGTGACAGAATAAAGAAAGGCAAAAGCTGACTTTGCAAAGGGAATTACAACCTAACAGAATAGGCAGGGTGGATTCAGTGGAAGCTAACCTCACTTGAAAAGGTCAGAGAGACTGAAAGGCAAGCTCCCATTAGTGAAACAAAGTTAAGAATATGTAATTGAAGCTGCTTAAAAATACTACTGAAAACCTGACAGGAACTCCTCCTACTCTGGAAAAAAAGGACTCAAAAGCCTCTCTTCCACACGGAGATCATTCCTACTTGTGCTAAAGGAACAGTCCCTTGGCTAACGGCATCGTAAGCACTCACGGCGTTCGCAGGCCCGCCACGGGAGCAGAACACACCGAGAAACACAATGACTCTTCCTCGCCAAAGAAAGCTTGTGTCAAACTTCTGAATTGCACGATAAAGTCAAGTGATCTTCACTTTACAGAGGGAAGAAACAGGTAGTTTATACAATCAGAAAAAAAGAGAACTCCCTAGTTCTTTCATAGAATAACATTTGTTTCTAGCCCTGAAACACCACCGGGTATCAGCCCTCAAAAATACTGCATCTTTCTTTATTCTTCTCTTCTTTTGATTTATAATTACAGTTTGAAGATGTGTCTGGTTTTCTAGACACTGTTTACATTAGTTCACAATTATATCATCCACAGTATCACCATAATTTGAGACGCAGACTTTTCTCCGTTAAAACTTCACTCCCCATGTAACAGACACCCCTACCGCCTGCTTCCTCGCCCGGAAAAAAAAGAGATGATCATTAAGTACTTCCTTCAATCATCAACAATACCTGGTTACTTCAAATCAAACCTAGAACCTCTTTTATGACCTAGAGTTCCTTCAGATGTACACTCTGTTGCAATTCCCACTTCAGTTCCACTGCAATTCATTCAAAGAGAATCACCTGGAACATCAGGGATAATCAGTGTACCTGTAGTATGGCATGGAAAGTACCAGAAACCAACAAACCGGTACGTATCCTCCGCCCCTTGGATTCTGTCACCTGTCTTTAACACTGTCATTTATAAAAGGGTCTCGGGCATATTGAATCCACTAAGGTTTGAGTTAGCTTAAAAATAAAGTGCCACAGCAGGAATTGATTCTCAAATTAAAGGATTAAGAGACAGTATTTAAAAACAAATTCAAAACAGTTGTAAACAGCAGCAGAGTTCAGTAATAAACTCTCAGTACCTGTCCCTGTGAACAGCTGATACTCCACCCACGTGCCCAAAGGATCCCCCTAGTTTTCTCCGTACTGACCCAAGCCAATCAGCCTTTTGGACCACTGGCACGTCAACCCACGGTGCTGGTGGTCGACGCGGAGAGCAGCGATGAGCTCCACGTCATCTGCCTGCTGACCGTGACCGCCACCTCTGCCCGGCACACGTGGGAACCAAACAGGAGGTAAAATGAAACCCAACTCCAAAGACCCACATGTTTCAAAGAAATCAATTTTTGGAAAGTGACAGTCCACAATGTGCAGTGCCAAGAACAGTCATGAACTGAGGCATTCAAAAGTTGTAAGTCAGCTCGGGCCTATAAATACAGCCCATTTCCAGGGGCTTGTTCCCCAGTCCACAGAGGATGAAACAGCATTAGAAGAACAGCAACTCTGTTACAAATATCGTATTTAAGAAAGAGTGAATTGTTAAAGCAAACATTTAAGATAAAAACAGACCAAGGAATATTTTTTTTTTTTGCACCTTGACATGTAAAGATAAGCAACACTTACACAATACGTCCTTTAAAATAAGCACGTTGCTCTTTTTGACCTTTGAAAATTTCCGCTACCTTCTTTCTCAGACATTTGGCAAGCCTGACCTTCCACAGCAGATTATATGCCCTTAACTCTTCCAGGATCCAACAAAGACAGCCCCTAAGCCCCTCCCATAGATTTCCCACACTTCCCAACAGAAAGTTCCATAACCTGAACTCGCTGAGGTATTTAAACACAAATTTACAAGACAGAAGCAGACCGACAAAAGATTTTGAGCTAGCAAAGAATTCATTTGAGAACAATAGCTTTTTAAATTATTATTTATTTCTGCTTTTACAGTGAAACCATAACTAGAAAACATGCGAGTAGCAGTATACAAATAACTCTCTATTTTGGGGTCCTGAGAAGTTTCAGCAATTGCTTGTAGCATAATGAATGTTTGTAATTCATTAGATTCTGTTTAAAAATGCAAAGCACGCCACGACATCAATGATGTTCTCTTTATCTTAACAAAAAGACTATTACACTTAATGTTCTTGTGACAGAGCTAGCATGTTTCAAAATATGTATTTCTTCTCTACAGTGTAATGTTTACAATGGTATGTTCATGTTTGAATTTAAATTAACTGTATTAATGTCACATTTCAGGCAAGACCATGCTCTGCTAATTATCCCCAAAAGCTTCAAGATCTTTACAGTATATTCACTGCATTTATATCTTCTCCACAAACTTACTGATCTTGTTTATATAATTTTGCAAATGACAAGATGTGTAGGATAACTATCTAAATGAACTAAAAATTGTGTCATGGACAGATCCTTCATAGATTTGCAATTTGTAGCTGTCAATCTTCCTACAGCTGCTAGATAACAAAACAACAGTTCTTTTCTTCATGCAGACGAGCAAATTCAATAAACATTGGTAAGGGTTCTTTTCCAAAAGAAAGAAATCTCTGGCTCCCCACTGTCTATTAAACCTTTCCTTATACACATCTTAACTCCTTTTTTTTTTTTTTTTCCTTAGGGAAGGGAAAAAACCTATCATAGCAATCCCGTGTATTTTAGCAACATACTTAACCAAATTTGAGTTATGAGTTATGTGAAAAATAGGCTTGCTGATTATTAAATATTTTGGCAAAGGGGGGGGGGGGGGAAGAGCTGTACAGACTTACAACTCGCATCATATTGTAATTGGGAGAACACACAATGGGAGTAGCTAAAATGATCATTAAAGACATCCAACGCATTTTTATTTCACCTTCTCAATCAAGACCTGCCTGAAACGGGCCAAGTTATATTAACATTTGAAAGAGTACATAAACGAACAATAAAAAGGTCGATATTGCGTGAATCCTATAAATTCATAGTTGTGAATTGAGTAAGAGCACTGCCTATATATATACATTTTTTTTTTTTTTCTTTTTCTTAAGATGAGGGTATGAACTGTAGTTACAAATGCTGTTAAGAATTAGATTAGGGACCAACATCCACTGTGATAGGAAAGAAAAGGAATTCAATCAATAGCAAATCATTATGGAAAGGGCAATAAAAATGGAAAATGAAAACAAATTGCTACTACAGCAGAGAAGGATTAAATGGCTATATTGATGATAGATAATGCAAACATTTTATTCCTGCAAAAAACCTTATATTCCGTTTTACAAATCACTTCGAGATTTCTTCTTTCTTTAAAGACATTATACATCCCCATCCATAAACACAACACTAGTTCCGTATCATGGATTTTCCCTTTGAAATCAAACTGCATTAGGCAGAGGTGTTCAGCTCCCAGGAGAGGGGTGTGTGTGTGTAGAAAACTCTAAGCCTCAGCAGACTAATGCACTTAGCAAATCCATCAAGGACCATCAAACAAAAAGCATTCGAAGCAGTCAGGTATTTTGGGTCCACCGAGATTAACACCCCGCATCACTTGATGCGCACAAGCAGTTTAGGGTCACCAGCTGTACCAGTGCTTACAGGAGATACCGTGAATCGTTGCTACCTTGCACAGCCTAAAGAAATACTGCTTTGTGGGTGCGGCGAACAAAGTGATCAGGACACGGACTTGCAAGAGGAAAGGGTGCTGGCAGGTGCCTGCGCTCAGGGAGCCGCTGTCAGAGCGTACGTTTGCCTCACCTATCTCACCGATTTACCCTGCTCTAGATGCCCATGCCTTGTGATGGCAAAGGGGATTCGTGAATGCTGCGGAGAGAGAGACCTTTAACAGCACGCCCGCTTATGCTCTAAGACAACCGAGGAGGGGAGAACAGAATTTAGAATAAATAAATAAAAATTTCCTCAGTCCACCCGAGTAGAAAGGGCTGAGCCTCCAGCTGAGAGAATAATTGGAAAGTACAAACATCTGAGAAGAATTAACAGCAACAGCGGCCCCGGCGGTGCCGAGCTCCAAAATGCCCGAAGTGCCCGGCGGAGAGACACGTACCGCGGGTGCGGGCCGGCCCCGCAGCGGCCCCGCGGCTGGCGGAG
>NW_020799112.1:19854009-19950886 GCF_003259725.1 Athene cunicularia
GTCCCCTCCGACACCCGCGGCGGAGCCGGGCGGACCCCGCCGCTCGCTCCGCTGGGGCCAGGCCCCTCGGCCAGTCCCAGGCTCTGACTTTGGGGCGAAACAGAAACCTTTTGGTTTGGTTTTGTGTCGTTGCAGGTTTTGCAACGATGTTTTTTTCAGAATGCTCCCTCTCTCAGCCAACATCGGAGATAGTTGGCCTTAAATTTGAAACTTAAATTTAAGCTCGTTTTTCTGCAGGTTCTGTTTGACTGCTATTGTTTATTAAAACCTCATACTTTGGAAGTTGCAACATAATGTCTAGTCTGAATGTCTTGGTTTCACTGTCATTTTCACTGAAAAAAACAAACAAACAAGCCGCTAACGTGATGATTTGACTAGTTCCAACTTGAGTTTGGAATCTAGATATTCCCTTTAGAAATAAATGGAAACTAAAGCATATAGAAATTATTTTGCAGTTTGTCTTTGAGCATAATCTATTAAAGTAATCATCACACCCTTCTTCAGGTACAGGTTCCTCTACAAATAAGGAAGGGGATTGCCAGAGAGGAAAGTGATACATGTGCAGGGACAAGGGTGCTAATATATCCTTTTTTCTTTTTCTTTTTTTTTTTTTCTTTGCTGGAAGTTCTCTAGTGACAATCGTGTTTCTCAGATTCTGCAACAGCAGCTTGGCTCCAAGCCACAAGCAGGGGGGCTGACTTTGATACCTCTTCCAAAATCTTCTCTCCTTCCTTTTCCAACAACGGCCTGTGCAGGTCCAGCGCTGCAGCCGTTGCCCTTCGCCGTCCTGCTGAGCTCTGCGCGCCGGCCCAGAGCCCACCGGAGGGACAACAGCCTTTCCCACCGCCCTTCTCGCTCCCTCCTGTAAAAGCACATGTGCTGGTTCACTCTGTCCCTGCATTGTTACTTCGGTGCGGGATTTCCCTCAGAATTGTTGCTGCTTTAATTTTTTTCTTGGTGGTGTTTTGTAAGCTTCCAAACCTCTTTTCTTCCAAACGAGCCAAAGCACTAAGGCTCCCTGTTCTGTCTTTGGTTCAGAGAACGGGCTCGCTGTTGGCCACTATTCTGCGAGTCGCCTTTGACTTCTTTGTGACTGCTGTCACGAACCAGACCCAGCTGGACGGACGGTGCTCGATGAGGTGGTGGGTGCTGAGGCTGGGTGGAGCCCTGCTCGCCTGCCCACAGCGGGCACCTCTCCCTCCTGGCCGCTGCCTTCTGCAGTCCTCCTTCTCCACCGAGCTGTGCTGGGTTTCCATCTCCAGGGTTTGGTAGCAGGCTGCTGTGAGGAGAGGGTGAGGCTGCCCCGTGCCGGACGCAGCCCCATTCCCAAAGGGTCCCACCGCAGGGCACAGCTGAGAAGCTCAGGGTGGAGGAGGCAGAGGAGTCAGGGGTGAGGCACGGCTGGAAGTATTTTTTTGCTTTGCTTCTTACCATCCAAGTCTATTTTTAATTGGGAAGAAATTAAATTAATTTTCCCTGAAGGAAGTCTGTTTTGCCCATGACAGCAATTGGTAAGTGATCTCCCTGTCTTTCCCTCGACCCGTGAGATTTTCCATCCTATCTCCTCCCCCATCCTGCTGAGGAGGGAATGAGCGAGCGGCTGGGTGGGCAGCAGGGAGACAGACGAGGTCAACCCACCACGGGGGCTGCCGTCATCGGAGGAAAGAGAATCCTGTTGGGAGCACATCAGTGCAGCGTGTTATGAACTTCTGTGTGCCGTGATGGTCCAGCACTGCCAGAGAGGGGCCCTTTTCTGTCCGTCCTGCCGTTACCACCCGCCCCTTGGGTGCCTTTCCCACTGACTCTGCAGAAGGTGTTGAGGGTACCGAGAATATAGCTTTAGCTGAAATTTCCATTTGGCAAGGAATCATTCACATTTTGCTGCAGTGTAACACTGTCTGAACAGGGCATTTCAGTAGACTGTAGCACCTTCAGTTTTCTGATTACAATTCTTGTCTGAATGTACTGGAGCCAGGTCAGCTTGTGTATTCGTATCCTATAGTCCCCTTTGCAGAATTACACTGTGACTGTATGGGGCAGAAATCTCTTTTTACTGTCAATCACTACACTCTTTGCACTTCTCTTACTGTCCCATAAATGATCTGAATTGAACATTCATTGCTGGAAAATAGAATGCTCCCCCCTCTCTTGCGGCTTCCTGAGAGTATCTCTGTTTCAAGTTGTGAGAATGTGTCTGACTTACCAGTGATTAAATTGCCTGGATTTCATACTTACTTCCTTTTAAACAAAATTGTAGATAAATGCTGGGTGAATTATTTTTTTCCATGCCCTAAATTCAACAAAGATTCATTTAGGTTCCCTCAAATAGTTACAGATTTGGATTATCTTTGCTGAGTATTTTTTTGGGGGTATTTTCAGGATAAGATTCACAAATGGACCAGAGTAATTTTCATCAATCTTTCCTCTTCTAGTAACTTAAAGGCTAGGTAAATTTCAAAGCATGTAGGAGTTCCAGGTCTAGTTCTCTGCCTGACTGAATTTGAATTCTCACTGTTGATCCACTAAGTTGTACATAATTTGAGGGTGTAAGAAGAGGGAAGAGAAGATTATTTTCCTGCCAATACTACTTCAATATGTACAAATAACATTAACTGGAGCAGGAATTAGATCAGAGTCTTCTCTCAGGTGAGAACCACGAGACTAGAGTCCTGCTCATACTTCTCGATCAGCAGTTATTTCCACATGGAATTCAGCAGGGCTCCACCAAGAGAAGCTGGAGGTACCTTCCTTAGGGTTTGGACGGGCAACAAAATCGACTGTCCAAAGCAGGGAAACTTACTATCAGCTTTTCTCCACTCAGCCTTGTGTTCTCTCTTTTCTTAGTCAGAAGTCACTGTAACTTGATGTCATGGCACTGCATAACTTTTTCCTTTCCCTAAAATAAAAGTATTATCTGCTTCGATCTTAACAGCTGGAAAGTGCCTCATTCAGTTTATAGTAAGTTCAGTGTAAAGTAGAATGCTTCCTGGAAGCATCCACAGTTACTCATTTTTGGAAGTACTCACCATAAGGTGAAGAAAACTTTGTCAGGTGACAGAAGAGCTGTAACACAAAACAGTCACTCCTGAAAGTTAGTAAAGCGGGCAAGAGCCCCTCAGAGGCTGTTCATGAGCAATGTTATTCTTCACTATTAAGTGTTTCTGAGGCAATGTCAATCTCTAGTCTACCAAAAAACCTTTGTTACCGCTGTCGGGAGGCAGGTCCATGCTGTGCTTGTTTCAGAAGATGTAACACCACCTTTTCTTTGAGGATATGCCTGTTCCTTCTTCAACTGTTTTACTAGGGCTGCTGGAAGAGTGGATGATCCCCGTCCTCCTGGGATGCTGTTGTCCTCCCTCTTTCAGGTTTGGAGTATTTTTGATGGCACTTTGCTCTTTTTCATGCTACACTGTTGCTCAGCAAGGTATTTCTGCTTGTCAGCTGTTACAGACTCCAAGAGATAATGCTGCTTGTTTCACAGATTTCTTATTAACAGCTTGTTTTGCTTACAGGACTCAGAGCACATCTACTGCATATCACCAGCTCTCAGCTACATTTCTCTAGTGTAATATTTGTAATATTATCAATATTTCTGGGGCTTATATTGCAGCTGGTCCCGTGATTCAGCAGCAATTGAATTGGTTTGTGGTCTAATAGCTCAATTGCAAATATAGCAGACTTTCTTTCCTGCAGAGCATTTAAATTAAGAATTTGTGAAGCAGTTTTGGTCACATGGCAGATATCCTCTTGCTCCCTGGCATTCTCAGTATTCTTAAGCACTGTAGGTTCTGCTGATTTTCCTTTTTTTTTTTTTTTTTTTTTTTTTTGAGATCATTATTGCAGCAGAATATGAAGTCCTTGGTTTTGCCCCATGACTCTTCATCTCTTCTAAGCATTTTTTTTCCTTCTCTCTACTGCAGATACACTAGTTTAGGCTATGTGTCCCTGTCCCTGTCCTGCTATCTGAACTTCTTTGCATGCACAGTTTATCTTTTCTGCACTGTGTGTTGTTTTTTATGTCTTTTTCCTACAAAATTTGTCTGACCTTGTTTTTGCATTGCTTTAGAACCCATGTATTTGTCTTAATAGTAATCCAAGCCAGTCAAAACATCTTCTACTTTAACCAGGAAACAGGTGTCCCACAGATGGTCTAATCTCTATGTAGAAAATTTTAGTATCTCCATACTTTTAAGTGGGAATGGCAGAATTCTTAGGCCTGTAATTTAAATATCCATTCCCTCCTTACTTTGTGGGCATCAGGAAATAAATAGTCACAGTCTCTTGAACTTTCTAGCTACACTGGCCATTTCAGTGTCTCAAATATCAATCCTTGTTTTGACGGAACAATATTTACATTTAAAGTATTCCAACTTAAAATAGGCAACATATCAGTAAATATCTGCTCTGGTATAATGGAAAAGTAATTTGATCCTTATTTTACTGAGTAATGGCTTGGAAATTTCAGCTTTCATTTAAAAAAGCTGAACTGTGTAGTTCTTAAAATTGCAACATTAACCCAAATATATAAAGTAAGCAGAAGACAGAGTATCTGTAAAAAAAGGAACATTACAAAGTTTTGCAAAGAAAATGGAAAGGTCTGATTCTTCCCTAATGTACATTTTATTTACCTTTAAGTAGCATAATGTACCCTTAAGCAAAGTTGTCACAAAATATTATTGTGATTATACTAAACTCAGAATCCTAGAGAATCAGACTCAATGGATGCACGTGAAATCGCTTCAGACTGCAGAATACAACTGGACTTTAATAGAAAAATTGTTTCCAAGCAGATAATGACACACAATGGCTTGTTATTCTTGTGATAATACTTCAGATTTAAAAAGGGTATGAAAGTAGAAGCCAAAACTTATATCATATTCAGGGCATAAAATACCAGTAAAAAGACATCTAACTATTCTGTCTTGTTTTAAAAGACAGTGTCGCTTAATAATAAACCAAACAATAAATGCTGATATATGACCAGTTTTACAGTAAAACGTGCCTAGACATGAAGTTAGTTTAAAAGATTCTTGCGAAAATTCTAGATAGTGCAGACTGCAGAGATACCAGGAAATTCTCAAAATTCTCTATTCTCAAGCCTTTTAAAGAAGAACACTCCATTACAATAGACAAATCAGCTACCCTAGTGAACCAGACACCAAGAAAAAGCATCTCAAAGAGAAATTTAAAAAATAATTTGGCAGATATGAAAACCAAGATATTTAAAAGGTAAATGAGCCTACAAACATGTTTTGTTCTACAGTTGTTACTGAAATTAGCACAGGCATGAACTGATTCACATAATCTACATAAACCCATCAAACATTAACATAGTCTGATGAAAACCATGAAAGAAGTGGCTGCCATGATCTCAGAACAAAGATATCCACCATGTTAGATGCAATACCTATACTTGGACAAGTTAGGCAAGAGAAGCCCTGAATTCGTTACAGCCAAGAGTTCTACTCCAAGGATACACAGAGATCAGAGAATATAGGGGCAGATTTATTTTAGGTTTACATTATTAAAAGTTAGACTTTTCTGTGTCTGCATGAGGACTGCTTTGCATGTACAAAGCAAAAGGATAAATACACAGAGAAAAGAGTAGTTACCCACAATCCCAGTAGAGATTCCACGTCTCTTACACAGTTTTGGCAGAAGCAAAAAACTGGGGTAGATTTCTGAAGATAAAAGTTACCTATTTCAATCTTGCCTAGAGGAATAGAGGAGCCAGCACAGAACTTTAAGAAAGTCTGATAAACAACCAGAAACAACCCATCATCAAAACAATATCTCTTCTAGATATGAAAGTAATATCTACAAATATAGGAGTACATCAGCATCACAGACAGTAGTGCATCACAGAGATACTCTAGCTAGCTTTTATCAAACTTCTTGGCAGGATAAATTAGACTGTTTAGCACTCTGTTTTGCCATAGCTCTAGTATGTGCAGTGTGAGCTGGCTTGTTTAAAGCCTGTTTGGCTATCTCCAAGACACATTTGGCCCGAAAGATCTGTATGTTTGCTGTCTTCTAAAGATCTGGTCTCCTCTTATGTATTTTGGCCAGCTTTCTGCATCCCAGGATGAGTACCTTTGCATCTGCCTGTCTTAAAGCACTTTTTAAAGGCAGCTCTACAGGCTATTTACATTATTTTTATGTGGACATCATGTCTTCATTGTTACCTGTTCTTCCAGTCTTTGGCTCATCCATGAGTTTTAGTGGCAGGTATTTTATGCATATATCTACACCTTTACGGAAAAGATTCAGGCTTCCCCCGTAACCAAAACTCACTGACTGTATCCTCATTTGACGATAAATTTTAACTCACACACTCCGTAAATTATTTTTTTTTGTTCCACCAATGAAACATTTTCCCCTTTTGAAACATAATTGCTGGGATTGTCCTACTTGTGCACATTAAAAATCTCAAGCAAAAATTAGAAACGCCTGATTTGGGGCAAACTGGTTTTCTAATAGAAAAGTGTCAGGAAATTTAATGATCTCTTGTGGCTGTTTCCATGCTACTTCCAGTGGTTTTCTCCCAAACTGATTCACCATACAACCCTTATTTCCCTTATTCAGTTATGTACTAAGGATATGCTCATCTCTTCTTTAGCTGGGTTTGATGATCTGTACGTGTTGCCAAAGGTGTGCCTTTGGACTTTCCTAGCCAACACATTCATCTGTAATATTCCCAGGTTCTTCTTTTCCGAGTTGTCTACATATTTAAATATCCATTCATGCTATCCTCTTTGATTTTTTTCTACCAACTTTATGTCTCTTAGATTACAATCAGATTTCTGTTCCAGTCACAGAAATTATTTGATACGTTTCAGTAACTTCAGTTGTGCCCCCTTTACTGTGAATTTGTTTCAGAGTCTACATAGACAAACAGCACAATCTGTTATACTAACCTGACATTTTAAAACAATCACAGTCAAAATAACAATGACTATTTGTTTTAGTTATTATTATTATGAATGGTTCACAAAAGTGCAGATCCTGTAGAGCAAAACAGAAAATAGGGAGAGATTATGATGTATAGCGTATTATATACAAGGTGGTAAAAATACCCTGTACAGTATGAATCTGAGCTCTATTTTCTGTACAGCTTTTGCATTCATGAAACACTTCCTGCTGGCAGAAATAGCAATATTTTTTTCACAATCTTTCAAAATCTGTCACAGTTCAACTGCTGTAAATGCAACAGATACTTTTAAAAAGTGCATCACAAGGTTGTCCACTTTTAAAAATGGGGTGATTCAATTGCTGGATGCATTTTTACCATGAGCAAGGAACACTGTTCAGTAAGAAAGAGGAAAGATAGGAAATTAAGTCTACAGAAGAAAAATGTCAGACAGACTCAAAAGGAACGATATTCTTCATGCAAGAGAATGCAAAGAGTATTATGTTACTCTTCCATCTATTGCATCAGAGAAATGATGTGTACCATAGCAACCAGCACCTTTCATAAAGCTTATATGTTAAATCATTAAACTAAAGATCACTTACTTTCTCTGAATTGGTGAGGAACGTTTTTCCTGTTCTTGTAAGCAATAGTTAATAAAATATTAATAAACAACTCATAAATGGTTAAACGTGCTAAATGCTTGAACTTTTACATAGTTTCCTCCGTGTTTTCTACTACACATGCAAAGATTTCTTTAAATATACTACTCTTAGAACACAGGATTTTATGTGGCTTTTGCAAACAATACACAAACCCAAATTCAATTATGTCAAGAATTTGATTGCATAGCATAGTTTATATTCCCACTTCCTCACCTTTAACCCTTCTAAGTGGACAATGGGGTTTTCTTTCTCGTTATATAAATTATTGTTTGTGGAAACACTTCTTTGAACTTTTAGACAATTACATTCGATTATCTGTAACGTTACATTTTCAAATTATGAAGGAATACTGTGGCTTGCTCTTTTTTCATGCCATTATTCTTTAATGAGATCCAAAGTGACCAGTAACAGAGTTCAAATCATTTGCAGATTTTCAAAATACAGGATGAAGTTTCATTTAAACACTGCTTTTCCTGCCCTACTAACACAAGTGCATTGTGTTTGTTGAAATAATCAGAGTTAAATTAAAAATCTCAGGGCACCCTCTAGGGAATTCAGCTCTTCCCAAACCTTACTTCAGGTAAAAGGTTGAGTGAATATATATATATATATATATATATATATATATATATATATATATTCTGTATGACAGGAACTGGAATTCATGGTTTGCTGCAGTCTGGCATTTCCTTTGTTACACCTGTCTTCAGCTAAAGATGTACTCACACAAGGACCGCCTGCAGGAGGGCCCCATTTAACTCGATTCACCAGTGCAAATAAAAAGATGGAAGCAATACCTGATTATTACCAGACTTAGGCTGTACAATCAGGAGTAAATGAGTAAACAGAAGGTCCTAGATCAGCTTTAATGACGGATTTTTCAGGAGAGTATGTATCCAGTCATCCCTGTGAGTGCTATATACGTACGGACCACTGGAACTGCCAGCCCAGCATGGATCTGATCGATGCTAGATTGGACATTGTCACTGGGAGATCAACAGACAGACTCCAAGTGGTTAGATAGTGCAGGAGCCCCATGAAAAAGAGTTTTATTGCTAGGAATATCTATGGAAAGTGATTTTGGAGAAATGTAACATTTCACGTTGAAAAAAGGTTAAGGCACGGGAAATGTAACAGTATTTTCTGAAGTGATGGATCACACAGGGCATATGAAATTATTACATGTACAGGAGTACATTATATTCATGTATATATTTACTACATCAGCAAACAAGTTGTGATCAAAGAGTAAGCTCAGATTTCCTCACTATAATATTTGATAAAGAATAACTGATGTCAAACTAATAAGATCTCGCAATCTGTTCAAGCAGTTTGCAAACAGAGAGAAGGACTAAATTTGATTAATATATTTTTTACCGTGAATTCCTTCCCAAACTACTCATAGGATTAATAGCGGCTTGGAATTGCTGCCTTGGAATGTATTGTACTAAGTAAACTGTGTTTCTGTGGGGTTAATATTTATGCAAACATACAGTGGTATTTATCTGAGCCTAAAAAGTAATTTCACATTAAAATGACACGTAACGTGAATTGATATTCAGTTGTTATAATGAGTTTCCATTGATAAGGGTAACAGCAGCAAACCACAACCTGAGTTTGGACAACTAATTGTGTGGTCATTCTAGCCTCCAAAAAGGCTGAGACCTGCAAATCAAGGGTTGATATTGAGAGTCTCCTGTTCTTCCCCAGGAGAGATGTAGCTATATTTGAGATCTTGTGGTCTTGTCCTCAGTTAGCTTGCCTGAGAAATTATCCTTGGATTACCTTGGATCATTGATTCCACTAATGTATGGGCAGTAGATATCATCCACTGCCAGATTTAAGATCTAGTTTACCAGTTACAATTAAGTACGGGTCTTGCAAATGGTAATACAACATCCGTTAATGAGCAGCTAATATTTCTGTTGAGCAGCAAATGTAGATCACTCTCCTCAAAGGCAGACTGCTTATAACATTGCCTTTTCTGCTAAGTCTTTCTTTCAAAGCAGATGCATTCAAATTTAAGATCGGTTTTAAAATGCTGGATAAAGCATAGTACCCTTAAAAAAAAATGTATTTGTCCTTCACAGATTTTTCGAATCTAGTATTGGCTGTATTAATTTGCAAAAAGATTTTAAAACTGCCTACTGTACAGGCTCTGCTTTTGTGTACCGTGGCAGAATGAATTATGAATGATTGCATCATTTACATTCTAAGTTTAGTTTTCAAGTATGGTTGATTTTTCTTAAATGAGAATCCTGTAGCTATTTAGTAATTAGGACTGATAGTTCTATGAAGTTCATAATTGGTCCCCAAACAGGTGTTTCCTTTCTTTTTGGAAAAAAAAAAAAAAAAGGTATATTTTCACTCTGCTGTATGTGAGCTCATGGAAATTTCCTGAACATAAAAGTATACAGTATTCATAACAATTTTGTATTATAAAATCAGAATTATACTTCACTTTAAATGCCTACTCTGCTAATGCCTTCAATTAGAACTTCACTCGGGCATCATTTGCAACAGTGCTGTGCACCCTGGACCACGAGCAATGTTAACAACTGCAACTGCTCAGTACACATGGTCTGGTGATACTTTGTGGGAGTCTCTATACTGAGGGTAGTTATTCTAAATAATAATTATGGATGTTAGATATGTAATGTTGCTTTTCAGTGTAGATTGTGTCTACTGCATATAGATGGATGGTTTTGGACGTATTGAAAAGAGACCTCTTCTTGCCTATAAAAATCAAGTACCATTTACATTGACTGTCAGGAATCACACAATACTTGAAGGGGTCACCCCCTTGAAGTTTCTGTGAATTGTCTTAGCTGTACTATCATAAGTTTGTGTCTCCTCTTTGAAAATGGCAGCAGCTGGCAGTCATTTATCATATTTGATTGTTCTCCAATGATTTGCACTCAGACAAGTTACCTTATCATCAGTGCAGGCAATTTTTATGTAAAGCACCAGTATTGACTACAAGAGATCTGATGGCAGTTTTAAAACCTTTCTGCATTAATAGCCTTCTCACTGCATTTAAGCATCCTGTCTCTTAGATGCTGTGATGAATGTGACACTGCTATTATATGTCCTAAGTACCCACTTTTAATGGTGACAACATCTATTCTTCAAAATGGTAATTGCCTAATGCTATCTATCTTTGCAATTTATGACCACCTTGGGAAAAATACTCCTTTAAAATTATACAACTATTTAGTTAGAAATATGTAATTAACCAGTTACCTTGTTGGAATTACTTTAGGGTAGAATCGTGGAATGTTTAGGTTGGAAAGATCATCAAGTCCAACCATTAACCTAGCACTGCCAAATCCACCACTAAACCACGTCCCTAAGTGCCAGGTCTACATCTCTTCTAAATACCTCAGGGATGGTGACCCCAGCACTTCCCTGGACAGCCTGTTCCAATGCTTGACAATCCTTTTGGTGAAGAGATTTTTCCAAACATCCAATCTAAAGCTCCCCTGGCACAACGTGAGGTCATTTCCTCTTGTCCTATTGCTTGTTACTTGGGAAGAGAGACTGACACCCACCTTGCTACAACCTTCCAGGTAGTTGTAGAGACCGATAAGGTCTCCCCTGAGACTCCTTTTCTCCAGCCTAAACAATCCCAGTTCCCTCAGCTGTTCCTTGTAAGGCCTGTGCTCTAGACCCCTCACCAGCTTTGTTGCCCTTTGGACACGCTCCAGCACCTCAGTGCGTCCCTTGTAGTGAAGGGCCCAAAACTGAACCCAGTATCCAAGGTGCAGCCTCACCAGTGCCCAGTACAGGGGGGGCAATCACTTCCCTAGTCCTGCTGGCCACACTATTTCTGATACAAGCCAGGATGCCATTGGTCTTCTTGGCCACCTGGGCACGCTGCCAGCTCATATTCAGCCGGCTGTTGACCAACACCCCCAGGTCCTTTTCTGCTGGGCAGCTTTCCAGCCACTCTCCCCAAGCCTGTAGTGTCACATGGGGTTGTTGTGACCCAAGTGCAGGACCCAGCACTGAGCCTTGTTGAATCTCATACAGGTGGTCTCAGCTGTCCAGATCCCTCTGTAGAGCCTTCCTACCCTCAAGCAGATCAACGCTCCCGCCCAACATGGTGTCAGCAAACGTACTGAGGGTGCACTCGATTTCCTTGTCCAGATCATTGATAAAGATATTAATCGGAACTGGCCAGAACTGGATAGTGACATATCATAATATTAAAGGCTTTACTTGCATGCAGATAGCACCCATTTCATCATTTTTCTTGGCAATTCAGAAAATGGCTGCCAAAGTCATGATCTGTGCAGATTTTCTTGTCAGGAAATGGAGTGACTCAGTGAGCAAGACTGTGATTTGTTCCAGAGTGAAGCCAGACTGATCTACCAAGCATCTCTGGCATTAAACTACTCTCACATGTGTGCCTGCTTCCCCATCTATCCTTCAGATAGACCGTTTAGACCATAAGGGCTCTGGGACACATACTGTCTTGGTACTTGTCCCAGAACAGCCCTGTTTCTTGGTTTGAGTTGTTAGAGTATTAGTAACATCAGTTCACGGCAAGGAAAGTTGAGATGTGAAATATAGAGGGAGAGAGAGTAAGGGGGGCTTGAAAACCCAGAGAATTAACTACTAGAGTTAAACCAGCTAAAAACCTTTTTATGCCCAAGAAGGAGGAGAATTTGATGAAAACAAAAGTGACTTGACAAGAACCAAACTCATCTTAACTGCTCTTTCTAAAACTGGTTTTTGAAGAGGTATAAAACTCAGACCTAGTTGGTACAATACTGTACCACCTCAGAATTTAAATAAACGAGAATTTAGCATAATTGTCAGATTATGTTTCATTATTGACAGTCTCTTTAATTGGAGAATGATAGTTTCAGAAAAAATTGTAGGAGGCACTTATTTTCTATGAAAAAAATCAGCTTTCTGTTCTAAAACTGACAGTTCCATTTCCACTTGTTTTATCTGAAAAAAATGAGTGCTTTAGATAAAAAATAGATTGCCAATGAAAAAACAAATTTTGCTACAGATAACTGTTGTTTGTTGAAGCCAATTTAACAGGCATGCATGCTCTCCTCTACAATCCATCACAGTGCCCATAAAGGCTCCTATAAATGGTTAAACTCCATCTCTCTGTGCTCGGCCTTGACTGTCACACTGATTTCTCCTGGTTTTTTTTGGTTTTGGTTTTTTTTTTTGGTTTTTTTTTTTTTTTTTTTTTTTTTTTTTTTTTTTTTTTTTTTTTTTTGTTTTTTTTTCTTTTTTATTTGTCTGTGACTGATTATGAACTAAATTGTCTGCTCCCAAGTTCATAGGCTACTGTTTGGTCCTTCAAGGTGCTAAGCACTTCCAGTTCCATTTGAAGTCCCAAGAACCTACAACAGAGACCACTGCCCAGAGGATGCTCACTTCCCTACACTATCAGCCCCAGGCAAATGATGACAGAGCCAGTCCTCTCCGCTCCCAACAACACACAGTTTCCTTGGACATGAAAAATTGCACCTATTCAAGGCTTCCCTCAAGGCTGCACTATCTGGCTGGCACCCCTCAGACCCATATTCCTAGGATGCCACTGACTAAAGAGAATAATTAAATGCCACATTTTATACATTTACAATTAATTTTGCCCTTAAAAATTCCATGGAGAAATGCTCTTAGTGAGGTGTAAAAATTGATTCAATATCCAACATAAACACACCCCACACAACCCCCCCCCCCCCCCCCCCCCCAAACAAAACACAACAAACAACTCTGTTCTGCTGTGCCTTGTTACTCTTTGTGCTATTGAAATGTGTGGCAACAAGTCTTTTGTCACTGAAATTAAAAATGAGGGAAGTCAATGACAGTTATTTATCATGTAACCATGCAGGACATTAAGAATTATATGTTCACCTGAATTTAGAAATGTACACAGATTTATTGAAAACCTCCTCTAGGCAGATTCATGACCATGTATTTTATTATCATAAATGACAAGGTGCTGGGAAATAGAACGTGCCTAATGAAGTACTGACTGATGGATTTAAAGGATTTGAGAAAGGACAGAAAGCCTGAAATATTTGAATTGAATTATAATTAAGCCCCGACTTCTTTTGGGGCTAAATTGTTCACCAGTGCCATTCTGTTCAATGTCCCAGTGGTGCCAAAATAGGAATGCTATTGACTTAACACTTCCCTGATCAAAGAATAAAAGCAGTAAGAATGGTGTTTGTGGCACAAATGTCTTATAGCTCTCAATATGACAAATAATTTATCGAGACAGTACAGAAAGAGTTTGTAACATTTTGATGGAGCAGAAGGAAGCAAATTTATTTATTCATGTTTTGTGTATTGTTGGAAGATAAAGAGTTAAAGAAAAAAGAGTGGAAACTCCAGATTTCAAAAGTTATCAACAAAGCCAAAGTCCTAATAGAATTAAATCTGGCCAGCTACATCAAGGGCGACACGAAAAGCTTCTGTAGGCACGTTGGTGATAGAAGCAAGACAAGGCATTGTCAAACTGCAAATTCCCGGGAAGAAACACACGTATAAAGACTGGAAGCAGTGCTGCCAACCCATCTGCAAGAGCAACTCAGTGGTACCAAACATTCAAGTTGTAAGTTTTGAAAAGCAAACGTTCTGGAAGGCTTGATCTGAGAGGACATACACAGGGATGCAATGGAGTTGTCACTCTGAAAATGAGCGTCAATACTACGCGGGATTCTTGGATTTAGTATCGCAGTGTGACACTACACCCTCCCCCCCCCTTTCCAAATCATGAAAACACTACTATTAAACACATGCAAAGTCTTAATGGATTACTGCAAATTTTGACTAAGATTTCAGCATGTGGTCCTATGAGGATTTATTATGTAAATGAGTGGATATGAGCAAAATTAATTAGATGTTTCATGTATTTTATAAGAAAGAAGAAAACTGCTTTCCCGTTTTCAGAAGAAAACAGGTGGTAACCAGTTTACAACACAAGTCTGTCCATATGTAATAGCAAGAAAAGAACCTATATCATCCCAGACAGTCGTTCTCTATTTCCTTATACTATTTGTAAAGGAAAAGCAATGTGACAGGCAAGGCTGCAAGCAGAGGAATTGCCCACAAGATGTTTTACAAATTGCACTAGAAAAAGCTTTTGAAAAGGAAGCAAAATACAGGAGAGCAGAAACAATTCGATATGCAGCACACTAAATTCAGAAGTGCCAGCAGGCGATGTACAGTTCCTTAGAGTTTTGAAAAACACGTTTGTCAGGTTTATTTATTTATTTACTTCACAGAGTAAATTCTTCCAAAGGAGAATTGCTTAGCACAGCTTTTAAAAGCAGCTGAGCCTTGGACTGATACCTTTATGTACATCTCATGAAGAAACTGAAAATACATTGGATTACAGAGATGAAGGGCACTCAAATTCAAAGGAAGTGCTCTCTGTTTTGATTACAGTCTCTGTATTCTGTCTGCAACCTCAGACCAGGTGTCCAAACCTGTAGTAGGTATATATCCTCCATCCTGCTGAAGGCAACAGTCTTCCCTACACACCACCCTCTTGCCACAGCTTCCCCAAGGGCCTGCCCTGCGAGCTGTATCAGAGCAGAGCTCTCCAAGCGGAGGGCAATGTCTCTCCTCCAACATGCAGGATCTAAGCACAGTCCTCTTATTTCACCAACTTTCACAACAGTGAAAGGGGAAGGTCGTATTTTGTACCTTTTAGCTAGATTTCTGATCTCAAATCCATGAGGAAGTATGCATTTCACACTACATGTAGCAGTAAACTGGGATACACCAAACCTATGGCCTTTAGCTGCTCGTCTCCTATATACTGTTAAAGCACTCGGAGGTTTCTGACAAGTTCTCTTCTCTGTAGAAAATAATTATACAAATGATGCAGCTGTTATTAGATAGCTTTGAGTAGCTGCAAGCACCAGAAAATTCAGAGTTTTAGTAGAAGATTCTGTTCACTTGAATGAATCAAGAAATTGGCTATTTTAACCTAAGGATGTGGTCACTTTTAATGACTGTATTCTTTGGCTTAATAACTCCTTTCCAATGTGAGTGAATGAGTCAGAAACTCGTCTTCTCTACTTGTGCCATTTGCTGCTGGTTCCAAGGGCCCTACAGAGTGGTGACTGCCTTGTTAATGCATCCTGCTTGCTAATGGGTTTTCCAAGGGCTTTTCTTGCACAGCACCTTTCTGTGACACTGGTCAGTTTGCATTTGGCAGCTCTGGGTGAGTGTCTGTGTCCTGGCAGCTGAAGTACACACTCCACATTTACCGAGTGTGCTCTTCATACTGATGGAGATAAGCTGCTGGCTGGTGATTTTGATTTCTTATCTCTCTGTGTTGGTTAAAAGTGTTATTTATCGGGAATCAAAATTTTTTATAGAGATTTACTTTTTAGGGTGTCTGATTTTACACTCTGCTGTGGTAGCTCCAGCTCTCACAGCCATATGTTAACACCGAGACTGCACTGGAGTTTAAAACTCTCACTCTTGTTGTGGTGCTATATGGCTTTCATTTTTTCATATTTTGCTACATTTCTATTTTCTGCTACAAACATCTTTCCTATTTTTAATACAATTTCTCCTGAATTCTCTGTTAGCTAGTATGAGTGCTATGGTATGTTGCCTTCCAATGTGAATATTTTCCCTGGCATCTGAGCTTGAAGGTTTTTGTTTTGGCGTCAGTGATTTTAATTTGCTGGACTGGCTTCGTGTGTCTTCCTTCACAAATTGACCTAACGGTTGATAACGGAATAGTGTCTATGACTTTCCTTCCACAGAGAAAATAACAGACATCAGTCAGACTCTTATAAGTTTAGGACCACAGTTTCTAGAGTTGAAGTACTCCTGCTTTGGGCAATAGAAAAAAGCTCTGGGCTTTTTTTAAAAGAACATCTCCTGCATAGCAGAACTAGCTTTCCCTCCCCCATTTAGGGCTTGGAGAGAAGCACTCAGGATGGAGTCTGAACGCACACGACACAGACCTCATAAAACTGACATATCTCTATTATGGATATGCAGTTAGCTGGACATGCTTCCTCTCTGAATTTTGAGATTGCATTCATTCCCAGCTGTCAGACCTTTTGACTCTTTTGGGAAGAAATGTCAAAACTGCTGAGAAACTGTCAAACCCTGCGTACAACTATGCACTCTATTCACCTGAATTCAAGCACTTGTGGCATTCTCTCATTTGGGAGATGTGTATACTGGTCAGAAAATCCATTTAAACAACAAACCACTATATACATTAGCAGTGGAAATAAAGCATATAATCATGGGTTCCTGAGACTGTCAAGCATTATATGTGCTTGCCTAGTGTCCTTACACCTCTCCAGCTTGATGGCAACATAGGCAAGGTTAACTTCTTCGTGCACATTCAAACAAGCCTTGTGTTTTAGTTTGGTACCTTGATAACCATTTTTCTGCAATAAGTTAATCTCTTTCCTTCAGCCACAGTCAAGTCTTTTGTTAGTTTCTGTCATGGGCTTTTTCCATTACAGGACAAAGCAAGTTTTGGAGGTTCACAGCCACAGCAAAAAGAGCAAAATTAATAGTTTTGGTATTACCCTTTAACTCAAGTCTTTGCAAAGAGATGGCTATCACAAGCTATTCTTTTCTCTCCTGTGGGTATTGCAGACATTTCACTACTCAGCTAACTGTACTCTGTATACAGTCCATAATAAGGTCAACATGCCCAGCTTCATAAACACTCACAGGGTGACTCCAAATCTATTGAATTCCTTTTACAATCCACAACATGTCCTTCCTCAGTTCCGTGCTTGGACAAGTCTGTGAATAGATATAGGCAAAAGGCAGAGCTTTCTACTTTCCTTTGTCTGCTGAGAAAGTCCCAGCACCGCCTTGATCTTAACACCAAAGGATGCAGAGTGGGCCTGGATCATGCATCTGGCAGAGAAGGGCTCCTTGCGTGCTGTCCTGCTCACGCATAGCTAACTCACTTGGGGCACTGTATGTCTTACATGTTCCTATGGCTTCAGTTTCAATTATTATTTCAATAGAGGACTCACCAGAATTGTACTTTTAAAAAAAGTGCCAGTGAAAAAACAGACAAATATAATAAAACAGAAGGAGAGAGAAGAACAAGCTTGAACGCTTGTCTCATGACTAATAGGATTCTTCACCCATTATATTGAGAGTAATTATATTTGAAATGCCCAGGGAATTGAAGGGGTTTTTTTCACCTGACATGACACATGATGTGGTAGGTGCTACAATGCCTTTCCTATAAGCTACAAATATCTGAGATCTCCCACAGATATTCTACAAATCATTCCTCAGTCTACTTGACCTTCATTAGTGCTGTCATGACCCTTCCAGAAAGAAGAAGAGATATAAGAATATTCTATAATCTTCATTTTATGAATGAATTTAGTTGTGGAATCTTTTATCAGATAATAATACCTTCTTGTGAAGAGCACTGCTATGTAGTTCTGGTTCTAAAAAAGAATATGTGCCGTATTTTTTATTTTATTAGTGATTCTCTGTGAATCAGTGCACTAGACTTTTAATACTGGAAAATTAGTTTAAAAACCTGTGAAAGGTAGCAACTTTACCATCTGCTTGTGAATATATAGAATACATTTTTTTATAACTATAGTTATTAATAACTATAGAATACCTTTTTAAATAACTTTTAATAGGAAGGTTTAGGATTTTATACTGTGATTAGCATAGCAGATACTGATCTAACTTACTCAAAACACAAATCCAGAATTCTTCTATGATTGCCATCAATTACCTCAGATGTATACAGATGTAAATCAGAACAGAATGAGTTTATCGTGGCTGGCATAACAGGTTAGTACCAATGCCACGTCTCTCAAGCTTGCTTCATTTGAACAATATAAGTGTCCCAAGTTTGTTCTTACTTCTCTCTTCCTTCTTTGTTTCATTAATTTTAAGAGTTTGTACAGCTCTTCTCTACAAATCTTTGTAGATCTTTGGTATCTGTCAGCTCCTGACTGTAGAGTATCCCTTGGGCATTTAAACAGAACAAATGAGATACCAGTTTCGAGTAGGTAGAAGTCACTATAACTTCTGTCTGGCTACATATGTACACATATAGATACACGTATTCCAGATGTTCAAGCATAAGGGAAAAATGATTTGGTGAATTGGAACCTTTTCATATAATTATTCTGTGAAAAGCTCTCAAGCTGTCTACTTGACTGAGAATATTGTAGCTTTCTGAATGTAGAATAGGTTGTCGTTCACAGATGTGTCTACACCTGCAAATCTAGTGCCTAACATTACATTTCTAAGAAAGAACAAGCTGGGAAATAAGCTGAGTGCTGTATACGGCATCTTATCCTGCTGATGGGCAGACAACACTTGGGGAATTCCCATTCAGAGAACACGCTTGTGCTCTATTTTTGAAGCAACATGATGTTTTGAAAATTAAAATATTTATCTGATCCATAACCTTTGTCTGATGTTCTAGAAAATACCAGGTAAAAGGTTATTCGTTGTAGTATAAATACATTGTTTAGCTTCAGCAGCGCTAATAATTCAGGTCTATACTTGATGTTCTGGTACATATTACTATTATTATTATTGTTGTTGTTGTATTATTTATTTTATATATTATATATATAATATAGCAATGAGGTTAAACACAGCAGGTCTCCTGCAAGCATAGCTGTCCAGTTTACCAAGATGGCAAAAACTGTAATCTTTAGTAAATTAGGAAGATTATGTTAGAATTTTTCTTTAGCGCTTCCTAGAGAAATCTGCTGTACAGTTTTTTCTCCTGGACATTACTGTTCATATATTTCATGCTACTGTTTTCTGCTGTGAGACTTTAGAGGTCCGGGAAAGCCATGTTAACAAAATTGATACAGACAGCTTTCATATTTTGATTCTTATTACAGAAAGTTTTTGAGATAGCTTGAGTTCTTCCATTCCTGTAATTTCCTCTTCATCACTGTGTTCTTTTCCTACTCTGCCTACAGTGAGATTTAGCTGAAAATTGTGTTTTGAAATATAGGGAGTGATCTTGCTATTTCTTTTGAATACCATCATTACTGGAATTCATTTTTTAAAAAAAAGAATCATCACAAAACTTGCTAAGACTCATGGCATAATGCTGCCTTCCCCACAATTAACAGAAAGCGATGTCATTGATTCATTTATTATATCCTTGCCTAGCAGACAATGCACAAAATTGGCTGCTCTTTTTGTCTCTCCAAAGCAGTCTCTTCTGGGCAGGTTCCTTTCTCTTTTTCTGAAATGAAGATTTTCCTTGTGAATGGTGCCTGACTGACAGCCTTGAAAGCTCCATTTTTCTTTATATAGAAAGCAAATTCACAGTCAAAGTTTGCAGTGTGAGATTGCCCATAGCGACCTGCGGTCCATGCCCACACTGGTTCAGTAGAGATCTCCACTTTGGATCAGGCACTAGTTATGTTTGCAAGTGACTTTTTCCCTGATGAATCTGACAGCTGAAATGCAACTAGTATAGATTCCATTAATTTCTGTGATATGACATCAATAACCCAGGAACAACGTTGAAACTACCAGTTTATTTCACATAGAGTTGGGGATGGATTTTTCTTTGTTATCCTTAAAAACCTTTCAATCTCAGCCCTATCTTTGGCATATTATTTCTATGTGAGTAATCCTTCTGGAACAGGAGTAACACCACTTAACATCTCTGTGTTCTAGGCAACCGAAAAACTCATTCCTGATCTATTTTGATGATCCTCTCATTGTATTATATCACAAATCCGTGCAATCTATGCACCCACAGCACTTCTGGGTTCGTATGGATTCATTTTCTTGGCTGTCCTCAAAGGCTGTTAGACAGCCAGAAGTTCTTTTTAGACCCCAGGCAGAAACAAATTCATATAACCAGTGTCACATCCCCTTTACAACTGGTGTTTTTCAGGTGCTTATGTGGGCCCTAGAGGCCCTAGATTGAATTTATCTCTTTGGTAAACTGCACAACCAGTTCCTTCCAAAGAGTAAAGGCACCTACGAGATTCAGTAAAAAGAAGTGAAAATCAGACATCCAAATCTGACCTCAGTATTGAGCCAAAGCAGAAAAGCTTTGGCAAAAAAGACCTGAAGATGAGAGGAATTGTGCTAAAACTCTTCCTCACCATGGCACAGCAAGAGGTATTAGAAACTTTTATTGTATACTGTTAGCAACGAACTAAATAACACTGCACATGAGTGTTTCCTACGTGATCTTGCAGCCGTTGTGCCGAGGGACCAGTCAGCACCCGCGGGCCCCCAGCCAGCTCCTGTGGCACCCGTGGCCTGGCCAGCAGCAGCGTGCTGCAGTGACAAGGGTACCCTGAAGGGGATTTGCAGAGTCCACCAAATCCTTATGTAAAAATCTATAGAACAGAAAGAGATCTATTATTAAATATAATGGACTACATTATCTTATAAACTGCACAGGGAGGAATTTAAATCTCCTTTTTCTGTATCCAGCTCTTCATTACCATTTTGGGAAGAGTTGAAAGCTACAGCTCTCCTTCTGCCTGTTGTCTTTTAATCCTCCCATTCCCAAGTCACTCACTACAGCATAAAAGTGCCATAAACCTAACGCTGTGAAGTTTTATGTCCTTGCAGTAACAAATCCTAAAAGCAGAAGGCACACTTGTTGCTTATATGTCCTTTTTCTTGAGCTGCTTCCCAAGCCTGTTTCCCTATTCCTAAATGCATGCAAGCTCTCTCCATCTTCTTACTGCAAAACTCAGCACAAGGCGGGGGCAGACGGGTGCAAAATGCAACGATATTGCAAAGTAAACATGCTGGTTGGAGCCATAGATAGAGGAAAAGCGATGTTAAAACTATCGGTTTCATGTATTCACTCAGTTTTGGGTTAAGATGGAGTTTTATGAACAAAGTAGCCCAAATGAGGCTACAGAGAGACATTTCAAACAGCATGGAGATTTTAAGATGTTACATGCATTCAGGGTTGTTTGAACCGCTTGGGTTGAGAACAATTACTGCAGAATGCTATTAATTTTGTAGTGTACTTTATGCTGAACTGTATGTGTCATAAAAAAGAACTTGAGATGAAGAGCATACTTTATTTTGGCACGCACGGTGCAAGGCAAAGCAGCTCCCTTGGGATGCCAGAGTACCTGGGGTGTACTTACTCTAAAAGCAGCTGATTAGAACTGTTCCATATAAAGGCCTGCAAACGTATCTCTTCAAATTGACTTACTTGCTCTTTCTTCTGCTGCTATAACTACACCCCCACTGAATCCTCACCCCTACAAAGCTACAATACCAAATCCAGCTGGTCATGAGATTCCAAGTGCTATTCACGCAAGAATCATCATGGTCACGGTGCTTCTTTCAGCTATTACCAGATAGCAGTTCAAAACCCACCTCATAACTACTACTGGATTTCGTGAGGGAAAACGCTTGTTAGTTTTATTCTGTCTCATTCTGGAATTTCTGTTCTTCCCCATAAGCATATCAGAATATGCTGTGGGGAAAAAAAAACCCACAAACCTAACAGTATCACCCCTGAAAAACAGAATATGGAGCAGACCAGGAAAAGTTGTATCATGAGACATTTCCCAGAATATTAAACTCAGTGCAGAACTTTGCACTGATTGGCAAGCAAGGTACTGAAGCCAATATAAGAAGATAGCATGGTACTGCAGTTTCTGTAGAGTTAAACATTGCATGAAGGAGTAACCAGCTAACCTCATGTGACTTCTCCATCAAAACAAGCCCAAAGGACAACAGCAAGGAGTACAAAGTATACATAGATGTGGTGGGGGAAAGGAAGCTGCAGTCTCTTATCACATCAAGTTATACAAAATCCCATTATTTAGCAGGAATCAAGACAAAATCTAGGCTGTGAGACATGGTGGTCAGAAAGGAGAAAGTACTACTGGATCCTTCAGAAAGTACTTAGAAAACAACTACCTTAAAGTTATCCTAAAGGACTATTATCCTAGATGTGAAGTACCAGCTTCCAAAGGAAACATTAACTTTTAAAGGAAAAATAGACACCTTGGGAAAAGTGATGACACAATCTACCACAGTCCTTTTCCCAGCACTGTTTTCACTCTGACCATGCAATATGCAGTCTCCCTAAAGTGATCCTGCCTTGTCAGATGAGGACTTTCTGTCCCAAGTTACTGTGCAGTGTTGCTGCCTGGTATCACTTTAATTTCAAACTCAGTTACGTTTTAGTACTAAGGAAAAAAAAGGCATCACCTTAGCTGACTTTGGAGGAAAAAGGAGTCTACACATTATGTGATGATTATTATCATAAAATGCATGGCATTTTCCCTATATAAAAATAAAATAAAAGTTGAGGCCTAACTCATAATGTGTAAAGAATATGGTAATGGTCACTCCTGACCATATTTTAATAAGACAATTCAGTTACCAGGCAGTCTTTATGGTTATATTTCAGAGATGATTACTAATGTATTGATCTTTTCTGTTACTAGAAAATCTTCAGGTTGCTCATGATTTCCCTTAATTTGTCAATTAACTTTACTCAAAAATCTCTTCTGTAACTTGAGAAAAGTGCCCTTTATGACAAACTTCCCTGAAAATAGTTAAGATTCCATCTTCTAAACATGAGCTGGGTGGAGCATCATTGTTACTCTGAATAAATTAATTTAAATCAAGATGATGGGTTGAAGAAGCTACTGGGTGATTTATATTAGAAAGAAATGAAAATAAGCAAAATTAAGTGAACAACAGATACCATTAAAGTTTTTCCTTTCTGAGCTATAGCAAGGCCTTATTCCTAAGAGGAAAACAGGATACTGTAAAGTTTATTGGCTTGCTGTAGAGTTTAAAGTTATTTCATCTTATGACAGTCGTAAAACATAACTCCGGAGGGAGTAAAAAGGTAAATAAAGAGTTTGGATTTAAATCCTTCTCTGTTTTCTTTGCCTTTATGCTTTGACTCTGGAGCAACTGGCTCGGCAACTCCATCTCCCTTGCTCATCTCCTAAAACACTTCTAGTTCAAATATCCAAACATATGAGCTAGACACTCAATTCTCACAGTCATTGTGGGAGCTGAACTCAGAATTGTTTGGTGGAATCAAGCACAAGCATATGTTAAAGCAGCAACACAGAAAATAATTCATGTTATTTATCTAGCTCTCTGTTCCAAATGACACACAGCAAAAAATCTAAGCAGATATCTTCAGAATATTAGAAAAGTTATGAGTTCTTGAGCTCCCAATATAGGTTGCTGTTCATCATGTTTTCCTTGTACTCTGCGCATACCCATGCCCCAAGAAAGAAAAAAATGACGCAGTCAAAATTAGAACAGAAATTATCAAACATCTGTTGATCATAAAACTAAACAAAAAAATCTCTCCAATTAATTTCATAATGTTGTAACACAGCTGCTCATTCCCTTTTAAATTTTCTTTCATTCATAAATATCCTTTTTTTTTTTTTTTTTTAAAAAAAAAAAAAGCAGATAGACAGCCCAGGTAGAAACAGAATAGCATACAAATCTATGTCCACTGTGCTCTTTGCCACATGTTTGATTACTGCTATTTTATACTGCCTGCTATAAACACTGTATTAATGAATTAGAAAAAAAAATCACTTTTATTTTTCTCCTGTATTTTTTAAACTCCTAATAAAAATATAAGAGAATGGAGAACAAGGTACTACAATTGCATTTTCATGTCTTTTCTGTAACAGACATCCCATTCTTCTCTTGCATCCCACTACTAGCAGTTCATCTGAGCATAAAGGAATGGCATACATTTCTCTGTGTGTCAAAGGAGCTCCATTTACATTTCCATGGTGACATACACAGCTCTGTTCTTTGTTACTCAGGAGTAAAATGTGCAGGATCTCTGCCACATACTAGAAATGCCAGGACATGCAATTTTAATTGCAAAAAGTCCTTCTCCCCTTTAATTCTATTATTTCTGTCTTGCTCACTTGCCAACTGTCTTGGCATTACTGGCTGTTTCACAACACCCAACTTCTCACTGAGAGGGCAGGAAGCACAGCCTTCTCCTAGGCATTTGGTACAGGTCCAAATCCTGCCATCCTCACTTTTTACTAAATTCTTGTTCTCACACAATTCCCATTAACTGATGTGAGAATTTTGACTGCATAAACATGAAGTCAGGTTGTTCAGATCCAGCCCAGCGTCTGTAAATTGTAGAGCTCCAGTTCCCATCAATAGGCCTATTTAAGTGAGCAGGAACCACTGCACCTGAGTGCAGCCTGCAGAACCAGGCATCAACAGTTCAACCAGTGCCTTCCTCTGGAAAGGAAATTTTCCATCCCTTGACCTGACATATTTGACTATGCTGGCCTATGGAGTGGAAATGGGAGAGACACTGCAAGTACAGAATCTATTTCTGCCTCTCAGTAATAAATCATCATATTTCTCCATTGCAGCAGTAAGATGTATGGACAATAAAATGTTGGTTTGACTTTCCACGGCTCACTCAAGTTACAGACTACAGAAAAAATACTGGGCCAGATTCTTACCTGGCAGAGTCAGCAAAGATCCAGAAAAAAAAATCCAGTCCATTCTTTTTAAAGTCCCATCATGATCACTCTTTTCAATGTCACTTTTCTTCTTCCTTGCAGGGCAAATGCAATAGGCCCTTTCTCTGAAGGCTGCATCACTTTCTTGCGGTTTCAGAGGGAGTGAAACCTGACTCCTGTTGCCAGCCCCAAAAATCAAATCCATCACATGCACTTTTTAAAGCATGTTTTGTACAAATGCCCCAGGGCAAAAGCACAAATAATGTAAAATACCATAAAATAAATATTTAAAAAGCTAAATAAGACAAATGGATTTTTCATTTTGACCTAAAAATAGGAAGCATTTTGAATTTGTAAAACATAAAAGAATCACATTTCACAGTTGTGGAGACCAGTGAATAAGTGGGTAGGGTCCATTAGGTACTGTCCATACACGTGGATGAGCTAAAAGCCTTTTAGAAGCTGAAAAATGTCTCTTGATTAAGTGTTCAAAAGACAGAACCAAGAGATGCAAACCCATGTAAGCTAGGATCAAACTTTAAAGTCAAACCTATTATTACAGCAGGTCAATTAGGTCCTTTTCAAACCAGGCTAATACAATAGAAAAAGATTTTCATCTGTGAAGTGATTTTCAGGACCTGATAAAGCTATGTTCAAAAGTAACATCAAAGGCTGTATGTTGGAATATTCACAAATAATAGAAATCCAGACACAATCAAATCAAGATTAAAGTTTCAGCAACTACTTTGAAAAAATGTCTTCTGCTTTACAGAAATTGAAATACAGCAATGTATTAAAAAAAAAAAAAAAAAGAGAATTGCCATAGCCACTGCATAAGTCTTCTCTCTTTACTGTCCCTGAAGAATCAGCTCTTGTCCCACAGTCTCTCCTGGGGTGGGGTTCTATCTCCCCTTTCCAGATGTTCAGAATTTTTTTTTTTTCCAAATTATGTTAATCCAATGGTCTCCTGACTATGCTGCTGAAAGTGTCTATATTAGCTAGTAAAAATAATTTAATAAAAATAGCACGAGTATCCCAGGTAATGCAGATATAACCTGGATTACAGTTACATGTAATATTGAATTTTAAATAAAATGTCCTGTAATTCTTCCCTCTGGAGCTCCGCGACCAGTGTGGAGCAGAGATCAGACACCTTAAAGGATGGTTTATTTTAGCAATAGTACTCAGACACTTAGGGAGAAATACTAAAAAAACCCCAATTAGTTCATATTAATGACCGCCTTTTCCTGAACTTGGTTAAACCAGCTGAATCTAAAAAAGTGACAAAATCATCAAAATGAACAGCCTTGAGATTATTCTTCACTGTTTTGAAAGTAATTGTAAAGATGCAGTTTCTTTCAACCATTCTTTTCCTTGTTGCTTGCTTTTTTTGAATAGGAAAGCAAAACTTGTAGCAGATTCACAAATGTGGGGTTTTTTTCTTAATGACAGTGGGTTTTAGTGCCGGTGACCTTATAGGGTTTTTGCTTTGTTTTGTTTTACAGCTGCTATTTGCTATAGTATTATTTAAAATTGGTTTCCAGTGCATTCTGCTACTACTGGAATAGGAACTTGTCCTTTTGCTTTCAGAGATGAAGAGTAGCCCAGCCTAGGAACTGTGCCTCTTAACTCCTTCAATTTATTGAATGTATATCATAGCAGCTTTTAATGCAAGGACATTCCCTAAGAAGGGACACTCCCCTGTGATAAGGTATGGGGTCAGGAGTAGGTGACAGGCAGTGAATCAACACAAGCTCATCAGAGCCTGTCTCCCGCTGTGGCTGGAGGCTGTGACTGCAGGAGCCAGCACACTGGCTCTCGCCATGGAAGCTCCCACAGCACCCACCTCCTGACACCACACAGGAGTGAAACCTAGTCCATCTACCACCATTCTTGCCTTATGCTCCAGCTGTGCATTAGTTTTTGCATCTGTCTTGTATTCCCACTCCCGCCTGTTCAGTCCCTGACTCCTGGTTCCTGCTGCTGTCTCTGGCTCAGTCCTGTGGTCCCTGTGCCTAACCTTATACCTGTCCTTAGAGCTGCTACATCTCTATGGCAAGTGAGCTGGTCCCAAAGCAGGCAGTCATAAAAAAAAAATCACAAACTGTGCTGAAAACGTCATGCTTTTTGTGACATTTCCACCACAATCTTTACTGTCATTCAAAATACATTAACAAAGGTCTTTACCATAGAAATTTAACCGTACAATTTCTGCAAAATATCTATCACTATTAAGAAATTTCCATTCTTGCTGCATCTGAAAATATCAAAAATGTTCATCTTCCCATGAATTAAAAAATTCTAGAAGAATGTTTTAGAGAAATGTCAAATAATTTTGTAGAAAGTTAATCTCAATAATGCTTTTCGTTTCATTGTTGTTTTGATTTTACTTTTAAATGTTTATATTTATTACACAAAGTTAAAATGAAATGGCTTACACTGTTTATAAAACTAAATTTTGTTATTATCATTAAAAATATTGATAAAGCAAACAGATTACTCTGAAATGCTCCAGTAAACCTAAATCTGCATTTTTCAGTGAGAAACTGCTCCATCACATTTTTTTAACCAGTTTTAATCTTGATCAGGTGTAGCACTGTGCTAGAATTCTGAGCTATCTGATGGATGTTCTCAATTATATCCAATACCTGTGGCTACAACGGGCCATGCTGACAGGAATAATCAGCATTTAAAGATGCCTGGATGTAGGAAGGAGATGCATCACACCTTCTCAAGCAGCTATAAAATGGATGATTCTTCTTATATTCCCTTATTGTGGGAATCCTCAAGTGTCTGCTGAAATAAGAGACATGCAAAGCCACCTTTATATTGGATATTGCAGATATAAGCTCTGTGTATGGACATGAATAGACTAAATATTGCACTACCTTAGGTTTTATGACTTGGCAAGAAGGTAAGTAGAGTGGAAAGCTATAAAAATAAAAACTTTCAGCTCCACTAAGCTGAAAACTGTTATCTAAGATATCAGAAATACAGCTGCTGGTTCACATAACTAAGAAACTCATCCCCCCAAAGGGTTCTTCCCCCTCTCCCCACAGCAACTTGACTAGAGCTGATATGATGCCAAGAGAGATGACTGATAGGCACGAGTGTTATCAGTTTGCTGAAGTGACTCAGCTTTTAATTAAACCTAGATTTTTCAGTCACTAATTTCTCCAGAAAAGATTCTGAACAAAAGTTTACAGCCTCAGGCCTGCTCAAGGTAGGACAGAACTAATGATTTCAAGGAAAGCACTTCTGAAGGGATTTATCAAGGGTAGCAATTATTCTCATCACGTGAGGCATGCCTGTCCTCAGCAGTTTGCAATGGTGGAGGGGTTTCTGAATATTCAGTCACTGTTGTGGCTGAAGGTTAAACCTGGTCAAGGATATTTGCTAGGTTATATTTTCGCTAGGATGATTTCTGAAGTTGGGTATGGAACGTGTGTCCTGGAAAAAACAGCAAGAAAGACCCAAATAGTAAATAGCTGAGTGGCTGAGACACTCACATGAGACCCAGGCTATGCCTCTGCTTTGGCTTATGTAGAACAGGGATAATATTCCAGGTAAGTACCCTAATCAGCCACATGGGACAGCTGCCAATCTTTTACTTTATAAATATTTATTAATTTGAGAAAGAAAGATGGACACAATAGTTTGGTGGTTAGAGCAGAAGTGAGGCTGGGAATTAAATCAAACTCCAGCCAAAACCTGGTCTCAGACATTATTTTCTTCTCCAATCAAAACTAAATGCAAACTGTGACGCTGAAATAGAACCACCTCAGCCAAAGACTAACCAGAACTGGAGGAAAACTAAAACATGTGTATGTTTGACAGTGCCAGGAAATACATAGAACGGACATAACGCTTGGTCCTGGTTGAGTTTCTCATGCAGTGCCACAGAGCAACAGCCAGGAAATCACCTAGGGACAAAGCCAGGGTAGTTAACTTCACCATCTGCAAATGGACATATAGTGAGCACGAGGGGAAGCCAGCAGACGTAGGGTCTGATAGGCCTCCGTACAGGCTGGCAGTCTGTTTCTCTCACTATAAATTAGGTCTGAGTGATTTGTCCTACTTTGGGCTGCAGACAACTTGGGATGTGAGGCATTGTAACGCCGGCTTATACTCCTTTGCTATTCTGTCTGCTATGCCAAGTAGGAATTTAATAAAGAAGTAGCCTAACAAGTTTTTAAAAAATCCTATGTGAAAACTTGCTTTAAAAAAGAAGAAAGAAAAAAGATTAGCAGTTTCATTACTAAGGTAATGCAAGTTCCATATAATCTGTAAAATTTGAATAGAGAGAAAAAAAAATATTTTCAAGGCCATTTTTTGGTATCAGAAAATGAGAAAATGTGATGCCACGTCTAGAAAACCTGTAACAGCAATTATCAGAACAGTTTATTGTACAAAACAATTTTAAGTGAGACTAAAACATTATTTAAGCCATATTGGGAAGAGAGCATGTAACATCAGATAGCTGACAGCAACAGAAGTGACAAAAAGTAGTCAGAAGAACGTTGCTGATACAATAAACATTACTTTTCAAGAGGAATTCTATAGCTTTTAGATTCTGTTTTCTTATGTACGTTTAAGATAGGATAATTCCAGTTGGATAATGAATATGTCCTTCCAATTGAAAAGTCAATATCTAACATCCATTGTGTTCTGGTTTGTAGGACATGCCCTATTCAGATAATGATGTAAATCAAATTAGCTCCAGAAATATACAGAAGAAACACTGAAGACATGCCATGAATCAGACCCACATATTTTACAACGCTAGACTTATAACAACACTCCTATCTGCAGATTTAAGAGCAATATATTGTCTCCCTGTGCTCACTCTGACTATCTTCAAAAGGGCGACATAAGATTCCTTGCATTAACCCACAAAAGCTTTTTTTTTTTTTTTTTTTTGTTGGCCTATCAAGCATTTTTAAGACTATAATTTAATCGTTCCAGGCTACTCTAATGCTTTGTCAATGTGATGGAGTTTGCATTTGTTAGCTGATGATAATTTAGCAAGTGTTTAATCTTACATTTCTCCCATTGTCTCTTCTCAGATTGTGGACAACAGTGGCTTCATATTTTTATTTTGTAAATTTAAATCCCTAAGTGAATTTAACTATGATTGGAGTTATGATTATTAGGACTCTAATAATACCATAGAGTCCAATTTTGCTGTTGCCCATGTATAGCTTTTACACTGGATTTAAATCAACAGAACAAAACATTTTATTGCTGAGGCAATGAAAGCATGTTAATTGAGATCTGTAACACAATATTGGGGAGGAAAACATTATTATTTCTCTTTTACACATGAGGAAACAGACATGGACAGACAAGGACATTAATTGAGTTGGTCTCAGTTCTATTCCAGCTGTTTTAAAATCAGGAAAATTAGACTGAAAGTTCTTTCAGGCAATAGATTCAGTCTGGACATCTATTACTGATTTTAAGCAACTCTCCTGCACCTCCCTTTTTATTGTTGGATATGTTGCATTAAAACAGACATATCTGATCAGCACATACCCGTTACAAATATTTTGTGGGTTTTTTTAATAAATAAAATTATATCTTTAAAATAAATAGAAGATCTTCTTCCCTCTGTATTGAGTGTTCTTTTTAATGGAAACATGAAGAGCTTTGACCTCGCAGAACAGAGGAAAGAGACAGGGCAATGGTGAGATACACAACTGAAGTTTTATCCAATGCTTTTGAGGAGAACAGCACAATATTAAGTGTATAAAATAAGAGCTAGAAATACACTCTTGAATGGATGGAAGGAGGGTTACAGACACAATGAAGGAAAGCTTGTCAAATAGCTGTATTAGATGTTTCTTTCCTTTTTTTTTTGAAAAAGGGAATTAGACTAAGTAAGTGACATACGGCGTCATACATTATCTTGCTAATGTTTCAATGTTATTACTCCTACTGGTATAAATCATTCACTGTCCTTACACACATTTCAACCATGAATGCAATAACCTGGCAGACCACTAAAAATAATTAAAATGTAAGGGGATGGCTAGTTTGAGATATTCCTATATGCTGTCCTGTACAGCTTGAAAAATCTTTCACTGTACTCAAAGACAGAAATGAAATATCAGATTTTATAAGCTACACAGCAAAAGATATCATTAAATTTTGGATGCAGACGTGCTCCCATAACCTAAAACTGCAGTATCACTGACTGATAGGAAAGGTAATGAAAATTCTTACAGATCCTGAAAGTCAGTTACGTACTTTAATGAACACAACCACGGAAATACATAAAATGGTGCTAGAAAGACCTTCTGAGGTCAACTAATCCAACTGCTTCTGCAAGGCAAGATGAATTTAGACTGCTGACAAATTCTTGTCTAGCCTGTTCCTGGAAGCTTCAGCACTGGAGATTTCGCTCCTAGGACCATCTACTCCAGTGCTGAATGCATTTCATACCTGGATCACCAGCAATTATGCCAGGTATTGGTGTGGACATTTTGAATTCCTGCTAAAGTCATTATCTTGTTTCTTCTCCACACAAAAATAGGGGTGCCTGGTGCACCACTATATCCCATCTATTTGACTATTAATTATTATTTAAATATTCCAGCTCTTCTCTACTCAGCTACCAGTAGCAGACCTGATCTTAGATGGCTCAACTGCTTCCCCCCATCATGTGATGTACATTCTCAAAGCTGATATTATAGAAGAATGCTACTAACGATGTGTCTGAATTTCTACTGTTTTCCAGATGATTTTGTAAAAGTTTGTTGGAGGCACTGGTTCTTTAAGAGATCACAAGACGTCTCTGTAGGATACTGGTTCTTACTCTCTCCCTCAGTAATGCCGCGTTGAACTGATGAGAGCAGGCTTTGTGCTTGAAAAGCTTTGTTAATAAAAGGAGTGTATAATTTCTTCTATACTTTGACAATCTCCATTCCTCTGAGAAGTTGAATCAAAGAAGAAAACAATGTGGGAAGAGCACCAGACCCAAGTAATCGTGAAGAGACTACATGAGTTGTACAAGAACTCAGGCATTTCCTTGGGAAATCATATGTATATGTATAAAAGTGGGAGGATTTTCTTCTAGAAAAGATGACATAAAAACTATAAATAAGGTATTTGCACACTGAAACGTAAGACCAAACTAAAAAGCCCCTATCAGCTGCAAATAGCTTTAGTACTAAGTATAGTATATATTTAATAGGGAAGGAAAAAACCATAAAGTGCAGAAAGTTGCTGTTTTCAGCCTGAATGATCTTTTGGAAGCCAGAAATTCAATAGCAGCTTGACTGTACTTTATCCACTATGTCTGAAGGAATATGAAGCTGTTTATCTACAAGTATCCCTCTGATAATTATGCAAAACATCAACTGCTTTTCAAGATCTGTGAAGTCTGGGAAGTATATCTGGGTGTTTTCTGCATGCTGGTGACACCACAATGCTACCTTTTTGTTCTGACCACAAAAGGCATTCTGCAGTTGCAATAATAATTCCTTGGACGTTTGCCAAATAATAACAGAAGACAGAAAAACAAAATTTGATAAACCAGTTCAAATTGCAAGTGAAGAGATAAAAACCACAGATACCTGGATCTTGTAAAAAGAAGTTCAGTAAATGGGAAATCAGAAATGGCAGGTAGAGCAATTATTTGTTTGGCTGCACACTACTAGTTGAGAAGTTTGAACTCTATGACTTGGTTCAAAATGAGACAATCTGTACAATTTTACCCAGGTTGTACCAGATTTACATCACTGAATTCTTGAATTCATGGCAACCATCCTCAAATGAAGTAACATGGCACACGAAGCCCTCCCATGGGTATTAGTTTTTTCCCCAATAATTTCTGCTTTATGGTATATTTGTATTGCAAGAGCGAGAGCTGATTTCATCAACCAAGGACAGCCCCTACCTGCCACTGGCTGAAGTATATAGTACATTCATGTTCCAGGTGTGAGAAGTGGTTCCATCAACCTGGGAGACAATTGTTACCTGCCATCAGCTGATGTATATGGCTAGCTCTGTACTTCCTTCAATAAATTTGTTGGTGCCCATAACATTGACAAACAGGGGTTGCATTCTGGTTACTCTTCACTTCAGCTATACTTCCTAAACCCTGGAGAAAGCCAGATAACCTTTAAAGTAGTACTTATCTGTATCAGACCTCCAGTCCTAAGCTGAACTCACTTATGACATAGGGGTAAATTAAACTCACTAGCTTCAGAGAATTACTTCTGAGTTTTTCCAATGAGCAATCAGATCTGGGAACTAAGACGTACTGATAAAATCAAATATATGAAGCTGCTGCAAAAGCTATTTCACTACCACCTTCTCAACTGCCAGTGAAATAAAAGGAATGGTATAGATTGGATTAAAACTCACTACATATAATTAGAGTAGCCAAGCTTTCTTAACTCTAAAAGTAATTGCAGGTATATTTAGCAAGCTAGGAGCTGAGCTTGAATGAAAAGAAATATTCAGCAGGTTGATTAGCCTTAGGAATGGATACAGTGTACTTAAAACAAGGAAAAACACCCAAAGAGAGTGAAGTAATCTAATCCTTTCTGCCTGCATAAATACAGAGAAACGAATCTTAATTTTATGAAAAAAAATCAAGAAATATCAATATGGCCACTATGTATTTGACAGTACAGTGAACCAAATGAATGAAGGGAAAGGAATTGAAAGCAGAAATCCAATACTGCTGAGAGAAGGAGGAGACATAGAGGAGGCAACCAGAAGGGAGAGAAGGACCTGGGAGGGGCCATTGGCTGGTCTGAGAACTGTCTTCATGCAGGGTCATTGATTTAAGAGCACCACTGAGCCCTGGGTAGCTAGTAAATACTACAGGAAAAGCAAGGAAAGGGAGAGAAATCTTCAGCTAGTCCACAACGATGAAACAAATGTGAAGGAAAAAAGACTAGTATATTACTGTGATGAAGATTAAGTAACATAGCCAATTCTAATGTATGGCCCATTTTGCAAGAAGGAAAATTAACATAATGTGATAAACTGAGGAGATTCAACAAATCATTAAACCTTCGAAAGAGTGGATGTTACACAGCATCAGCATGAATTTCAAAATCACCCATAATGAAAAGTCTTAATGAGTGAAGAATCAAATCAGGAGTCAGCTTAGGCCATTAGGTAACAAATCAGAATGAATAGTTCGTTGGTGATAGAAAACTCAAATGGCATGAACTGAAAAGCATGCTGAAGGAATAACAGTTTAAAATCAAAAGGGTGAAAAAAGCAGTAGCCAAAGCAGTTCAGACAAACAGAGCAGGACCATTAAATTTGGGTAGACAGATCTCCACAGAGAGCATACATCACTAGGAGTGTCTTTTTTAGCTGGAACATACAGTGCTAATTTCTTTGCACTTGGAACGAGGATAGAGAATTCAATTAAATTGGCTGAAAATTGGATGTGTCTTTAGTAGTGCTTCCAGGATATTACTGTTATTTCATGTACCTCGGCTGACAACGCTGAAGGTGTCAGACGTTATGGGAGTGCTCAGAAGAAATAACTTTTTGGTTGGAGTAATGGTAAAAAAGAAACCTGAAGATTAAGTTATCCCCTTTATCACTGGGATTTGAAACAAGCAAACCAACCAACCACTTTGTCCTGGATCTTCCAACAGCAGAGGGCTCTCTGGGGCAGGCTGGCTGGCTGGCACTGGTGCTCCTGGAGCACCAACAACCTTCACCAGTGGTGACTGTAGACCCCAGAGTAAGTCAGTCAGTCACAAATAGTCCTGAGATGGGTGAAACATTGTACTGAGCTGACATCTTTCACATGGAGACTCCACTGAAAGACCCCTCCAGAGTGATAAAGGATCAAATCTGCCATCCTGTTCCAAGAAGGAATACAAGTCTAGTGTGCTCTACCCAGATCCTGGGACGCATTCCCTGCCAACAGATACAATCCGTATTTCCACGTCAAGGTGGCTGCATTTGTCTCAGGCACTGCACTAGATAATGCAGATCCAGAAAACTGTTGCAAAAGTGCATGTATTTGGAAAAAGAAACAGTAAATATTTTGGTTTAGGAATTTTCCAAAAATTATATGTCTTTAATTTTGATACGTTTAGAACTGAAAAAGGGATCCTTACAATGCTGAAGTGAGAGTTTGTCATTGATCATCACCAAAACTAAAGCCAGCAGCAGCAACTTCAGCTCAATAATTTTACCGGATAATTTTACTCATATATGTAGTTACAGTTGGTTGATCCAGGTTCATACTATGGAGAAATACATTCATAGTTGACCTAACCAGGGCTCTCAGTGACTACAGGTTTTGATTATTAATAATACTCCTATTTTTGAGGCAGCAAATGAACATTTTTGTCCATGTTTAGGTAGGTACACTGGGAACTGCTCATGAAAGTAGTAAAAATCAATCTGTAATGCAACCTGAGAGATTATCCACCATGATGTTTTGTTTTACATTTCGTTAAGTATATTTTAAGTAGTACTTCTGTATCATATTTTTGTTGCAACTATATCTCTTGGAGTTGAAGTATATCTATGAATATCCTTTTAAGAGACACTCATATGTTGTAATCAGTGCTTTATATGGCAATAGTTTGTAGTTTGGCTACTAAATATTTTTATCTGTTTGTAGAATAGAATAAAGTATCGTCTAAGTTGGTCCTAAAAATGTCTACTCCCTTTCCTAAATATTGCTTCCGTTTTTAATTTGATCTACTAAGAAAAAATAGTTTATTATAATTCAATCTAACCTTATACAATTGAGTCCACCAAAAAAAAAAAAAAAAAAAAAAAAAAAAGGTACTATATGGAATAAGAGAAAGACTCTAGATCCTTTCAGAAGCAGCATTTCAAAAGCCAAGTACAGCTGGAAATGGACATTTTTTGTAGTAATTGTTGGTCTTTGGCAACAAAGCCTTGCTCCAGTGATAAAAGGCTCCCTAACAGTACTTTAATTGAAACTTTTTATCTGAATGTTGCCTGAACCTCTGCTAAATGCTACTTTCTTGCTTCAATTCAGATTTTCTTAATCTTCATTTTCACGTTGAATATTGGTACACTGTCTGCCTCATTATGCTAAAGAAAGATGAAGTGAGCTATTAACATGCTGAACAGCCTACGAGATGTTATGATATAGAATGTCATTCATTTTTATGAGTTGGCTGTCAGTGTGTGCTGCAATAAAGTTATAATTTCTCACTGACAATATGTGATGTCTGGAGTCGCTGCACAATCCTTATTAAAATTTCAATAATTGTAAATCAAAGGAAAGCAAATACGACTTTTACGAAATGGCCGCTTCTGAAAGTCAAGGAGTATGAAGTGGTGGAATACAAAACCAGAACATTACTCTTGCACTGTTCCAAGTCATCACCATCATCCTACAGTAGTTCCCTTGTGCAAGGCAGGGTGTGCTTAATAACACACGGTGAAGTTCTCAGGAGCAGCATGCTTATCTCGCTGGCATTATAGTGACGGTGAAGTACTGCTTGTTTGTTGTTCCTTACTGACTCTACCTTTATGTGGCTCCAAGTGTCATCAGAACATTTCTGGAAAGGTTTACTGGAACAATTTATTATCACTGTTCATCAGTAAAGCCAGGTGTCTTTGGGAGCAGTTAATGGCTTGACAGTGAGAAAAGTTAGAAGAGATTGCATACACTGGTGGACAAGGCTTTCAAAGCCTGTTTTCTCACAACTCTCCACAGTTGTAGAAAATGGCAGGGATGGGTTTATGGTAGGGTTTTTAAAACGTTTAAAATGTCTCTGGCAGTACGCAGGGAAATGAATCCCAAATTCAAAGTAAGTATCTTCTCTATACATATACCTGTGTTATGGCTACATCTGTGTTTCTGCTGCTACTATTATTGTTTCAAACCAGAAATGTAAGAAGTCTTTACCACTGTCCAAAACATGATGATCTGTCATTTTGAGCTTGACATAATGCTGTTGTAAAACATGCCCTCAAAATAACAGCTTTTTGGAAGTATTAGATACAGACCTAAGTGTCCCAGGCACTGGACTGACTGCAGGAGGTCTTGATGTTGTTGGGGCATTTGGAACTACTGCAGCACTTCTCCCTGTTATTTTGAGTTCCATTCAAAGTCATTACCTGCAAATCACTGTGTGACAAGCTGAAAAAATGCATTCATCGAATGCATTTATCCTCTACATAGGATAAATAATTATGTAGACATGTTTTTGAATTTTTCTCCGCAGAAGTATCAAGAACAAGTCAGAATCCTGGGGCTCCATACAGTTACGATACAAAGGCTGTGTACCCTCTGCTCTGCCATGGTATCAGGAATGTTTGCACTACACAGAGGTAGGTCAACAGATAAAAATATATTTAGATACTCCAATGCCTAACATCACTCCATTTCTATTCTACCTTAGTCAAAAGTTAAGTCAAACATATTTATTTCAAGACTGCATCTGGCATGTTCTCTAAATGTTAACTAATAACTTTATTTCTAGTTCTACTCCTCTTCCAAATTGACTAACTCTACTAAAATTTACAGCGTAACAGCCACACTCTGATGTCAGATATGATACATGTCCTTCAGCATCAAATTTCCAGTATATCAACATCTCAGATGTACTTCCTCGAGACAGAACAGTCAACATGTGTTCACGCACAAACAAATGCAAAGCTCTGGTCAAATGCAAAACTCAGACTCTGGTCTTGCACAGAAATACTTGCACAGAATTCAAGCAATTGTATTTGAAAATGTGTCCCTTCATGTCAGTATCATATAAACAGAACAAATAATGCATGCTGGTTCTCCCAAACTTGATTTATTACCACAAGTGTCTTACTGCTGCTGGAAAAGTTTTATAGCTCGTAGCATAAGTCAAAGAACAGCTGTCCACGTCTATTAGAAAGCTCCCTGCTGGAAAAAAAGTAATGATTGACCAGTCTAGCCACAGGAAATTACCTCTACAATTGTTTCCTTAACATTGTGTCTCCTCATACACCCAGACTATCATATAGTGAGATTCTGGCCTACACACCAAGACAAAGTGAGAAAGAGAGATCAAGATTATAGTGAGACAAGACTTTCACAAAAACCTAAATGAATGACGTATGCAACTCATGATGACTTAGTATATTCAATTTTAAAGATGTCAGCTGAAGCCAACTCATCTAATTAAGGATAAGACAACTGCAGCAAGCAAGAATACTGCAGTGATATAGTAATGTTTGGAGATTTCTTCGGAAGGACAGTTTCAGTGGCAGTCAAAAGATCAAACATCTCTTGCCACCTAGAACAGCTGGGAAGATAAACAGGGTCTGATTTTCTTTGATATATTTGATAGATTATCATTTGAAGCAAAATACCTCAATGTCCACTCTAATTACCAGAAAACTAGTGGGTGAACAGGCAACCTCTAAAGCAGAACAACGTACTGGCGACTGTCCTGACTGACATTTTGATATCTAGCTATACAAAGCTATCTTGCATAAGTCATCCAGAACAACTGATACAGACTAGCAAAGGCTCTCACGATTTCTGTTTATGCCCCTTCTTAGAAAAGGGTTTCAGACAAAATTGTAGGAACTTTTTTTTTTTTTATGGTTCTATTTCTCAAAGCACTTTTCAAATAGATTTACTCATTTGCTGTGAAAAGACTTGGAATGACAGAAATATTAGTAATAAGAAATTCTTTAAGCTATTGAAAAGATCTAAAATCTTGTTCCTATATACTAGCATGTAATTATTTTATGGTCTGATATTTTTTGAATGAACAAGGTTAGAAAGATGTGCTTCCATGTGGTACATACTTCAAAACATTTAACTGGAAATCCTGTAATCCCAGCTGTGTTATGGAATATAGTGTGTCAAACCCAGGTATTAATCAGGATATTCAATTCAAGATCTGTCACAGTTCTGGGAAGGGGAAAGATGTGTCTGTCTTAGATGTGTGACATAATTTGGTGGAGAAAATTACGTATTTTCATATTGTGGCAGATATTGTTTCACGCTTATATCATCTGTGTGGAAGTCTGAAATGTTAGCCATAGAAGCACCTAAGTCAGAGGACTAAGTGAAGGGGAAATATTTTATTTCAGGTGTCTGTATATTATGTCATGGCTATTTGAATTAAGGCAACTATACCCAGGAAACCTATATGTATATATAAGCATTAATTTATTAATTTCACCAAAAGACTTCCTCTGCTGCTATCAAAATAAATGACAAAGTTACAGCAGAGACATTTTACATTCACTTTAGTGAAAGCTATCAGTTAGTACACGTGCACTAAGATGCACACACCTAAACAGAGAGGAAGTTTTGGCTTTGTGATTCCTCAGTTCTCTTACTCCTTCCCCTGAAATCATGTGATGACCAGACTAAAACCAGATCGAATATATATTTGACTTACAGGGATATGTATCTTTTGTGACTCAGTTCACTAACCAATGAGTATTTTACAAGATGTATCACCATTGTTAGTTATGTCTCTTAACAGAGAACACCAAATCCTTGCGTGGTCCTTAGCATTTAAGCTATCAAAAAGAAATTGCATAAACAACGGCCAAATCTTTTAAGAATGAAGTACTTAGTATTCTTCCATTTAGCAGCAAGTTATGAAGTTTCATTTGAAAAGGGAAATTCTACCAGTTAGCTCATCCAGCTCAAACGCACACATACCGTTGGGAAATACAAAAAAGGTTTATTAAATCAAAAGATATGACTGCACTTCAACTAGCATGTGGGCATTAGAGATCAAATATTCCCTATAGATTAATCCCCATGGCACCACAGGCTGATTTGGCTTGCCAGTATTACATTAGTAAACCATCTAATCCAATTTAGAGCAGGCCAGGAATGTTCCATCCATTACAGTATTTCTAGTGTCATTAGAAGCAGACTGACCGAATAAGCATCCTAAATCAGCCTGCAGCACGCAAGTAAATCACTGTGACTTGCTCTGCAAACTCTTTTTTCAAATAGAAATTTAGGGAAAAGAAAGAAAAACAATGCAAACATCTAAAAGAGGGAAGGTCTCTGTATGATTTTGATTTCCTAACTCCTGTGGTCAACAACATTTCTTGTTACTTTAGTACATAAGATTCTTCTCTCTGTAAGGTAGCAGTGCAGAACGTAGTGGATTTAGACATGAGAAACTCCTTATTTTGAAGCAAGCTTGTTTTCAAGGAAAACGGTGGAAAAAAACCCCACAATAAACAATAATAAACAAAGTAGGCTGAATGAGGGCAGAGCATGATGCTACTCTCACAAATAAAATCTGCCGTATAAAACTGGAGTAACCGTAGTAATAAAATCTATCAATCAAATATATTACAAAGGTTGAAACAGAAAGGATGAAGAGAGAGTCCAAACTTTGTATTCACACAAAATGAAAAAGGCTCAAGTGCATTACAAAAATAGTATTTTCATTCCAAACAGGTATACCTGAAAGAAAAACAGTTCTTCAATAAAGAAGTAAATATATGAATAAAATGTTGGCGACGGTTCTTTCAGTTGATGCAGCTATCAGAAAGATTTCAGAAAAGGGCTAGGGCGCAGCTTTGAAAAGCTTAGAAATCAAACTGAATAAAATCATCAAAATGGCATGTAACCTTTGCTGCCCTCTGAGACCTATCACGTTGCACCAGCAGGGCCATGCGGGTCTCAGCTGCACTATTTAAGCAATCAGCCATAAAAAAGAAACACTGCACCAATGCACAAGTTAGTGAATACCTGCTCCTGTTCAGCAGGATGAGGGCTCTCATGTATGTGAGTGACACCCGTTTGTTTAATGGCAAAGTTGCTCTGCTGTCAGTCAAAGAGCTCTTCATCTTATCTGGACCCTTTGCATAGTAACTGAGTTAGAAAGGAAACCGTATTGATTCCTTGTATAGTAACTGCAGAAAAAGTTAACAGCATCCCAGAAGTTCAGAAATGGACCTGGTGGGAATTATTTTCACTGTAAATAGTTATATATCTGGACCAAAGACAGTTTTCCAATAGAGGAAAACACATACAGATCCAAGACAGGGTGACATTCTTGAAACATGCACAGATACCAAGTGGCTCTTCATTTCCACTTCCCTGAAAATACTGGAAGTTTGATCAACTAAACTTGGATTAGTGAGGGAGGGGTTGGGATTTTACAACCAAAACGAATGTTTTACATTTTCCAGTTTTAATTTTTTTCATGAAAACTGATCTCCTTGACTTTTGAAGGGAAACAAACACCTCCTATCAAAGGAAAAAATAAAATAAAATAAAAAAAGCTAACAGTCATCTCAACAAATGCTTAAATTTCTTCAAGAAAACTTGAAGACAAATTTTCAACACAGTCTATTCAGAATCCTACTCAAATTTCTCTTCAGAAATTAAATCCTTTCACAGCACTATGTTGAAAAACTCAGTCTTAAATTAAATCCAAGAGAAATAAAATGGGAGAAATCCTATCAAACCCCGTAATCCATCCTTAAACACAATGACAAACTTGCATGAAGCCTCTGGTCTTGTTTTTCCATGTCCTTTTGATCCCAACAGGCCTGTCCCTGGTAAGCCCTTCTCAGCAGGACATGGAAAACCACATTCAGCCAGCCAGAGCTTGGGAAATCTGTTCTATCCTTTGCTTACACTGGCTATACTGGTGCCAAACATTATTATTGTTATTAATAGCAGAAACCCAGACTGCAGCAGTAAATCATATTCCTCCCAGAGCTGATTACTTGTCAAATGTTTATCATCAGTGTAAATGACAAATGTACCTGATTAACAAAATCCAAAGGCTTGTTCTGAGGTAAAAAGGCCTTAGCCTCGCAATTTCTCTAATGAACTTCCCTTCTGGTCCACAGCGGAACACGTCAGATTTACCAAATCCAATTTCTGAATAAAAGTGCAAATATTTTGTAGAACTAATGACTGAGCACTAGATTGAATTATGGTCACATGTTGCTTTTCTATGAAACAGCTGGATGAAGAATCACACCTTGTTCCTCCCTTCCCTTTTGCAAGGCATAGAAATATTTTGCTTCCTTATTTTTCCCTCTGGTTTGGCTTAGCTAGGTCGGCAGAACATTAGGTGAGGACATTGGGGAGAAGGATCCAAACCTTCCTTGTTCTCCTCTGCCCCTCAAGACGCAATTCCAGACCCACCGTTCCCCTGTCCGCAGTGGTGGTCTAACCTGCGTACCTTCTGTTTTCCTTGCCACAAATCTGTTTTCCCTGATGCACTTTAAAAGTAGAATCTTCTCACTAATGCTAGGCTCTAGTCTGAGATGCCAGCATGAAGGAGGGTAGGGAAAGGGGGACAGAGGTACTTCTGATAGACAATTCTCCCTGCCACTAACTAACCTTCCCTATAGCAATGACTTTCTGGGCATTGAACAATCAACCTAATGTCTCAGGTTGACGTCCCAGAGGGCTAAGTGGGAGAACCCGGATCCAAATGTTCAGGCCTTAATCATTAGACTGATGGGGAGGCAGACTGTGGTTTGAAGTCTTATAAGGTCACTATAAGGACACAATGGAAACTCCATTTTTGAGTGCTCACCCATAAGATGGATTCTCACTGCTGAGTCCTTCCAGCTGTCAGTGAAGTTCACAGGAGCAGCTAGTCTTCAGCATCTTCAAAACTCAGATACAAACTGGCACAAGGTGGGCATCTGACAAAAAAAAAAAAAAAAAAAAGGCACATATTCATTGATCACCTTGGTGAAGATGGAAAGATATTTCCTGGCACAGAAACAAACAGCACTTTGACAACTTCATATAGTGGCTACAGTTCTAGGAACAAAAAGACAATACGGAGGGAAAACTAAAATTTCTTCTGACATGACTTCAACTAAGTGAAAGAGATAATAGCAGGAAAGGATTTGGCCTCATGTCTATAGTACCATGAAAATTCTCACTCGGTGACAGATTTTATATATAGCAAGCAGAAAGGAAAACTAAATGTTACCATGACTGAGCTCGCATTTCCTGATAACTCAAAAGGCATTTGTTTCCCAAAGGAAAGGATTAAACAAAGAGGCAAAGGTTCTGTTTCTACACACATCATAAGTCCGAAATGTTACTTGTGATGAAGAATATTTTTGCTTACTATAGATGCAGCATTTCTAATGAGTCAAGGTGCACCAGTGGAATATTTCAACTGCCTGTCTACAATTTTGTAAGCTCCTGTATATTCAAACTAGTAGTTGCCCTGAAAAGACTATGCTGGGTATGTGCAAGGGGAGCACACACAGACACTTTTTGATCAGCAAGGCAATTTCCTGGGGCAATGTGCTGATCAACACACTGAGCTGAAACATCTGCAGGATAAAGGATTGTGTCTGAAAACCCTGTGTTTGATGCCCATAATTGTGACAAAGTCATTGCATATTCTGCTCAATGCTTTTTCTGTTTCAGCACTTTCTCACTGTACAAAGAAGCTCCAGCAGCCTCTTAAATGTGGTTGGTAACTCAAAGTACACTTGGGAAATCAGCCAGAGAGAAAGGCTTTTCTTCTGTATGTTTTGCTGCCTTTCTATGAAGTGACGGAAAAGGTACACATTTGCCATCTTTGCAGGGTTTCCCCTTACAAAAAAAAAAAAAAAGGAAAGAGCTTGAAATAATTTTTTTAGTATTAATACTGTTTACATTAGAGAGGCTTAAAGCTGCTTAAAATCTGTCACGTTACTATCTAGGTAGGCAGTTTTTAAACTGCATACTATTAACTTTTTAAACTACAGCAATGTAAAAGTCTATTGTATCTCAAAATTGAGTTTGCAAAGCTGTCGGAGATGCTTTTTCTCTGTGCTAAACATGATTTGAAAAACGTTGCACGCCAAAGGATTTGCCATTATTTACAAAGCAGTGTGCGTTAGAGACCATACAGTCAAGAGTAAGGCCCAGATATAAAGGCACTCAGCCCTGGCAAGGGAATTCACTAATCGTGGTTATGAAGGGAATTCGCTGGAAACAGAAGACTAGGTGAGGTGCAAGACACCTAAGTGAAGGAATAGGGAATGCTAAACAGGTAACTGTTTCTGAAGTCTTGCCTTTCGCTGTGAATATCTATTCCATACAGCATGGTACCAGAAGGGGCTGCCCAAGCTCACTCCCTCTGAGACCTCAACGCATTGCTTCACCTGCGTGAAACCACTCTGCCGAGAAGCTTCACTGCTATCCTACTTCTGGTACTTGAGCTATTCTCAGCATGGCTAATGTTCTGCCCAAATACACCCACTTCATTTACCACTCATTTCTCTGGGTCTAATCTTATGAAACCTTTCTATACACTGTCTCAGATCCCATCTGAGGGGTGAAGGGTACCTCAACTTTGGACAGAGCCTGCAGAGTGGCTTTGATCTTCCTCAGCCTGAAGAGGACATGGGGAATAACCTCACACTTCCTAGAGCAATGCTTTTAGCTGCTCAAATATTATCTAAAGATTGGGAGTAGCCACACTAGCACCAGAGCAAGCATTGCACATCAGTGGCTATCACTAGCTGAACTCAGTATCGTCAGCGTGTGCCTCTGCGTTCTGCACAGGTCTGCGTTTTGGACAGTCAAGAGGCTCCCTAGGCACTGAAGAGGCTGAGCAGGGGTTTTGCGTGATTCAGCCACTTGTGTTTTCATGTCCTAGTACAGAAATTTTTTTGATGGACTTAAAACACTCTCAAAACAAAAGAGCTAAATTTCCAGGCGTTGTAACCTGCCAGACATTTTCCCCTGGCAGCAAAATCCCTCTCAGCTCTGCAGACAACGTTCAGCATACAGGATGGTTCTCCATTGCTTTTACAAACTGGGGTCACAATGACGCCTAAGTTTGGAAGGAGTGGTGAGTAAAAGGCCTTGCTTTTTTATCTTGCTCACACCTCCCAGCTGCCAGAGTAGAGTCTGCTTCTCCTCTGAATACAAGGGCAGGTGGTTGCCAGTACTCTGAGTAAGGAAGAGTAAAAGCCATTTATGCACATAGGTGAAAGTACCTGCAAAGGGACCACAGGTTGCTTAGCCTTTAGCAGCTTGTAAAGTTTCATTTTAAAAGTAGTTATTTAGCCAAATAATCTCTAAATCCTTCATTACAGTGATCATGTAAGCTTTTGTTGATCTGTATTTGTTTTAAAATATTTAGTGATAGAGCCGGCACCTCAACAGAAAAAAAAAAAAAAAAAAAAAAAAAAAAAAAAAAAAAAGAAGAAAAACAACAGGATAAAATTTTATAACCTGATCCAGAGCCACTGGAATTGATTAGAAAGTGTTCCACTGACTTCAGCACACTTTCCTATTAGAAAATGTTGCCCAGAACATACTTTACAGCTAAATTAGAAAGCTCTGAATCACCGTGTTGTAGTACAGAGTTCGGGCTAAAAAGATGCTGTTAGGAACCTATCGATCTCTTTACCTTTCTGATCGAGAGGTGCCAATGGGAGGCAAAATGGCAAGGGTGCTCTGTCAGTGAAAGGGAGATCCGGAGCTCCCTTATGGGAGGCCACATGTACTAATCCTGTTTGTCTTGGTTGCAAAAGAATTCTTCAAAGCTAAAGCACTCTAAGGATTTATCAAGCACTTTTCAGTCTTCAACTGGATTTAGCAAGTGAAGCAGTTTCAAAGCCTGTAGATTAGTACTACACAATCAGTCTCATATAAACCGGCATGACAAGGCTCAGCTTGATGTTTCAGGCAATGACAGTTTACACGTTTCTGAAGACAAAGGTGCCATTCCACTTGCAAAACAAAGATTAAAAGATTGTTTTACACTTTTGTGAATTGCTTCGGAAGACAAGGGTTTGCCCTGTTGCCTGTTGTCAGATGACACTACTGCACTTGTGTTCACCACAATGATGTTAACAGGATTGGCAATGCTTAACAGGTTCTTTACAACCTGGATAATGTCCTGTTGAATAGTTAGATTTTAAAAAGTTTATAAAGAAAACCTGCACAGATACAGTTTGGGGGCATGTTTCTAATAAAAATAGGTGCTAAACTCTTGTCACCACTAAGTGCAACTGAGCTCCCTGGAGCCTTCATTCAGTGGGGCTAGAATTTCGTGACGGGATCTTTGTGTACCAAAGATTTTCTCTTAACAGGAGGAGCTGAAAGAAGCTTCTGAAGACAAGTTAACCAATGTTATCATTTGTACATGATATTAACTATTAACCAATGTTATCATCAGTATCAAATCTTGTGTTCTCATGCCTTGGCAGAGAAACTTAAATCACAGCAGGAAGAAAAAGGTTTATTTCTAGAGTTGTTTAAAAGAAAGATGGAAGAACTACGAAATTGTGGAAAAAAAAAAATTTTTTTTTTTTCCTATCTTTCAAATTTTAAAAAGGAGAGCTTCATAATTAACCAAAGAGGGTAGGGGAGAATCATTAACAAAAAAGTTAGTATCTTTCTTCAGTTTAATTATTTTTCCCTACATTTTCATATGGAAAGAAGTTTCAACCAGCTCTGCTCGTTACCTGGACTCCTAATCAGGCATAAAAATATTAAAATCCCACAGCTATCTGAGCTCCGAGCCCCAGAACATAGCATCCTTTCTCATTAAAATGATGCCTCGGTTGGGATGTCCGGAAGGTCTGAGCCAAGTGGACCCTTAGCTATGCTAGTAACAGACTGCCTTCAGGTGAAGGTACTCGAGAAGAACACTGGGTCAGAGATATTGAGCCCTTCAACCACGCAGTAAGATTAACTTTAAAGTCTATTTCGGTAAGTATCTTTTTAAGCAAGTAAGGAATCCTCCAGCTTCAGTTGGACAGTGAAGCGTGTCATTGCTGAGTATTACCAATATTATTTAGCATATACATGGCACTAGAGCCGAACAGTCCATGGGTCAGCGGGCCTTAGTTAGGGCTTGTTGTTCCGCACATATGAGAGTGATAAAGTGGTTCATCTCTCACTGCGTGTAGTGTTTACATCTATATAGTTACACCTCTAAACGTTAACAGAATGTTAATGTGAATTGAACATATTTTGCCTCTGCTTTGCTACAGCTCTTGGGATTCAAAATACAGCTTTCAGCTAAAAGAAACATCATTGTGAAAGTACTGTCCGTCATTTGAAAGACTGAAATGATCCTATTCCGGTATTATAACACAATGTAGTTTAACTACAATACTTGACTGATTAGCGATCAGTTTAGTTTTTACAGCATATTTATATGAGTCTATAAGCACACTTGACCTGTGGTTTAAGCTGATAGCCTCCGCTAGCAATAATGTGGAAGCAGAGTTACTAAAGGTGGAGGCTGCTGGTGCAGCTAGGAATTCTCCACCTGTTCCAACAGTAAAGACTTCAGCAAAATTTCTAGTTCTGTAGAAAGAACTGGGCTTTGTGGGTTACTTCATTTTTGGGAAGGCAAGTAGCTGAAACACATGACAAAATGTTAAATTGTTTCCACCCTTGGGTACCTTATAAATAAAATAGTTTGGGATTATGGAGTCAGGCTTGCAGATCTATCAGTAGGAGTGAAACTTCTTCCTTTGGTTACACTTCTGCAATCAGCTTGATGATAGTAGCATTGCAGGAGTATAACCAAGGAATGAATTTGCATAGTCACATAAATCTTAGCGTCTTTGAACAAAAGCAGACATTTGATAGTTTAAATTACCATTACCTGTTCACAATGCTACAGTAAGTCTTTGAAGAAATAAGCTGACTGGGCTGTCTTAGTTAGTTGAAGATTCACAGTTGCAATAACATTAGAAATAAATATGATTAAAAATATATGCTATCAACTTATTTTTCAAACGATTGGGTGCGTTTTGTATATCATTCTGAGTGAAAGGCATGATACAAAATCACTTTTGCCAGCAATTTCAAATAAAGGCTCTGGTTTTAGGTAACATTATAAACTTACAGCGAACTAGGACAACATAATAATATGGCATGTCAAATTTATTTGTAGCTGTAGGCAAAGAAAAACGAAGAAGGAAGAACAGCTTCAACATAGTAATAGAGCACAATAAAAATTTGCTCATTAAGTTTCATAAATTCCGTTACAAAGTTTAATGCATATGTTTACATCGCTAATACAGACTGAAGCCTGTGTTATGAGGCTTTCAGCCAGAAATTGCTTCACTTTACAAATTTTCATCTAAAGTCCTTTAAACAATTATATCAAAATAAAAGCACTAAATATAAGCACTCACAGCATTCTCTCAGCTTCCCGAGTAAATCCTTATTATTGGGAGTGTGGTTTGTAAAACATCAAAATCAGATTGTCACAGAGAGATTAAGGCTGGGATTTTCAGCAGAAGCTAAGGGAGTTAGGCACTCTGCTCCTTCTGAATTTCAATGAGTCAGGAGCATACATTTCCCTTAGGCTCCTTTGAAAAATCTCAGCATAAATATTAATAACTAACTTTTAACAAGCATTTGGTCATTGGTTTCAAACATCTCAAATATGCCAATGGCTATGTCTTTTTCCCCACAAAGATCGTCTCCCATGTGCAAGTTTTGGGGGATGCTCTTATATGCATAGTATCACAAAAAGGATCTTAGGAGTTACTCCTGCTATTCAGGCCCTGCAGAGTTTACGTATTGCTCAAATCTTTGGTGCCATCTCTTGCATCTGCCCGAGACTCTGTATTTTAAAAGCAACATCCAATTCACATCATGTAGTCTGACTGATATTATTCAGAGAGAAAAACCAGGAAAGTCAGAATTTAGAAGAAGGTATAGATATTCTAATCACGCCATGAAGACCTGTATCATGTAAAAAAGTCAAATGCTGACTCTTGACAAAAGTATTTAAATGAGCTCCAGTTTCACTTTAAATATACACAAGAAGCACATGTTTTATACCTTTCATGTTTAATCCCAATGCTATTGCTAAGCATTAACACCTTGGAACACGTGTGATTTCACACAACACATGATGCTGAGAGTTAAGGATTTTTAGTAGAAGCCACCTCAGGGGCTCCACCTAGGCAGTAAGGTAAGGTCCTTTGCACACTTGTGCACTGCTATATCCAGCTTGTCATGCAGTTATGGAAAGTCAAATATAACACAAACTATACTTGCACGGATATTATTCAACAGTAGTTTGTTTCATTAATTATGCAAACAGAAGTCTAATAACTATTATTACTCAAACAGCCTCAGTTTAATTTCTATTATAATAACATTAACATGGGACCACATATATGTGTCTTTATATGGTTTATACTTTCATTGGATAATACCGGCAGGAGATTTCTGACTGCTGCACATACACAATAACCGATATTGCAGTGAAAAGCCAGTTCAGACTCATGATAATTCTCCATACCCCCATTAAGTCCAAAGAATTGTGTCTGCTCACACTAGGGATAAATTTTTCTTTCTGGAAACTATTTGCTTTGATATTTCATTCTTCCATAGGTTCTGTTTTTATCCTGTTTAAACTTCTAACTGTGACAATATAAAAATGTAATAAAAAATAAAATATAACATAACAGAGGATTGTATGGTGAAAAGTGAGAAAAGCTGATCAAACATATTTTAGGTTAATAACAGAATCAGTACGTGATTTCACATTCTGTCAGCTCTGAAGTTGAACAAGCTACACTCTGTCCCCAACATGTTTGAAACATATTTCAAGGAAAATTTCAAGTGTAAATATTGAAGAACCACCTTGCCTGGACATAAGACAGCAATCTGCCAGCACATACATGATTACCAGAGAGATAGACAATGAACTTCTCTGCTTTGCCATTAGAACAGGACAGGATAGAAAATAACAAGCCTTACAATGCAACACGAAGTGTTTAGACCACACAAGCAAAAACTTCCTAGCTATTAGGACAGGTAGATGTTCAAAGAACTACTTAGAAAGGTTTCAGAGCTTTTAAGAACAGTTAAGGCAAACATCTGCCAGAAATACTTCAATTTTTACTTTTGCCCCTGCACAGGGATTTGGCTAGGATGCCTCTCCATGTCCCTGCTGGCCATCATTCTATGTTTAATAAACAAATCACAAGCTAACGGGGCATGTTACAGGAGGAAACTGCAATAATGTGACATAACTAAGCTAAAAATTCTGCTTTTATACTGAGGTACATGAAAGTCTCTCAGAGGTAACAGAACTGCCAGGACTGCCTTGCCTGTAAAAGCAGAGCAGACCTTCAGGGAAGTCTTGTCACCAGTGCTGTCCCCAAGCTGCCGTGACACCAGTGACACCAGTGTGTGGGCTAAGCCTGCCACTCCATGGCCTGGCAGATAGGCTGCAGCTGGAGCCCAGCTACCACCTTCTGCTCTGCCACGCAGAGATTTGTTAGAGAGCTGTGGTAGGACACAGAAATTTCTGCTAGAATCTTTATAACCTCCTCAATTGTGTTCTGGCAAAACTGCATTGACTGTATTCTGTTCAGGGACCTGGCAGAGAGTTCTACACCTTCTTAGCTAACAGAATAAGTCAACTACTAGTAGGAATCAGTTGCATTAAATGCCAAAAATAAGATAGGATCTCAGGAGAAGGCGAGTAAATAGGTTAGAGAATGTTTAGGTAATTAGGGTGATTTCAAAGAGTCTAGGCCTGATGATTTTCATCATCAAATATTTGGAGACCAAACAGAAGAAATCTCAAAACTGACTGTCTATGGGAACTTGGAGACAGAAGGGTTTGCTAGAATGATAAATCCAGGCCTAATATTACAAAACTGGGGCAAAGAGTAGCCGGAAAAATTTATCAGATAGATAGTTTACCTTCAACTTTTCGAAAAGAAAAAAAAAAAAAGAAAAAAAAAAAAAAAGATGTAATAAATAATAAAATTATTTGTAACACCTGGAAGATGACAGGAAGGTAGGTAACAGCTGACACGGGTTTTGCAAGAACACTTTGTGTCCAAAAAATTGTCATTTCCTTCACTGACAATGTAAGAAGGTAACCACCTAAGGAAGAAGCTGAACTCTCTCCTGAGTCTGGTTCTGTTCAAGGTTTTATCAAGGAGAGATGCTTCCTACACTTGCAGATGACACCAAAGTGGGAGGGCCTGCAGGCATTCTAGAGAACAGAAACAGAAATCAAAATGATTTTGACTAACTGAAGCAGTTGCGTGGAAAAAAAAAGGCTATTAAATTAAGGCCAAAGATAAGGACTTGTTCCTGCTTATGCAGAAACAGTTAAGAGACAGAAATGCAGGACTCAGGAGAGCAACAATGCCAGATAGTAGAGTACAAAATGAATGTGAACCAACCGTATGATACAGCCAAGAAATAGAAAAGCAACTACTTATACCAGAAACCCTCAGGAACATTGTCACGTCCTATGACAAGGAATTCAGGTAAGCTAGTCCAAGGACAGAAATGATGGGGGGAGAGGGTGTTTGAGGAATAATACAGTCTTGAATCATACAAATGACAGTTGCCAGGAGGAACAAAATAAAGTTTGGGTCCAGACAAACAGGGCATATAATTGTGGGTAATTATAGGAAGAATGATTTTTTTCCTAGTATGAAAGGTAGTATATTCTGGGAATAGTTTGCCTGGGGAGACTGGAAAGGCCTTACTGTTGGAAGTCTGGAGCCTGAAGTTAGATAAACATGTGTCAGGACTGGCAGAAGTATCCTGCACATCCTGCTTTGGAGGAGGAAGATGGACCAGGAGTTGTATCAAGGTCCCTTCTAGCTTTATTTTTCTGTGGTTGAAGGAACTCTATTAATTGGCACCAAGATTTCTTAAACCCCCAAACTTCATTTTTCCTACAGTACCACATCTGTGAATAAAGTCTCCTTTTTCTCCTTTACAGTTCCAACATATTTACAATCTACAGGAAAATACATCTATTTCTTGCTTCCCAATGAACAGCGGGCTCTACGCTCTAAATCTGACAAAATTTTTGTGTTTGTATTAACATAAAACATTTCAAGCTGTTCACAGATTGAATTTAATCCTCCTTTCAATAATCCAAGTTTAAATCCTCATTTCAATTATCTCCATATTTTGTAGAATCCCTCAAATGATTCAGCACTAAAGTATTATATGTGTTATAATTTAAAACTCAAAAGTTATGAATGGAAGCAGATTATATCTTATTAAAATGTTAATTCCAGGCCTTTGAGATAATTGTGACTACAAGCAATTGGTTAATGTGTCAGAAATAAACACTGTCAAATATAATTGAACAAAAACAAGCATATGGACATCATTCACTTGAGAAAAATGACAGGAAGCAGCATTAAAGAGGTGATTTTCAAAAGCACGGATACAGGTAAAGACCTAGTTCCAGCAAACAGTATTTTTGCCATACTTCTTCATATATCTATATTTAAATTTTCAAACTTAATTTTTCTTCTGTATTGAGCTGAAATTCCAGGTCTTGACAAGACAACATGCATAATGCTGAACGATGGAGAAATGCCATTTCCAGTTTATCTTACTGTGACAGTACAACTGGCAAACTAAAGGAAAAAAACCCAACCAACTACTTGTCCAGCCCTGCTCTAAGCAGGTGGTGACCAAGCAACAGAACATTTGGTAAAGGATTTGAGGCTGTCCAGGATTATGTCCTTACAAGTAGACTTGGAAATTATTTATAAAAGGGTCCAAATTTATTCTTAACAGTTTTCTAGCCAAACAAGAAAGGAAGCAACACTAAGATATGCAACAGATAAGGTGCATTGTTCTGAAGTTGTATTGTTCAACATCTACATACAGATTTACTGGAGCTCTTCCCATTCAACATGGCATCAAACCAGGATGCCCTCATTCTCATGAGCAGATGCACTGCAATCAATTACATTACTCATGTGAGTAAGCAGAGGAGAAGCTGACCTTTAGAGAGATAACAATAGATACTTTCCAATTAATGTTAAAGCAGGAGTACATAAATCAATCCTAAAAAGCACTTTAGATAATATTATATTAACTCTTCACTATATAAATCAAATCAAATGACATTCCATATAGAGGGGTCTGAGGTACTGTAGCATTAGTGATCAAAAGTCTGGTCATCCCCTCCTGGGATTCATTCAGCTGGATGTCTTTTATCAACCAACAAGTCAATGAGTCAATGGCTAAAGCAAAAAGCAAGGGTGAAAATACATTATTGTGATGCATATCAGCATACAAGCAGGAACAACGAAAAGTCAACCAGAATATAAAACACTCGCTCCTCCGGTATTAAAGTTCACTGTTTAGAAATCCACACAGTACTATTCCTCCTCAACTCTAGTTTTATTTTAGCATATATTTTTCCTCAAAATCTTCATTTAAAAAAAAACCCACATACACTGCTGTGCCTTTTTCCACTGGAAAGATAACCTTCAGAATGTAAATCAATGCACTCTTGCCCTGGTAATCCAGTCTTGCAGAAAGTTGTCTCCAGTGAAACAATATCAGCAGAAAAAGGCATAGAAGCCTTCACTTTTCAGTACCGTATTCACCCCAGTGAAGCGCTCATCTTAAATCCAAGCTGCAATTATTTTAAATGCTACTGCTCAGTCAATCTAAGAGAAGTTTCAAAGTCTTGTTTCAGGTCTCATGTAAACTGGGAACATGTCAGTGAAGCTGTACCATTATGCCAGTCCTAAGTATCAAGCTTTTAAGAAAGGCATTAAAACATCTGAGTATTTTTTGCCCTTTGAATAAGCTGGTAACAATGAACTAGTTCTTCGCCTTACCGCAGAGTGTTAAGGACTGTCCATGTGGAGATTTGGAAGCTGGTCAAACATGCATGATGGAAGAGAGCACAGCAGAGTAAACTGTGTGTTCAGTCCCTGTCCTATCCTCTGGTTAAAAGTGAGCTATAGAAAACAGCATTCTTTAATGTGCACTTACATGAGGTCCATAGAAGTATCGTGTACAGGAACAGTGGTTCTCTGGCACTAAATTTTTCCATAGTCAGTTTAAGAACTGATCACTGAGTTATCATCTTGATTAAAAATGCATCGTAAAAAAGGGAAGCAGTTACATTTTAGGAAGAATATATAGCAAACTCCTACGCCAACAGTGAGGATTAGATGTCCTAATGAGCATCTTGAGAGGATGCGGCTCTGAAAAGGATAAGGGGCTCACATACTTTCAAGGTCAGATCAATTAAATTCTTGCCATACTGTGAAATACTTGATCCCCATCCCCAGCAGAGGAATTGCTATCCTTCTTACCCCCTGTTCTGTCACCTCAAACGATGCAAAACCTTGTTCTTTTCCACCTATAGTAAGTACACTGTACCACCCTCAAGGGTTTAAGAGTTGTTTCCTTGGTGCTTACTGTGATCAAACTTGTTTTATAGCTACTCTCATTTATGTTGCAGGGTTTGAAATGGCACACTGATAATCAGTCAAGCCCACATGCTCTACAATCCCATAAGCATAAAGTGATGACGACTCCATCTGATTTCCTTGAAAGAGAACTGAAACAGTCTTCATTTTTAAAACTTCATATAAAACAAGTGAACTTTTCAAAATGACATTATTCTAAGAGAGCAGTGAATCCTAATACAGCGAGACAAGGACTCCTGAGGTCAGAAGCATCAGCTTTACAAAAATGTCCTGAGGGATGCCTGAATGTATTATCTTGAGACCTTTAACCCCTCACTTAGGCCCTACTGCCCGTCACTCCACTATCAATCCATTTCTAACATTTTACTTGGCTATGAACTTCTTGGAATGACAAGAGGATGATTCATAATATATAGTAAGGCTTCCAGGAAGCTTTTTCACTCAAAGCTACAGGGTAAGTGAATCAGCCTTTTGCTTTCTCCCAGGAACTACTTATCTTCAATCTTTCAATTAAAGGTCAAAAAATGAAAGAAGGCAGCCCAGTCATCTATTATGTTTTTCCCCCTTTCCTATTATAAGAGAATCTGTTCTTTACATAGTTGTGTCTCAACCAGTTTGAGATTGTTTTCATTGGTAGAAATCTGAAAAATAATGTTGCAAATTTAAAGAACAAAAGAAAAACTGCAAAGAATGACAGCAATTTCTCTTGTGTCCCTTTTGGTTGTTAGGTATCCTAGATCCTCGTGACAGAAGCAAATCCAAAGCTTTTAGCATAAGTTAGCAAATAGTATTTTTAGAGTGTCAAATTGAAGATAGGTTTAAAGAGAAGATATGTCTCCCATTCCCGTTTTGTTAGGAACGTGCAAAAAACGGAATTATATGATTGCAGCGTAGCTCTGTTGTCTGAATTTCAGGGTAGAGGGGAGCTGGTTTGGATTTTATCTGACATGCACATGGTGAAAAGTAGCCAAGGATGTGGATTAGCATACTATGCCTATTTCATCATTGCCCTAAGGCCCTGTTGTACCAGCTCAGTCAGAGCACAGATGGGTCACCGGGCAGACTTAAGTCTCATTAAAGAATACCCCTGGCATCAAAAGTCTCTATGCAGGTCAAAGAACCTGCTCTGCTTGCTCTGTGCCAACTCCAGGCACAAGCCTAATACAAACATGGAGCGATTTTGCAGAAAGAGAAGAGTCACTGGAGAGGAAAGTATGTGAACAAAAAACAAAAATAAAAGGAAAAGCTGAAAAAAATGTTATCAGGTCAAACCAAAACAATTTGAGATTTCCTTTTACGTCATTTCTCCTATGAAAAAAGTAAGGCTCTGGGTAAATCAAAAAATATTTGGTTTGAGGCAAGAAAAAAATGGTTTATTTCTTCTAACACAGTCAGTTTACCTATTCTTTTGTTAAGAGAGGTTTGTGTTTTCATAAAAAGTGTTACACCAAAAAAGATAGTTGAAAAGGCTTTTTTGAAAAAAAAAATGCTTTGGCCTTTAAAACAACTTATCTTGTCCCTAGTTTTATTTTTATTCCTCAGGAACTCTGATCATTGCTAAAAGAAAAGAAAATGCAATAACAGTGTACCTCCTCAGTCAGCCATTTGCAAGTGGGCAAAAGCTGGTAAAACCCTCTAGGCTGGAGTCCAGCAGGTGAAGCTGGGCTTCGAATTTCCACACTGGACCTGGTTCAGCCCCGGTGGGGTTCCCCAATAGCCCCAGCCAGCTTCTGCAAGTCTGAAGGCAAGTCTGTCCCTGTGCCAGTGCCAGTGTGTATGCTAGGTCAGGGATAAATCAACCCATGTTGCTGCTACTGCCTGGGATACAGAAGAGCATAAAACTGCTTTTCTTCAGGACCACCTTTACCTGTGCTACCCTGAAAGAACCACCTCTGCTCTCATCTGCTGTGACGAGCACTGTGCCTTTGCCTGGATGTGAGTCCCCTGCCCGATGCTGTAAAGTGCCAGCAGTCAGGAGCCAGACACCCTCCCCCAGGGAGGGGTGGCCAGTGGAAAGTTAATTCACATTTGGAAAGCTACAGCTACAGACTCGGGAGAGTTATGGTCTCCTGTAACATTATCAGCTTGTTTGATAGATGGGTGCATTAAGAATAACAGAAGGTGGCTGCTGAACCTGGGGGCAGAGCTCTGTGCAGCAGCGAGCCCTGCGCGGGAGGCTCTGCGCCACCCACCTCTGCCCGGCTGCTGCCCACACTCCCTGCCCATGTGCCCAGCTGAGCTGAGTGCGTACGTCCAGTACAAAGGCAGTATCTGGGGAAGAAAAATATGATTAATGGATAATGCTGAATTAAATTGCAAGCACAAGATTAGATTTCCTTCGTGAACGACACTGTGTGTTAGCGTTAGCGGCTGTGTCACAAACCAGCTCCTTTTTGCTTGTTCATTACAAAGCTGATAATGGGACTAACGGAGCATGTGCAACAAACATTTGCTTTCTGCAGCTCCTGACATGGGTTCAGCTCTGCATGCGCATTTAACAATGGGAGTGCTCAGGCACAGGCTGCCTATTTGTCACCTGGCTACCCTTGCACACTGCTATACCTCTTGATATAGATGAAACAGAGCTGCTGTTTGTTCCCTTTCAAAGAGGGAAATGTTCTTTTAAATCAGCAAATGATCCTTGGCACAGTTAAAGGAAAAATTCTTTACAAAGAACATCAGTCCTCTCCACGATCTGAAAAGAGCCACATTCCTCTGGTTTAGCTCCTCTCATTCCCTTGAAGTGCACCTACAGCGTGACAAGGACCTGAGGGAAGAGCGGGGCCCCAGTGAACTTCCAGCACCCACAGCAGAACTACCCGTCACCTCTCTAACACTTACGGATTCATTTCCTAGATAGAGTCTAAACTATGTCACGGGTACGATCAGCCACGTGCTCAAATCTATGCGCTTACGGTTTGCCTGTGGTTCATTGAGATTTTTTCACGCTGATATGGCTTTTTTAGGCATTAAAATGATTCATTACCCATCATTTGTTGATCATTTCCCATCGTATTTCTTGATGTGGTACAAGCCTGTTTGGTTCTGCTGAAGTCAATGGAACCGCAGATTTACATCACACGTATGCCTCTGGCTCGTTTCTTGACAAGAACAGACTTCTCTGAACTGTACGGTTAGTAAAACTTCAGACCACTGAACTTTTCAGAGCTCGTAACAACACTTGACTGATAACCACATTTCATGGAACAGGAATCAGAAGCAGTGTTTTGATCTAGTGTTCTTACTGCTTCTGCTGTAAGGCTAGAACATGGGAACAAATGACAAAGCTCCTATTTCTTGCAGCAGTACCAGGTTGGTCCCACACTAGTGTGTGGCGCTTTCCAGGTGTGACTTGACCTCATGCTAAAGGGAGCCACTATCTCCAGCGCTCCACATGGGTCTGTGCAGGGTGGCAGGGCAGCAGTTCCTCCTGTGTCCCATGATCTGAAACACATTTCCCCTCATTCTGCACAATCAAAGCCTGAATGTTTTTTGCCTGAAAATCCCTGTTCCCAAAACTAGGGAAACTGTCCAAGACATGTGTTTGCAAGAGCTTCTAAGGACTAAAAAGGGTTTGGACGGAGGAGAAGCAAAAATGTTCAAAATCTGAAGGCACAAGACTGTTAAAGGGAAACCTGTTCATCCTCTCTTGTTCCCAGCTGATGACCTGGCCTCATCTTGACAATGTTCTGAAGGTCACATCTTCACAAAACAAAATGAGTTTTAAAAGCCATGAGTCATATTTTTCTAAGAGACATACTGAAGATAAAGGGGTCAAACTTTTCCCTGGTGTGACTGCGGATTTCAAGGAAATGAACCTTAAGATTATTCTAAGGATGAATTATTTTGAAATTTCAAAGGAAATGCTGCCTTGAATGGGAAAAAAGCTCAAAGATGCACAAATATCTCAAAGAATTGAAAGCAGATTGGCCGGAATCAGCCTTAGTTAAAACTGTTCAAAAGATGTGACTGAATTCAGACACACACACACACACACACACACACATACAAAAAAAGCAGGGACCAGAACTGTGGTAGGATAAAGTATAAAGAGTGAAGAGTCTTGCTGCATCTCCAGAGTCCCCTTTTTAGTAACCTGCTTTTAAAATATACTGAATATACTGGCAAACATCCATGCACTTTACATTTATCATCCACAGAAAAGTCTACCAGACTATCATTCTCAACAGGCATTGAAAAGCAGTAAATGCCCTCTCCCTTGTTAAGTCCTGAAACTCTTCCAGGTCCAGACTATGACTTACACTGAAGTTTATATGGTGGTTGAGGAATGGAACATTTCCAAAACAAACCAAACACTCCGAGAAAAATGTAGAGACTGCAGATGCATTATCAGCTGTAAGAATGTTAAGAGGATTCAGAGAGGAGAACGGGGTGACATTCTATCACTGGATTATTATTGTCATTTTAGTATGGGCATAAAAATGACCATGGGTCAGATACACCACTGTCTGGAGCTGTGTGTAATTACACCAGCAATTATCTTCCTAGTGTAGTCCGAATCCAGACGCACCAATTGTTGCAGTCTTCCATATGGCGTTAATTTATCACATCTTGCTAAAACATTTTATTCTTTTTGATAATGAACACCAACAATAAAGACAGAAGCTTCAAAGTGTACTGTCAGTCCTTTCATGCTAATAGCTCACACAGACGCCGTGGGCTTCTTGTCAACTTTCAGAACTCTTAAGTATCGAGAAAAGTCAAGGCCAATCAAAGAGTCAATCTCTATTCACAGGGAAGGAACTAGCAGTACCTTATAAAAAAAGGTTTGTCTTTGTGGAAAGAACTTCATGTTTACTTGGAAAAGTTGACTAGGTACCACTTCGATATTCTTCACATGACAATCACTGAGCCTTACTCCGAGTGCATATTTATGCGGCGGGTGGCATTGTTCGTGAATGAAGAACTGCACAAGTGTTGAGTGACTCACTTTCCTAAATATGAAGTTGAAAACTCTTTGATCAGACATTTCCTGCCTCGCTATTCCATTCTGAGAACAAAGTAAGAACTACTTGTAGCAGCATGAGCAAGCAAGGCTTTCATTGAGTTTTAATGAATTAGCGTGTTTTGCTGAACAGCTTTGTATCCTGTTCTTGGCTACAGAGGAAGATATGAATGGCAGTGACAGCTTAGTGTATGCTTTCCCAGATCCTGAACATCAGTGTATTTCGAGAGGGCAGAAAAAATGATTTGTGGAAACCACAAGGAGAAAAATATCTCGTTCCAGGGCTGGATTTTTTTTTTTTTTCTTTCTTTAAACAAAAAAAGGGTAGATGCAGATCTGCAGTTATACTTTGTACCAGCAAGCCTAAAGCAACTGCCCTAAGATGATTATTTGACATTTCCTGTGATGTAAGAGACTGTTTGGGAAGTATAACCTGAACCAGCTGTGCATCATCCGCTTCCTGCAGCCCGAGATGGGGAACCTGCTGGTAAAGTGGGGGCACGTGGTGCTCCAGCCAGCCCCAGTGTGCCAGGAGAGTCCCTGTAGGGCTCATTAGCTGGCAACGCTTCCAGCCGCTCTCTCAATGGCTTCTGCCCCTGGTGATGTTGGAAGCCTGGAAGCACACACAAGCTAAACTCCCTCCCCGTCTCCGTGAGCTTCCCTGAGATTTTGACACAGCACGCTGTATTTGTAAAACACTAGTGACCCCTTTCTCCTTTTTCCTGTTTCAGCGAGGGAGTTCTACTTGGATGTGAGAGGCATGCTGGGCCCTGGCAGCTGTGAAGGGCCGTTCCCAGGTTTTGTGTTTCAGTGTACACTTGTCATCATACACTACCATTTCAATACAGCTTACCTGCTTTTAACTTTAATTAACTTCTGCTACTAACACTTCATATATTGCTCTGAGTTTGAGGGTGTGATAGGCAAACATTACAATTGTTAAGCAGGTGAAAAATTTCAACAATAAACAGGGGATTTATTGTAATCAGTCAATATGCTCAGCCTTGCAACTGCTCAGTACTTTATGCTCCATAATTATATGGTTGCCACAGTGTAGCCATTCAACAGTGTTATAATTAGTGAGTAATTAACTGAAGCATTTGATGACATGCTGCAGAGCACAAAGCATGTGTGCTGTTGATAGCAAAAGGATACGTAAACTGTCTTTGTAACAATTTTCTGAAACCATCAAAACCACCATTGTTTCTCACTTGTGGCAATTTTCATAACTTTTCAGGTGCTGCACAAGATTAGAAGCATTTATAAATGATTTAGATGCTACCACAGTATTTAGGCACAGGGCTTTTTTTTGAAATCAACCATATTTAGTTGCCTTTATGGATCTCAGCCTTACACATACACACATACTGGCCTGCCTCAATACATCCATACAGTCAGAGCTATATATCTCCCTCTATTGGTATATTTAAAAAAAAATATAGAAGTGTTGCTTATTCCTGTAGGGTTAAAGATTAAAGTTATGCTAATACAACTGAACCTGCAGTTAGTAGTATATTAAAATAGCTATTCTGTAAGAAAACACAGCCCTAATTCAAGATAATTTGAATGATTTAAATTGCCCAGACTGGCTTTGAGTATAGAATTTTTATTTATTCAAAATATTTGTAAATTAGTGCTATTTGTCAACATACCTAATGAAGATACAGGGGCAGGAATTCGGCGCAGCACTGAGCAGGAAGGATGTATGTAAAGGCATGGTGAGATCTGCCTGGTACCCAGCAAGGAAATGAAGGGTGCATGGGGACAGCAGGCAAGGACTGCAATTTTCATGACAGATAAGGACAAAAATCTGCATGAGAAAAGTTGAATGCCACCCTGAAAGCTGCTTTGTGTTCCTTGCACCAAGTCTTGGCCTCTGCACAGGACCAGTGACATGTTTCACTTTGATATTTTCAATGCATTGTTTTTCTAAATATGTTTTGGGTTTTGGTTTTCTGCCTTTTTTTTTTTTTTTTTTTTTTTTTTTTTTTTTTTTTTTTTTACAGCGTTTTAGGTTATCTAAGTATTCCAGGCTATTTAAAGGCCCTTTCTTATCCTTTTGTTAGCACAGCAGCACTGCTAGCTGTGCATGTCCATACATAATCTCCAGTAACCTTTGCCAGCACAGAGCTGGAACACCTCCCAATTGTGTTGTCTTTTAAGTGAATTATTTTACATTTTCTGGTTGTGGTGTCTGAAACATTTGGTCATAAATATATTGGAAATATGGATGTTCCTTATAGGGTGACCGTGTCAGCCTGAATTTGATAGAACAAGCCAATGTAAGCTATTTGCTCTCCCAAAGTGAAAAAAAAAAATTCCTTAGTAAGCTATGAAACACCGCACAGCATCTACACATCTAAACACAACAGTCTGTTATTTCTCAGTCAGTGTCAGGTGCTGAACAGATGATGAACAGTGTAGGCAGGGCTAAAATCTACCTGTGCTTTTGTAATGAAGCCCTCGTTACTGCAGCCTTAAGCTATTGATTAGCCAAAAGTAAGTTTCTCTACCATCATGAGAAGGGAATGTGATCTGGTGTAATAGTGCCTAATAAGCTATTCCACTGGCTGATTTAGAAAGCCATGGTAGAAGTTTTTCAAGTAAACGTGCCTCAGTGGCCTCCTGACTTCAGGAAACATTAGCCTTCTCCTTTCACCTTTTTACAACATGGATTTTGAAATTAATGATGCCAAATTAAATGTTTGTATTTTGACTTTTTGATTCATACAGAAACCAACTACTACATTTGCTATAACTGTATGTTTTGAGTAGAACAACATCATTATATACCCTGATTCAGCTTTTGGGAATAGGCTTGAAACGCAACATGCTGAGGGTGTTGAGTTACCCCTCCCACCACAGCCCTTAGGACTTTGTGTTCTTCTCTGCCTTGGGATATGGTCAAAGTTCACTGACTGGACACGCGGCTCGTTTTAACCAGAAATGCATCTGTCTGTGCTGTGGGCATAAAACTTCAACTTGTAGAAAAAAATGACTTTGAGTACTGTTGTAACAGAGGTGGGAATCTGTGAGAAGAAAAAAAACCCCAAAAACCAAAAACACAACAACCCCAAAGCCCCATTTCTTACATTTAGCAAGCTACCCTGGTACGAGTGAGGGGTATCAGTGGGACAGTGTGATAAGTAGGTGTCACTGTTTATTTGCAAAGCAGGTTCGTCAGTAAGGCAGGCTGCCCTCACGCTGCCTCGGAATATGCCTTAGCTTCACCTTCCTGATAACCTAGCAGAGAGATTTCAGCTTCATGCTCACTCACTCCTTTTCAACCTCCGCCTCTTTGCCGTCATTGCCAAGAGGAGAACCTGTCTGGCAGCACTTAGCAGGATTTCCTGTCAACGTTTACCATCCATTAGATACCACAAAGAGACTGAAACCTGCCGGAGGGCTGTCGCACAGTAATGACTTGTCAGTTCCAAAGAACCTGAATCATATTTTCACCAGTGATCCAGGACCAAATTTCCCTTCAGCCATGCAGTTCCCTATTTACAGGGGAAGGATGAAAGATGTTTTGCAGTTGTTTTCAGTGGTGACCTAACAACTTCCAGCAACTTCAGTATGGGCAAGGCCAAGAGCACTGGCTTTTGAGGCCCCTACTTGAAATGCAGACACAAATTGAAATGCAGTCCCCTCACAGAATACAAGGTTTATCACAGCTTCACCACAAAGCTACTGTCATATGTTTGCAGGCTCTTCAGCAGGCTATGCAGGTGACCCTAATTGTTTATAGGTATTCCCAGATTGAGGGGGAAAACCCCACTGCTTAGGCTATCCTATTAACAAGGTAATCAAAAAAGAGCACAGACTCTAACTATGCTAGTGTTCAGCAAGGAGGAGCAGTTAGCCATACCTAATGTTTCATTTTTGGGGGCAGGGTATATAAATACCATAGTATATCAATAGCAGGTAAATCAATTGATACAGAAATTAGATGTCATGTACAGCAACTTGGCTCTTATTGCTTTTCCAATACAGCTCATCTTACGCTCTCTTCATTACCATTAAATAATACTCGGGAAGTCGAGCTATTTCACAGTTTCTCTATTTAAAAGGTGGACTTTTATTGTACAGATTTTTTTGCTCTTGACAAGAGAGTCCAGAACATCTATCTGTGTTTATTACTTTGGGTAGTAAAGCATTTAGGGAAACAAGTGAAGAAGACACTGCTTTAATCAAAACCGATAGCACTGAAATCCTGAGACAACGCTGGTAGGATCCTGATAGAGTTCCTCCGAGGCTTTTGGCAGCTCTGTCCGCGTTCAGACCAAGTGGCAATGGCTACAGATAACAATAAGGCATTTCTGAAAGGCCTTTGGCATGGAAATGGCAATGCTTATGTGCCTCGTTTTTTACTGAGGTAACTCATCCCCTCATTTGAAATGGAGCCCATTTGTGTGTATTGTGCAACAAGAGGTGCTTTTTCCTTGCATTCAGATAGACAGGAGACTGTCCTTGGATGATATAGTGATCTCAGCCACTGAACCCTGTTTTTCTGTCTGACAGGTGTGCTGTAGGTGTAGGATTTCTGTCCAAAGCACATCATTTTAGCATAGCTAGTGCTGACTTTCCCGGTACAGAGTAAGCCTAGACAGTCCAAGTGTGTCAGAAATGCACTATATAGTCTGCTTTTCCCTCAAAAGCTCAGTTGAACAATTATATCACCCTCACATCCCTAAATCAGCCAGATCCCTCATCGCTGCAACGGTACTCAATGGAAGTTATTACCGAAAACACATGATTTCTGCACTGTGTCCCAAAACCAAGCAGTACTAAAGCGCTCGCAGCCTTGAAAGGAGGCTCCACAGTTCAAAGCAGTGTTACTGAAAAAAAAAATAGTGCACTTTCCCTGGGTACATGCAGGCCTCGTGCTGTGCTGTAGCGAGGGAGGAAAGGGGAAGAGGGTTGCCCCACACAGGGCACTGAAGTCACATGCCTTGTCCTGTTCTCAGCTGATGTACTGATGGGACTCCAGGGGAAGAAGGCTGATTTACACCATTGCTCCTGGGGGGGGAACCCAGCCATCTCAGGGGAGCAGGTATGGCATCCAGCTCATCAGCTCCTATGCCAAGTTTTTTTGGCAACTAAAGATTTCTTTTTTCAGCAAGGGACCCTTTCACTGCAAAACAGTGAAAAGCCTTAAAAAAAGCAGCAGAATAAACTGAACACTGGATGTGCTGTCTCCACACATTTCTGTTCTCACCCACACTCAGTTAAGTGAGGTCAAAATAGTCCAGGAACATCAGGAGTGCTTACAGTTGGCTCTGTGGACTGCTTACACTTTTTCTTGCCAAAAGAAAAGTTAAAAGAAATTGATGTTAAGTAACTCTTGTTAACACAAATTGGTAATTTCTTATACAGAGATCTTCTAGCTGTGTAAAACTGGCTGCTACCACAGTCCTCTGCAAATTTTCCTTCCCAGCCTGGAAGGATTTAAATAAGAATAACCAGCAGGCATCAGCTGAAACTCATTACACCCTCAAGATGTTTTCTATGGTTTCACAGGAATATGGTGCTTTATCCTAATTTAAAGTACTACTGCAATTAAAATTGTGACAAAACTCACAGCATAGCTGTGGAGGGACCTGACACTAGTCCAGCTATCGGGTCTCCTAGAACAGTGTAACTGTAAATCTTTGTAATCCCAAATGACAAGGGGGAAAAAAACATCCCTCCACTGAAGTCAATGACAATTTGTAGTGACAGCTTTTCAGCAGAACCATCTTGTGTAGGCCTGGCAAGCAGAGAAGAGTTATAGGACAAGGATACGTCCTCCAGGAAAGGAGACTACACAGGCAACTGGAATGTACTGCACTCGTTTTGCCACTTCGAGAGAAATCTAAGGTGTAACCAAAGGCTTTTCAAGGACTAAAAATAAATCGCAACTCACAAACAAAAATTTCTATGTATGAGGCAACCTGTGAAACTTACTGAAATGCAAATTATGCTATTTGCATAAGATCTAATAATTTCACCTTTTCATATGGATTTATCCTATGGTTGCTCATTCACCTACAAGGCCATATAAAGACCAGGGCAATGTGCCGTACAGTACAGACCAGAAAGACATGGATAAAATTACATTTAATTGTGTTAGATCTCATTTGAAACCTCTTGAATACTTAACACATGCTTGAACCCATCTGTAAAAATATTAATTTCTCCCTACTTTTCAGGGAAAAATTTATGAGCACACTGACTGATTAGATAGGGGAACCTGTGGATTCTCTTATCAGACTTTCAGACCTGAAATCTTTTTTTTTTTTTTTTTTTAAACTCTCTCCTTTAAAAGAAATATATCATCAAGTACAGAGAAGAAACCAAATATCTGCTAAAGATACCAAGAGCCATTTATCTTGATTCTTTTGACTAACTTGCATGTAGCAAAGTAAATCAGATGGATCTTCCACCCAAGACAACTAAATAGGACATTTTTCAAACTGTATGAACAGCTTAAATGAGTTTCAGAGTGGTGAGGGAGAGCTGTGTGTAAAATGCTATTAGAAACATGATGGGGTTTGTGTGCCTACTTCAAAAGACAAAAGCTCCTGTACTTCATTTCTTTGCCACTTGTTTTATCTTAAGTAACCTCTGAACCCTTCCTGATAGGTGGAAGATAATCTGCTAGAGCACGGACAGTGCTGGCACCTCCGACTCTGTGCATTCCCTCTGCATAATTGAAAATTTTCTCCAGGATAGCTGTAAAAATAATTTATTTCAGTTTAAGCTCATTATTTCCTTTCTCTTAGAAAGTGATGGAGCCTAGTGAGACTCATTTCTCCCTCCCCGCATGCTCATTTGTTTTTGTGTGGAAGAAAATCGACAAGTTTACATAAGCAAAGTGCACCCTGGGCTTTCAGTGCCATCTATATAAGTGTGCCATGCTTAATATCTTAGCTATGTGCCATACATGCCCTATATGATGACATATTCAAGAGAAGACAACTTTGTTACTCATCAAAAAGTGGCATAGATTGTAATTGGGATTAGTATATTAGTCCATGACCTGGCCTGGTCTCTGATCCAATTAACATCTTGACATTATCTTTACTCAGATTGCTGTCTCATCACAGTGGTCCTCCTAAGAACGTTGTCTTGAGATCAGCAACCGATGTGTTTCTGTTATCACAGGGCCAATTGCAGAAATACTGCTTTTGAAATGAGAATGGTGAGAAGTAAATATAAGACTGTTCTTCTGACTCCAAGGGCAGTGGTACACGGTGGTGCTCATATTACTTTGAGATGGCATTTGGCTATGGGAGACTTCTTGCAGGCAGATCCAGCATGGACACTACTTAACAGATCTAAGAGAAAATGTGCTGTTGGTCAGTGTCAATGCTGTATATATGCTTGTACATATAGTATGCATAAAACACACATGCAACTATCAAACTTAGCCAGAACAGAAAAGGAAACAATCTAGCTTGTAACAAATGAAATTTCACCACAGTTCATTTCTCATAGATATTCCATTTCCTTAACTTCAACATTTGAAAGACATTAGGATCAACAGCATCTATCACCTGTGGCAAGACACTTCCATACAAATGACACCCTAGTAATGACACAGCTGGATGTGGAATCTATTAGCACTTGCAACACAGAAATGAAACCATCAAGGGGGATTATCACTAAGCTGGGAATAGCTCTATGCTTCCCATCACAGCACCAAGGTAATTTGTAATACAGGCAAACTGCATTAGTGGGTTCTACTAACAAATGGCTCTAAACACACACATGCCTATGCTGACAGGGTGTGCCACGTCAAGGAGCATACAGAAACACAGTCCTCCTCCCCTGCCTGTCACATGTATTACAGGTCATCTAACATATGCTTCGCGTGTATCTACTGGAAAGCCTAGTCTGAGGCTTATGATTTGTTTGCTCACAAGCCACAGTTATAATATACCTGTAAAAGGTATATTCTGCTAAAAAGACTGGTTGGAGAGAAAAAGGCTGAACTATTTACATTTGGCTCCCTGTTGCAGACTGGGAGCTGCCTGGAGGAAGGGATGACAGTAAACCTTACCGAGGAGCAATTAAGAATACATGTCTTTGGAGATCCTTCTGGAGCAGAGGCCAGGCTAGGCTGTGAAAGGGAAAGAATCAATATGCAATAAACTCTCCAACATGAGTGCAGACTAAGACCGCTCTGAGAAATGCAGAGAGGATATGGACACAGCCCCAAAAGTGCCTGGAAGAACCACTGATAGACCAAAACTTCCAGAGGGATCAAAAGGTCTGCAAAGGTCTTCCCAAAGAGATGGCAGAATTTTTGCCATCCAGAAACAAAATGAAAGTCAATGGACTGAAAAACAAAGATGGAAGAAAGGGCTCACTTTTTTGCCCTCAGCAAGGACAGAGCAGGCTAAGGGTAAGTTTGCCTGCAAGCCTTTTGCTGAATCTGTTTCACCAAGCACATCTGAGTTTTCTCTGTCTAAAGAATTCCCTTGTTGCCATGTATCCCTTTAGTTTTCTAATAAAATGCAGTTTTAAAGACTGAGTATCCTTTTGGACATTCTCACTTCCAAGAAACAGTTGGGCAGGACCACCTCCGTGCTCTGGCCATGCCGGGTCCTGTCAGAACCGTCACAGTTTATTCTGAACTCTCAGCAAGCTGAGATGGACTGAAGGAGACTGACCAAGATCACGTGGCTGTGGCTGTGCTTTGGCTCACTCCAAAGCACTCTCATTTTGAACACCGCAGCTCTCATGGTCTGGTACTAATGGAAATTTGCTTGAATAACACTATGTTGCTTCAACCCTTTTGAGGCCTAATCCAGTGCCCACTGAGATGAGATAATACCCACTGATTTCAATGGGCTGTGAATGATATCCTTTATTTCCAACTTAAGAGTTCTTTTTATGTTCTTCCCTTTCTTCATCACAAGGTTTAAATCTGCATTTTTTCCCCAAATCACAAATTCTGCAGCCAGTGCACATCCCTCAACTGGATCATACTTGTTCTGAAAAGCAGTACCCATAGCCAGCTGCTCAGGATGCCCAGTCAGTCTTCATCACCCCTTCTGCACTATCTGTTTCATTAATAAAACCTGACATTTCACATTTCAGCTGTAACATACCTAACCAGCTATTTATTATACATACAGAACGGAAAATGTAGGATTCTCTGACTCCTGCTCTACAGTGTGGGCTTTCCTGACAATAAGACATTTTGTTATTCTTTCCAAACATGAATGTGCTGAACCTTTTTTCACATCCTCTCAAGCATGCTAATAGCAAGTGGGCTTTATTAGTAGGCAGAATTGAACTCTCAGGAAACATCAGCAGATGACATGATCAGTAATGTGTGATCAATGCTTCACCTTTTGCCCTTAATTTGATTAAGTACTATATAACTGAACAAAAAGAGTACTTTGTAACAAAAAAAAAAAAAAAAAAAAAAAAAAAAAAAAAAAAAAAAAAAAAAAAAAGCAATGATACATGTAACAATACAGTAGCAATTCTCTGTTCCAGGGCATGTTTGGTAGTTCTGATGTTCTGCATTCCCAAATCCATGTTGCTTTGATTATCAGGTTTCTGGGAACACATGCCCAGATCCAGCAAAAAATACAACTGCATGCCCAGACTTCTGTTGTAGTAATAAAATGTGCACAGAATAAAAAGTCTGGGGAAAAAAAAAAAAATAAAAAAAATCAAAACTGCAAAACCTGACCTCACAGGCAGTGAAATTTGACTCGTGCTCAGAGTCAGCACAAACCTATCCCCATGCCGAGCCCTCCTCAGCCGCCCAGGGGTGTAAATGAGTGGGTGCTGCCTGGACCCCGACTGGGGCTGTATGAAGATGAACAGGACGGTGGTCTGGGATATTTCCTTAAACCTTACAGTTCCTCTACCAGTGCTGAGAGTAGAAGTGCTGGAAGTACTTCACAAGTGGCTAGAGCTTGGGCCAAGGCTAACATGGCCGCTTTCTTGAAGGCTGGCTGCTAACATGGGCTAGTGTCGAGACGCAGAGAGCAAAGCTCCTAACAGGCCCAAACGCTACAGCCAAGAAACAGGCCAGGGGAAAGGAAGAATTATGGCAAGTCATGCTCTTGCCTTTAACCAAATACAGCTTTTTAGAGGGGGGATCCGTGTGGCCTCACAATGGGAAGTTTGTCTCTATGTGTATTTTTTCTGACTGCCAGAGTTACTGCACAGTAAGACCTTAAGTTTGGCTTGGTTTCAATTCAAACTGAAGACCCTGGCATGGTTTCCAGGTCCACCCAAACCAATAAATGAACTTAGGTTTATTTGGCTGAAAGCTTTGGTTTTTGGTTGGGTTTGTTTCTGCTTTGGGTTTTTTTTTTTTGGGGGGTGGGGGTGTTTGTTTTTTACATAGTTACTACACTATTCCAGGTGTCAGAGTCCCTAACTGCAATTGGCTTAATCACTTCAAGTCACTTTACAGACCTGAACTGCCAAAGCAAACCCTTTTCTGAACAACCCTCTTGTCTCACAGCAGCTAGCAGTATGCATGCGCACAATCCCGAGTCCTAAAGCCCACAATATTGTAAAAATCTAAAAATGCTAGCAAAGCTGCACTGACAAAGAAAAAACGGTGTTCAAAAGGGATGCCTGACCCAAGTGGATCCAATGTCATTTAAAGAAAGAAAAGAAAAAAAAAAATCTACATTTCTGTTCTTCAAATGTAATAAAAAGAATGAGGATTGTTACAAGACTAGCACTTAACCTCCAGGGTTCAGTACGAGGGGCTGTGCAGCACTCCAGAGGCACACAAGTGTCCCAGGATAGTCACCCAGACCTGTCTGTGCTCACCTGCAGGAGAGCATGAGTTCAGAGACTGCCACATTTACTCGCTTTCCTGCCTGTCAAATTGATGCAAGCCTCTTTCTGCTGCCTTTTTCAAGTGCCATCATCTGAGTGCGTTGAATCAATTTCTACCAGTAAAGTGCATTATGTGTTTGGACCCAGCCACACTCGGGTTTTGTTTTCTCCATTCTTCTAAATCCATACACTGTATTTAAGCAATAAGCTACACCAGGCAGTGGTGAATGAGTGATTACTGTACTCCTCAGGTGTCGTTATGCAGTATGAAGCTGGAGGACAGAGTACTCTACCACCTGAGAAGTGCAGTAATCCTGTAGGAACGCAGAGTAGGATATCTTCTTCTAAACCAGAATTTATAATCGTAAATACAAGATGCAGGAAACACTTGATATTGGTATGATGTCACTGTCTGACAGTCAGAAATGCTACTATTATAAACTTTTCACAGGACAAAATTAACTCCAAATGATTATGAAACCTGGGCTATTGTATGAAGTTTGTCAGTGGAACTCAAAGCACTTTATTAATATAAACTAAAGCTGACAGAAAGATCATCTAACCATCCCGAAGCTGAAGAAAACAGTCCAGAGGAGAGTGGGGGGAAAAAAAAGACAAAAAAGACTTTGTGCTTCTAGAATAAGTCACTGATTGCCAGGAATAGATATTTAGGCTCCTTTCCTTCTCCTCTAACTCATCACAGTCCTATAACAACAATGGATATGCAAAACCACCATCAGTTTTCAGCCAGAATCCAGTCTGGCTTGATATCAGAGGTGACAGGGTGCATGCTGCTTTCAGAGAAACCCTGGCCTCTCAGCATGCAACTCAGGACTATTGGCAGGCAGCTGCTTGCAACAGCTTTGATGGTCTTCTGCACCGTATGAAACAAATTAAACAAAACTGTTCTTCCCATTTTGTCTTTAAATTCTAAAGATGTCCTCTTGTGCAACTTATTTTATTAATGGAATAGCAGTCAAATTAATAAACATTTATTTTGCATTGTTGGCTAAGACTTGCTGAACCAGGATTCGTTGTGTTAAGGACACTGTGTACACTTGCCCATCTTTCATTATCCCAAGTACCTTCTAATCAATAGAATTCAGAGAAAGAATAACTAACAATGCAAATGGTTGTCTAAATCCTTGTAATGTACCTATTACTACCAACAATCCAATTGCAGTGTGAGAACCTTCTCCAGCTGTGTTCAAAGGTCAGCCCCAGCCTACAGGCGTCTTACGAGTCCAGGAGATGTTTTTGAGAACAGGGCCTTTGGGCTACCTGATTTAGAGATGTGTCCAAATGATGCTGTTGCTTATTTTGGCAGCTCAGGGCAGAGTGAGTCTATTTAATTTAACAGAGTCCCTTGACATTCCTGCTACACAACAGAGAGGGGAATTTACCCCTGTAAACAATTTTCGAAGTTGAGAGGCACGCTTTATCATTTTAACATTATGCCTTTTAACAGTCTCCTTGTCATTAGTGGAAGACAAAGATCCTGAATCTCTTCTCACTAAGCTAAGCTACCACTCGGTTTCCCAGCTCAGTTGTAACTCCTGCCAATATGTATAGGTTGAACAGATGCTAATTTTCCTAAGTCCAAATTAGTACAGACAGTAATACAAGCACCTTGTCCTCATTCCCCTTTTCCCCCAAGATTACTAATAGAGTCAATTGCTTGGCTACTGATTGTACCACGTGCTCTAATTACTTGTTTAAATGATGGCAAACACATTAAACAAGTATTAAACAGCATTTAAATCAGTGCTCTTTGAAGAGAGAAAGACAAGCATTGGAGGCATTTATTAATCACTAAATTAGTCCTAAAATTAGCATGACTTTTGAGAATTTTCGTTTTGTAAATATGTCATCCTGGGTTAAAATGAAACCTCAGAACAGCTTTTAGAGCACTGAGCTCTAAATGGGTCAGTTTACATCCCCTACAGCCCAGGGGATTTCTAAGGGGAAAGCTAATGTGAGAAGCATTGATTATAACAAACCAAGAAAAACATAGATTTTCCTGCCGCATGGGCTTACACGTATGTACGTGTATAAGTATCCAACGTAAATTGTTATACTTCTTTTTTCGAACGAACGGTGAAATATACTGGTGCCACACAGCATGACTACATCAAACATATCGATGTCACATTATTAAAACCTTGTCCCCAAAAGCAGAGAAACCCCAGCTGGCCAACGTGCAGGTGCGTTTGCCCAACCCGACCCGTGTGGGCAGGTGAGCTCCCCACGGGGGCATGCCCAGAGCTGCTGACCCTGCTGCAGGAACCACACGCTGGGGTCGTCCAAAGCCTGGGCCCATTCTGCAAAACAGTCTCCCTCCACAGAGGGAATGCAACTGGGTTTTTTATCATGCCCTACTAATAGAGGTGATAACCCGTGACTCACTCCTGAAAATGTACTAGCAGGAATAGCAGCAAACTAAAATACCTTCCATTTGCACCGTTCCCTACAGATTCCTATTGTTACTGTCACTGCTGTTCCCTAAGACACAGGGGGAAAGTCTTCCCCCCAGGACCATAAGACAAAAAGGTTGGTGCTAAGAGTGTTTATGTCTCCCACATTCCTGTGTGGAGTGCTGAGCTTGGCCCAAAGGATTTTTAGCTTTAATTTAATGCTAAATCCAAATCAAAGCATGAATGATTTGTAACATCCCGAGATCCCTCACCTTTACTTTAAATACAATATACTTCAGGAGAATACAACATATACAAGAATATACACTACTAATCTTGTTATCAATTCCCAGCACAGTAAAGCACACTAAAGTACAATAAGGTGTGTTAGAAACATCACAGCACACATGCTTGTTACTAAACAGTGTCAGTCATTTGTCAATTAGTGGGTTTTATCTTCTTGTGGGAAGGAAATTCTAGAATACGGTGAAGCGCGCACACACTCCCTCCCATTGTTCTCAGCTGAGAGAGGTAAGATTTAGATGATTGCTTTTTTCCTGTTGCCTCTTAACATTGCAAATCAAACTGCAATCAGAGTAATGAGGTGTCAGTGGCTGAAACCATAGCTGGTACTACATATTGTCAAAGATTGTTCACACTAATCAACTAATAATGACATCGCTTCCTCCACCGTGCTAAATAAAATTCCCCTGGTTGTGCAACACAATTACTACTAATAACCATAGAAACCTTAGTGTGTTTAAGGACAACGTCTCAGAGATTATCTGGAGACTTTATTTTAGAATGAACTGGGAAGACAGATCTACCAGATGGAGATTATTCTTTAGTAATTAAGCAGACATTGTTCCTGTGGGTGTATGGTATTTTCCAGCATCATGAAGCATTTTTCTTCTAATGATGCACCTGAATTAAAATGGTAGTTTTTATGCTGATGAAAAATATCTTAAATATTTAAACATTTTAATAAATGCATCCCAGTAACAGCTATTCTTTAGTCTCAGAATGAAAACCATAGGAAATGGTACTCAATAAACAATCTGATTAACAGATTCACTATTAAAGGAGGGATGATGTATACATATTTATTTTATGACAAAAATACATTGACTTCTCCAGAGAGAGAGATATACCCCCTGACTATTAATAAAGTTTTTTAAAAACTATTCTGGCACAAATGCTGAAAATACTTTGTACTCTCTAAGTCAGGAACTAAGTCACTTTGAAGGCTTTAGAAATTACTTGCTAATTGAGCTGAATTTCACCCAGATGCAGCAACATTTTTATACTGAGATGACAAGTGAGAAGACATAATTGTTACAACACAAATGTTGCATGACTTATTTTTGAAAACATTAATCAGAATAAAAAAATTTAAAAAAAGCGCGAGATCTGAAAGAGCAAGTTGAATTCTCAAAGTTAAATAAAGCCATCCAACACTAAAAACATAGGAAAGAAGGAAAATTCAACTCAGTTACAGCCCAAAAAACTTCCCAGTGATTTTGACTGACAATTTTATTCCTGAGTTTAGAAATGCAGGATACCTAGGGACACAATTTTATCACCTTGTCAAATGTATTTGAACCACTGTTACCACCAAATTTCTTTAAAAAGACTAACAACAAAGAACAGAGCATATCTCAGTAGCACACTGATTCATTACTCTAAAACTGCATCACACAGAAGGAAGATTTGAGAGGAGATGGATGAAATACTTCAATAAAAATAAGAACCATACCAAACAAAGGAGAAAACACTGGCCCAGATCCTTCAATCCGGTGATACTTGATGGGTCCTTTACAATATTGCAAAGCATCATCATTGTACAAGTTGCCGTCAAAAGTCAACCCTGAATGCAAATTTCTTTTTCCTCAAAATAAAATGAACAAAATCCATATATTTTACTTAACTACATTTCTTTCCTGATATAGATGAGGGGGAAACTGAGATAATTCAGACTGCATGACATAGTAACCTGGGCAGCGGTGGAGAAAACCCCTTAAAGACCTGATTGAGCCTATTCCTTTTTAGCAAAATAATTAAAATTGTGCTTGACTTAAAGTACTTTGCTGAATACAGTGTTTTGCTGAATCAGAGCTTTTACAAATACAAACTTTTTAACAGCACTAACTGCAAGCATCCAGAATTTTGCAGGCTTATCTGAACTGAAACTGAACTGAAAGACTTCCAAGTTTTGCCCATTACTATTTCCTAATTCTTTGTGAGTTGTGCCAGTGACTCCTGGGATCCAGATTTGGAATGCATTTTGAATATTTTAAATTTCCCCTTAAAGAAAACAGATGCATGCACATATTCACTTGAGTTCTTTATAATATGAAACAGTATCATTTTAAACCAATCTTATTAGATACAGATGAACAAGTTTGTTTTTATCATGGCAAACTGCTGTTTCTATTATTCTTGTCCTTTGCTTCTAGAAATCTTCTTGCATAGCATTTGTTCTCTTGAAGTGAGTAATTACTCTTACTCTGCCATCTTGAGACAGACCCAGAATACAGGCCCATTGCTGCATCTAAATGAACCTTTTAAATACAAGGCATGCACTGTAAACAATAGACTCCTGAAGGCTGGCACTCATTTACATGTTTTCTTTTCAATGTGACTACAGGTATCTAATTCCATTATCCTCAGTGTTTCATGGAGTTGCACCCCTTTCTTTTCCTCACTTGTGTTGCCTCCATTGTCAAACGCAGCATGAAGTGTCTTTATGAAATATAGGATGGCTTGAGGTGCTTTGTGCAGCATCAAAACAGGCCATTTTAATCATAATTTATTTCCACATCTGGAAGATGCTGATGTATTCTCCTTGCATTACCAGGAATCATTAAAACGTTGGACCAGAATCAGTGATCACCACCAACGCACAGATGAACGCCTATAGCAAACTAAGCCTTCAAATTATCAGCTTGCAGAGCAGTTCTTCTTGATCATTTTCTTTGGTGTCTGTCTGCAGCTAACATCTGTTTCCAGTTACGGCACTAACAAAGACTTCTCCTTTGACTATTATTAACACACAAGCTCAGTGCCACTGGGGTGTACTTCTGTGGAACGGCTGGCAAGGGAAGTCTGACAGGGTTACTCACAGGAAAGGCAGTTTAAGTTGCACCTGCCTATTTATCCAGTTTGATACCTCTCACAGCTTCAGGCTGGTGAACTGAAAGCACGAGAAGCACAAGCACTTTTGTAGATAACTCTGAGAACAGGATCGTCCCACAAAAAGAAAACATCATGAGAAATATAACCCCCCCCCAAAATGTTCAGAGAACTCCTTTATTGTGGAATTAAGAGTTTTGCTATTCAGACTGTTAATTCTCAAGGATGTCAACAGTTTCTAAATGCTCGGGGATGTCCAAGAACCTGTGTCCCAGTACAGTCTCAACATCAGTAGTCATATATCTTGTCCGTCTCTTGGTATCTAACCATTTTGATCTGTTTTCTGTTCTTTTATTATCCACCTTCCCTAAAATGCCCTTCATCAGTAGCTGGCATCTTAAACAGTGGGAAACGACCAACTATTTTGATTTCCAATAACTGACTAATGGAACTAAAGACTTATCACAACAGAGACAGGATAACAACCGTGCTCTTTTTTGTTTGGCTGGGGATTTTTTTTGGTTGGTTTCTTTGTTTGTTTGTATTCAAATCTCTCTCTATTATTCAGAACTAACTCCCTCCATCACTGGTATTTTGGGAACATGGCTTCTCTCATGATCCAAACCCGACTGACTATGGTGTCTCAAAGCAAAGGAGTAGATGAAGCTCTGCACAGCACCCAGGAAGCCAGTGCTGCTTTCAGATGCACTGCAAGTAATCCACCACTGACCTGTTGGGAGGAAATGTGCCTGGAGAGGAAACGGAAAGGAAGAGAAAACTCTGCTCTCGTGTGATGTGTTCGCAACTGCACATCTGCCCACAACATTCCCATCAATGCTACATGTGCCCTGTGGTACTCTAACTCCCTCCCTCCAGTGACAGAAGCATTTGGTATATCCTTCTTTATAACATCTCTACGCAACAGCAAACGTCTCAGAGATACCCATTAACATGAAGATAGCTGAGGAGATAGAAGAATGTCCAGACCGTTTTTTCCCTAATCTTTTGCCCTTAGATTGATTCAGTAAGTGGCCGGTGACAGCAATAATACAGCTTTATCAACCATACTGGCTGTTTTCAGGTTTCCAAAAATCACTGCAATGCTTGAAGAAATTAGTCCTAATGAGGTATCACAATGACAGGACATTAATGACAGTTACACAGAGTTAGGAAGTGGGCAACCATGACAAACAGCATGCTCAAAAGTTTCAAATAAAATGAGTGAATGAGGAGTTTTATTTTCATTTCTGAGAGAACATTTTAGTTGGACAGCAGATGACAACGGTGAAGAAAACACATGTACGTGGCTGAGTTTTGAGATCATTTTGATGAAAGCACTGCACAAAAATGTATTTGTATAACAAAACCTGGCAGAAACGAAAAGACATTTAGAATAGGGCCAGAGACTATTTCTGGACAGTAGTAGGAAAGTTAGCAATGCGCAAACAAGGCATCTGAGCGGAAGGAGATGCTATTTCCACACAAGGGAATAAAGAGGATGAGAAGAATGGGAAGTGGAAATAGGGTGGCATTAAACAGAATCTATGTAATTAAAAATGCTAATAGGCTCTTAGAGGCTGTTTCCAAAACAAGCTATTTCCTTTAGACAATCAAAACATCATCAAGTTAACTATGTGCAAAGCCTGATCTCTCCTTATTGCAGACAACAGATTAGAATGCTCCTGCCTCGGGGGCGGGTGGTAGAGAAGAAAAAGGAGCTTCTTGTTTCTCTCCAATTCTGGTATCAGAGTCAATGGTGATGAATTTATACTTTGACATCCTATCAAATAAATATCCTCCAGGCTCTTCCTTATTCAATTTGGCCCTGTGACAATTTTAGAGGAGACCCAACTTCAAATTGCATAAATGAATCTATGTCACTGTTATGTACTTGGACCTGATTCTGATTTCTTTTATACCAATGTAAAATTGATGCCGTGTGTCATGATCTTAAGGTCAACATTTGCACTTTTGCTGCTGAATGCAGACCCTGGTGGATCAGCCTTTTTTTAAAAAAAATCCTATTTTACATGGATTTTTGTTTCATTTCTCATGGTCTTGGAGAGAAGTACAAGCGAATTTTAATTTATAATAGTCTTGTAGATCCATGAGTCTCTATCAAGAATATGACACTGGGTGCATACAACAGCTGCAGCTCCAATAAAAAAACCCATGGTAGGATGGATCTTTCTATTAGATTAGACACCATTGAAAAGCAACATCAACAGCACTGTAACTTCAAGGACCTGTTCTAAATCAGATGATGTACTGAGAAGTTGGCAGTATCATCTCTAAATCATATTGCTTCACTTGAATGGATTGCAATGATGTCTAGAAGTAGAGACTGGAACTAGATGATTTTGAACTTTAGCATTAAATCAAAATACTTGTTTTATTTCAGTGATACCTCTTAGGACTATTCCATTCAGTGAAATACTATGCATGGTAGGAATAGAAAAATTCAAAATAATATTTGGCTGCTACACAAATATTGAAAAAAAACCCTGCAGTGCATTTTTGAAAGATTCAGGTAAGCTAATACAAGCACATTAGAAGCCTGTAATTCAATGGGAACAGTAACTTTTCTGTTTTGTCATCTAGGATAAAAAGTGTAGTTATTTTCACAATCTTACTCTCCCCCTCTCATTTGTATAACTAAAATCCTTGACTCATTCTGTCCAAGATTTTGCCCAGTCTACCAGCTAACACTATCTGGGTTCCTCAGGCAGCTGAAGAACTGAGGGGAACCAGACTGTGAAGTTTGGTTTCATTTTCTTTTCTCTTCCAGCTGTTTCCTTCTGAAAGGAAACAGTTCCCAGACCTAACTCTATGTAGTTCTCAAAAACCATCAAATTACAACTTTAAGTTTTTTTCTTTTCCAACAAAATTTGTAATTGGGGAGTTCTGTTTACTCATGGATATTTTTGCTCCATTCTTTTTTGCTGGCTAGAAAACCAGAAAGACACTATGTAGCCTGGAATACCTTATTGTGATAATCAGAGTAGGATAACCAGATGAGCTTCTTCACATATCTGTTGGCATGACATCAGTATGGACGGTCTGGTTTAAATACAGTTGTCTCCAAAATGTGATTAAAGGAGGTGCCTGGTCTGAGGGAAATAGTATAATACATTTAACTGTGAAAGAAAAACATGTCTTTTCCTCAGTGAACTTTAGAAAGTAATCATTAATTTCATCAAAGCAGAAAATAGTCTGACAAAAATAATGTCATTAGAAGAACTCATGGGTCTTTGGGATAGAACTACTAGACTATAAGCTGCCCTTTGAGTTAAACTCATGCAAACTTTCAGTTGTTTGTTATGAAACAAACAATATTATCCTATTTCAGCCACTTGACCATCACCAGGAATACCTAAACATCCTCATTCAGATTGGGGGGTGTATATATATATATATATATATATATATAAAAAAAATTCAAACTGGCTGAGCTTATGAACCACCAGAAAACTTTTTATTAGGCAAACCTACCCTTGCCAGACTTGCTCTCTCTCCTCCAGGTTTGTATACATTCTGATTAAAATTTCTGAGGGAAAAATAAAGGCTAGTGACTATTTTTATAGAAAAAGGGAGAAACGTTTTGTATAACATTGACATGAAATAGATTTCTTTCAAAAATATTTTCATTGGAAACCTGACTTTTGCCTTGATTCAAAATTCAGGATGTTTGGAGATTTCAAGAGCTGTACTGTAGTCTGGGAAATGTGTGCTTTTTTTAGTGAAGTCGCTTTTTCCTTAGACAATTAGCAGTCATTATGGAGACTATTATAAATTTTAGGACCCCCATTTGTGCATACAGAGGTAGTATGCTAAGAACTGTTCAAACACAGGCCATAAGGTAATCTCTTGCCACATATACTTTGCAGAATAATGAATCTGCAGCATTTGCTCTGACCTCTGATGGCGATACTTGATCTTACAAATTTGCTTTCAGGAGCAAGTCTGTATGTGGACTTGGGCAGTGGCAGTGTTATTCTGAGAGAGGTAAACAGAAAGCAGCCCTGACTCTGGCACACAAACCAAAAATAAAATAGGCAATAAGCTTACAATAATAGCGCCATAATAAAATAATAAACTCACCAAATACAGGATAAAATGCTAGTAAGAGAGCTTTTAATCTTTATTTGATCTTGTTGGCTCTGATTCAACTTAGGAGTAATTTCATGGATGTCAATGGAGTTACTCAGGTATCAATCTGGTTTGAGAGCAGAATCTGGCTTGCCATTCAAGCACATTTGAGAGGGAAAATTGTCAATAGCTGTTCACAATGTTCTTTTAATTGAATTAATACTGTAATTCACCTTGCTGAAAATGAAGAGTCTCTTCACATTTTGATACTGAACTAAACCTCTGCTTACTACCAGGGCTTATTTATGTTGCTACAGAGAAACAAACTGCAGTTGACTCTTACAGCTGTAAAAGTTCTCTCACAAATGTATGAATGTAGATCTAGTGCCTGATGCACCCTCTTGTTTGAGCAATCCAAAGAGATTCAAATCTCCACACACTGAGTAAATAAAGACCAGTCACATAAACAGGAGCTGAAGGACTGAAGTGACTTACAACTGCCAGAATCAAAGTCTTTGCCATATTAGAGCTATACTCCTATGACAGCATGTGCTTATCATAATCCTAAGGTTCAGCCAAAGTCCCTTCCATTAGAAGCCTATTAAAAGATGTTTAAGAATCATCCTTCATGTCCCTTTTTACTTCCTTTCACTTATGTTCTATACGCCGTTTTCAATTATGCCAATGTAAATCAAAATTCACCTAGCAGAGTCTATGGAATAAACCAAGATTTAAAAGAGAAACTGAGAACATTTTTATCTGTCTAAATTTAAAGTCTCTCCTCTTCTGCTCCAAAGTTGAGGAAATGGGCCATGTACGACTTTTATGTCTTCCTTGTCCTCCACGGAACTTTGAACATAGTTAAATCATCTTGACTGTTTTTATGGGAAAAGAGTCCCACAATACTTATTTTCAGAGATACTGATTAATATCATGAAAACATGCCAGGAAATTGTATTCTATAGGATCTCAGGAGTGCTCAGGAGTGTAGATGGCTGGTGGATTTTTAAAGACCATACATCACTCTGTGCAGGCCATAATCCTGGCATGAATAAGCTTTGTGAGGACATCTCATTAAAGAACAATCCCAGCTCTTAAAAATCCCAGCCTTCTGATTCTCATGTCTAGGGATGGCTTGCCTTGGCATTTTTTCCTCCTCTGCTGCATGTTTATTAATATTGACATACTGTTGTTAAGACAAAGCAACTTCATTTATTTTGCACGAGAAGATCAGGAAGTAGAGCAAGGATTTCAGAAATGGCTTTCACTGATTTCATTGTGCTAAAGCTCCCCTCTTAAGTCACGCTGACCCCTTAGAGAAAGAAGAAAGGCATGTTAAGAGGCAAACACAGCTTACTTCAGGTAAATAAAATCGTAGACGCAATGAAGAGACTGCAAATGGAACCTCCTAAGGGATTTAGCTAGGTCTTCCATGCATACACTGTGCTCTGATTTTAGAAAGCTACAGAATGAACCTTGTATTGAAATCCTAACCCTACTGCAATCAAAAATGAAACTTGTCTGATCAAAGAGTCATCATAAATAGATATCACACATGGAATATACTCTAGCTTCCCTTTGACTCAATGACAAAAATAAATGAACAGGATTAAAATTAAGGTCATAAAAACCCAAAGAATAAGAAAAATAATAGTATATATGTTCAGTCTTGCAAAAAAAAACCCCAAAAAAAACAAAAACAGAAGAAATCCCTTTATTTCTTGATGTCTTTCTTTAAAAATATGAATTCTCCTTAATGTTTTCATCACGGTTGTGAATAACAAAGCCTACACTGCTTGGTGACAGCAGGAATCTTTTGAAGAAAAATTGTAACGGCTACTGGTTATGGAGCATTGTGTTTATATATAAACACTGTGCTGCCTCTCCTTGGACAGCTCAGTCCTACAAATTCTTACTTCAAGCAGATTGCCCCCAAATCCAATTGCATAAAGAACTGCAGGAATTGATGAGAGTCTTTAGAAATTAATTAAAATTTTGACAGAGAATCTGTTGGTTTAGGGGGTTAATCCTGTAAGGGTCAGAGCACTCTGGCCTCAAACCAGCAAAGCATTCAAGCATGTGACTGCTTAAACTTGATGAGACTACTCACATGCTTAACGATAAGCAAGCATTTAAGTGCCTTGCTCTATTAAGGCCAGTCTGCTCTGCCAGAATCAAGACTTCAGCCTCTTTGATCATTGCAGTGCTATTTGCTATTCACATTTTGTGTTCAAGTCCTGCAATCCAATGTTTAATTTCCTCAGATTTTGGGCTTTCTGTGAAGTACTTTTAGCTGATATTCCAATATCCACCCAAGGCTCCATAAATTGAGTCAAATGCAATCTAAATAAAATGGTGAAAATCCTGGAAGCTGTGTATCCCATCATGGCTGCCCAGCTCTAACTCTTCTTCCTTTCATCTCTGTAGCCCGGTTAAAGACATGGTATTCATAGCTATATTCATTCTCTTATCCAAGTTAGCATGATACTGTAGCTACAGCGCTTCCATGATCTTTCAAATACACGTAGCCATTTGCTAAAGTATGTTCCTTGCCTGACCAGGAAAAAAAAATAGGAAGAGTTAAAGTAGAGGAATTCACAGTACTCTCTGCCCTTTTACAATCCTTGGTGATTAAAACCACTTCTAACTGAGGTAAGCTCTAAATGAGCTCGCTTATTATTTAAAATATCACGTTCAGGTTTCCAGTATATTTAGTTTTTATAGCTTTACTGTCGCTTTGTCTATTGGGAGTCCTTTATGTGAGTTAAGAGTGGTTTTCCCAGGTGAAAATATGTATAAATAATACTACGAATGTATGTCAAGTGAGTCATTAGGGTGTCATTGATGTGTACTATACTGTTATGTTGTGTTATAGAATGCCATGATGTCCTTTGCCTAAGTGATGAAATGCTGGTGGTCTTGTTGGGTGGGAAAAGAAGAAATATAATTTTAGCTAAAATGATACTTAGAGCATGTGTGGATATTTTCATAATCTAAAACCACATTAAACAAGCAAAGATACTGAAGGGTAACTTCCATGTAATTCAAATTTGTTCTTGCATACTAATGTTCATTGAACTTTTGCACTGAACAAACTTATTTAGCTTTTTCCCAGAAGACAAAACCTAAAAATGTCTGTGATATGACACAAACTGTAAGTCAAGCCACAAAACATGTTCGATAAAAATCCTCTGTCCCCATTCTAACGCATCTCTCTTCAAGTTCCTGTTATTTTCTATGGAGAGATGCATGAATTATGGGAACCAAAATGTCTTTATACAAGATGTGAACTTCATTATTATTAAGTGCTGTTTTGCTAGAGTTATGGAGTACTCACTTCTGTTTTGATCTCTGCCTTAGTTAAAATTCAGAGATAGCTAAATGAAAAAAACATTTGCAGTTGTCAACTAATACATAAAAGATGTTTTTGGTGCAAAATACTTTGTACATATTGCTTGAAAATAGCTTCTAAAAGTTGCGAAGGATCAGATTTTCCACCATGATGTTCAGATCCTTTGTAAAGTGACTCAAAATGGAAATCTCAGTTCTCAGATGCAGTTTTTCTAACATGTTTTGGGCAACTCCTCCCTTAGCTCACCCAGACGACATTACTGAAGCAAATGGAATCATGTTCCCCTTAAGCTGCTGCTCAATTCCATGAACAGCTGCAAAGGTACCTCTTTCTATCTGTCACAAAGCCTCCTACATGCAGAACAATAAAGTAAAAATATACTGTAAGCAATCTCACAGATACTGCATGGTATACATTAGCTACCACATGGTTTGAAATAATATTTTTTGCAAGAGTTTGTTGTTACGGAACAAGATCAGACAATGTTGTCTTATTGACACAATAGAATCAAACCTGACAAGGAAAGCCAAGACTCTCCAGTTCCGAATGACTTTTATGCTGGACTGTGTCATGTGAGACAGAAGAGAGAAACGGGCTATGAATGTTGCAGGAGAGTTAAACCAAAATCTATTTCTAAAACAAAATTACCAGTTTATCTGCAGTCATGGGTTACCATTAAATAGTTGCATTTTTACATTTGCATTTAGTCGGTTACAGTAGTAATTAAACAATTTGGAGAAAAATATAAATGTTATACTAAAGTTAATTTCTGTAGTTGCTGAAGGAACTGCAAAGATCTTATAGGACTATAAAGATGTATAACTCTGAGTTTGCCAAGGAGATTTTAATCAAAGTGGGAGCAATAAAGATGTTTGGATTTTAACTTCTCTTTCTCCTCCCATTCTCTGATGTATGTAATCTCTAGATAATGTTCTACATACCTTCACAAATGACAAATGTTTATGGGTGATCAAGGTACTGCATTTTCGATGTAGATGACTACGATAAGTCCTTCAATCCCATATTATCATTTATTAGTAATGTAAAATTATCTAGCCACTTCCAGCAGGGAAACTAAGCTCTTGTGCTGGATGATGCATACATATTATACGCACTAGCATTTTGAGGACCACTCAGAAATCAGTGCCAGACTGTCTTAGGTACTTTATAAATATGTATTAGAGAGAGTACCCTCCCCAAAACGGCACACTCATCACACAGATGGGTAGAAAGAATAAGGACACAGTTCTAGAAACAATTTGCTTTATAAAGTGATCCTAACTTGACAACAGGTAGATAGCATTTACAAATGTTCTTCATAGCTTCCAAACACCAGTCAAACACACGGTGGTCACAGTTCATAAATCCTCTTTAACTCATGTTGCTTTTCCTCAGTAACACAGACACTTAAAGGAGGAGGATTTGTTTTGTTTTGTGGTTTTTGTTGGGGGGTTTTTGTGTTTTTTTTTCCTTGACAGACTTTTTAAATGCTTTTAGCCGCAAACAAAATCCGAGAAAATTTAAACAGATGTCAAAATAAATTTCCACTTAAATTCCCTTCCCAAGCACAATTTGCATATAGCTTAATTTGAATAGCAGCTGGGTTGTTGAGGAAAACTTTTGTTTTTAAAGAAAAAAAAAAATAGATAACATATTAGTGGAAAAGCAGTCATATTCAAAGAGGCTGTTTGCATTCTGTTCCAGTGGAGCAGAGAAGAGGGCACAGAGCTGTGTTATCTTAGCTGTTCAATCCAAGCAAATACTTGGAAAAAGACAAGTACAACTGGACCACATTAAGCTTCATCAATGCCAAAAAAGAAGAGGCTTGTTTCATAAGACTTATGAATGGCATGTATCTGAGCAACTACAGAATATGTAATAGGAAAACCAGGTAGTGGTTGTTAAGAGATACAGCTGTAGGAAGAAATAAGAAATGACTAGGAGGACAAAAGCTTATTCATTTACATGATATTGTAACTATATCCAATTTCAGTGTAGTAGGAAGTAGAGGATTAGGCCCTAAATCACCAGAAATTTTTTAATAACCATAGCCCAAGTTGGGCTTTGCTGTAAGGTTGTAAATGAGAGTGCTTGCTCGGTCTGTATTCTCTGTTTCTAGGAGAGGAGCTGGGAGAAACGTAAAGAACGCTTTATCTCTCTTACCATGGGACTATGTGATGCCCAGAGATGGCAAAGACACAAACAGTTCCTCCCTCTGACACAACAGCCTTTTGAAAAAGCCCACCCCTGAAAATCGTACAATAGTGTAGCAGAGAGTATTTCAGCTACATGGCATATGAGCCATGGAAAAAAGAGATGCAGATTGCTTTGCATTATTGAGGAGTAATATTGCTCAGGAGACTGAGAAGTGCTTTGTGGCTACAGCGAGCAGGAACTCGAGTATAGGAGTCCTGCAATATTACTTATGATTATAGGAAATTGGACTTGATGACAAGATTGAACCTTCTAACCTTATGCCTGGAAAGTCTCTGCTTCTCTTTTTCTGTTGTGTTGCCAAAAATGAAACTTAGCAAGTAAGAAGGATGGAGTGGTTTGGCCCTGATGGATGAATGCTGGCTGTTCTCTTCTACAATGAAAAGGAAAAACAGTTGAAGGATCTATTACAGTCTGATCAATGGGTTTATTCAGGCTGTGCATGGGCTATTAGGTGTTTCATAAATTCCCAAGCACCCTGGGGATACAAATGCAAGAACCAAATCTAATTTTAATGTAAATATTCATAAGCATAGTCAAATAATATCTGCATGCCATCATGATGTTTATTTGTATCAGTATTTCCCTGCATGTAAAAGAAGCCTCCACTTGTTGGCTAAATTCACAGGCTTGAAAAGAAAGCTTCAAGACATCCTTCCTCCTCAGGAAACAACAGGAAATTTTGCTCGTAACAGACCGATCTCTTCATGTGCCATATCTTCATATAGGAAACACGATATGTTATTAGAAATATGGGTGCTGACCTTCGTACATGTTTAGGACTCGAGAGCCGTGTTTCGGACTCAAAGCACATTTGTTTCATTACCTCAGTGCACTGGACTAGAATTCCAGCAAAACCCAAGGATTGTTATGCTCATCATCGAGCTCACAGATAGACAGCTTCACACCTGTACCCAGGAATGGTGGCACCCTCTTGCAGGCCAGTTAGCATGCAGATTGCATGTAATTAACTTTAGCTTCAGTTTCCCTAATTGAGATGTAGCACAATGTGTTATTGTATGGTGAAATAAAATGATCCCGGACACATTTTATCAGATGGAAACGGAACAAAAACCTCACACTAGTGATTTAGGGAAAGTAAACAACTGATTCTATATTTCTTCATTTTTGTTTACTTAAAAGATAGAAGTAAATGTGATTTTTATAAAATAAAGAAGAAATTAGCTCACTGAGGGCTTAATTATCCTTTCTTCTCCAATGGGAATCAATGCAATTGGCAGCTTGCAGGCCTGTTCTCTTGACAAATCAAGTTGTTGGCTGAGGCGTGAAGTGTTAGATTATGATCGACTCAGCGTGACATTGTGATTCATGGCTACTATATTACAGAGGGAAAAAGGGGATTTATGCTCCATATCCACTTTGAATTCATAGTGAAACAAGTGAATCATTCTGTTCAACCTCAGGAGTTCATGTTCTACACCTGGGGGCTGAACAATATTACCGGCTTGAACATTTTAAGGAACAAATGCGATAAAATACCACTGTGAAATATTCTCTCTTTCCACTCATGCTATAAGTTTAAAGAATCACCTGGAGTAAAGATTTAATGAGTTCATTTCATTAAAAGAAGAAGGAATAAGAGGGGTGGTAAGGATGGACACAAAAGGTATACATTGGCCAACTGGAAAAAGGCACTTCCAGATAAACTTAACTAAAGGAACAATTATGCACACACAGTCTCCCTGGAAGGCCTAAATTGTAGGTCTATATGATATACAGCATTTTTTTTTCCCCCTGAAATAGCCATTAATAATGCAATTCAGTTGCAGTGGCATGCTTAAGCAGAGGTATAACACTAAGTATGTTTGTATTTGTCTCATTTCCTATTTTCCCAGATCAACATCTGGAAACAACCACAGGCACAACTGGGGTTGGCGTAGCTGCTGTAACGAAGGAAGGCATCAGCACGATTCTCCAGAGACACATGACAAAACATGCACTTAACTGGACAGTATTAATAGGGTCTACAACTCCACCTTATTCCTCTTGGAAGAATCACCCATCTTTGCAATTCACTTGTGATCATTTACCTGTGTGCAAAACCTGCAGTCACAGCACCAAAAGCTGGAGGAAGATCTAGCTAATCCCCATAGCACTCCGTTTCAATTAAGTTCAAGATCCCTTATTTTTTAAAATGTAGAATTCACACTACTTTACCTATAGAGTTAGGAAGTGCAAGGCAAATTGAATTTCATCCTCGCAAACACAGCTTGACTGCAAAAGCAGAACCAAAGTCCATCTCCAAAATGTCAGCGCTGAATTCCTATTTCATCCTTATCTTTATAATGAGCAGAATCAAAGCATGGAAGGTGGCACAATGAAATTAAAGAAAACCCAGACACCTGCTCCTTTTTGGAGAAAAATTATTCCCTCTTTTCTAATTAAGTAAAAGTGCCTTTTTAGGTTTTACTCAGAAGAATGAATTCTCTCCACCTCTTGGTTATTCTTTTTGCAGAGAGGGGCCAATCATCTGAAGGACTTGGAGAAAGGCCAGCAAAGATACGGCTGAAAAATCTCTCTCCCATTCAGACATAATGTTTTTCTTTTGTATATTTATGATTTTCAAGAGACAGGGTTTGGTTTTTATAATCTGATACTGCTACTTGGAAATAGCAAGGGAAGTAGCTTACTGTTATTAACTATTATTTGTTCAGTGCACTGAGTGATGAACATACTCTATGGGCAAGTCTGTGTTAGATGATGTGTTTAATGAATTGTTCATGCAAATAGAGACCTCTCTGCTCCTTTCTGACTTTCTTGAGGAAAACGGGTGCCTTACTGTCCTCATACCATGCTTCAGCCTGGATTTGTGTTTTATTGGTTGCTGCTCTCAAGAGGTAGTTTTCTATCTTTAGTAAGCAGCCACGTGACTTCTAAGTTCACTACCGACATACAAGATCAAGGGTTCTGCTTAGGTGTTGCTACTGCGACACATAATGGTCTCTGACTCCTAACCTGACACAGGGATGCTAGTTAGTTCTATACCCATCCATAAATATGGAACCGCCTGCTCTTGTGAGAAGCAGATTTGATGATAAACTGTTTTTCTGTAGCGCACAATATAAGCTCTCGTATACCCTAGCTGAAGAGAAAAACTACAGGCTGGCTTGTTCATAAACCACCATAAATTTGCCAAAGTAATTTAAGTATTGCTTTGATGATGCCTGAACTTCAAAAGCTATTTTGTAAAGTCATCAGCACCTTTATGGCACGATTGCTGCAAAAGATAATTACTTGGAAAATTTGTCCAATGACAACATGTCAAAACTGTCAGAAAACATGTCAAGACTAGAACTTCAGCTGACATGTGTCAGTTTAGATAGTCCATTGATTTTAAAGGAGCTGTACAGATGTATCAACTTTGAATCTTCATTTTCTACATTTACACTGTGGTGCTGAACGTGTAAGAGGCTACTGTGCTGGCCTCTGGCTAGCAGGTAAAGTACAAAATGGAATGCTCTTCAGCAAGAAAAGTAAGATCTGAAAATGGCATAGATGTACTCATTGCCAAATAGGAGTACAAAATAATATGTTTGTAACTGGGAAACCTCTCTGCAGTAGTTAACCTAATACAGCAGCTGAGATCCTATTTCTCTGTCCAGTTACACACGTAGAAAATTTATTAACAGCTCAGGTATCTGCTAAATTTCTCATAATGATCACAACGAGAAAATTACATTTTGACTAACTTACTGGACAAGATTTATATCATCTGAAGATTAATGTCTGATCCTAAAGATCTCCAGAAGAAAGGTGCTTGAACGCATATTCATTGCATTATCTACAGCTGAGTTAAAAACCACAGCTAAAAAATGCAAGCCTGAAGTGTCCAACTCTATTTACACTGCACTTCTGGATGTGCCTGAATCCCACTGCTGTCATTTCAGAGTTAGAATCTCTGTGAACTTTCAGCTGGCTGCACTAACAGATAGGCTGTTTATATTAGTCCTCTAGCATAATGAAGTGTATCTTCAACTCTGCAAAATATCAGGTCAACTTGATTAACTGGTACAGTCACTGTTGCACTATTTTTAGAACGTTTCCCCAAAGTTACAATCTGCAAAATTCTTAATAGAACTTTTTTCTATTAAGTATGTTATTGAGGAAAATCGTGCATCCTACTATAGCAGCCAGCAACCTCGAGTTGGAGAAGTCTTGTGGAGTTCTGTACGCTGTGTACCAAGAGACCATCCCTATCCCACAGAACTTAAAACACATAAAACAGAAAAGCCAGCAAAGAAAGATATTTAGTCTTATTTGCGGATGTGAAATGAAAGCAAACAGAAATCAGACGCTTCTGAAGGTCACAAGGTTTTTTTTGCAGGAGAGGCAAGAATTGAATCAACAGCTTTGGGGGCACATGTGCAGTGTGTAAATCAACACAGATCACAGGCACTTACATTACTTTTTACTGAGCTGACTTTGACAGAGGAAGAGCCTTATCAGTGTGACACTGCACCTAAGCTAATAAACCCAGACTAGAGGAAAGGATATTCAGACTCTAAACCAGTTATACAATTAGGGCACATGAACAGCTCTTTCCACATAAAACTTCAGTGTGCTATTCAGCTCTATGAAACCCTATTTCATACAGCCTCGTAACAGTTATGACCTAAACCTTATTCTAGTTTCTGAAAAGAATAAATAAATAGAACAGTAATATTAGGTTAATGTTAATATTGTCATGGATGTTCTAGGCTAGGACCAAACAATGCAATTTTAACCGTCGACAAGTAACGTTGGCTACCGAAGTGTGGAACATATGCATTTGAAACACATACATGAAAATACTCATCTTGGGTATCAGAGCATCTCAAGGAGTAGCAAACATTGTTTATAAGTCTTTTTAAGAATTAAAAGGAATTCCTCTGTTTCTGAGATGCATTTTTTTATTGATAGTGACAGTTCACATTTCTTTTTCTTTATGTATATGAGTATATAGATATACATATATTTGATTGTGTGAATGTATATACATCCATACATTGGATTAGCTTATTCATACGTGTTTCACACCAGGCATAGTAGGTTTGGAGTTGTCCATCTTTAAAACTTAAAGGGACACTATTATTACAAAGCTTATTTCCTTAAAAAGTTTGATTCTTTAAAAATAGAAAAACAAAGCACACCCAGCTACAGAGGTATTTACCGAAGGAGGTGGCATAGTTTGTCTCTGTCTTGACTTGTTTCACATAGGAGTGTGGGGCATAGTAAAGTAGGAGAAAACTCACTGCTAGAACTGACAAGCTATGCAGATCTGCACTACAAAATAGTATACCATAACATGCAAATAAATCATTAGATATTGCTATTACTTTCTGTATTTTGTCTTTTGGAACACTAAATACATTAAGGAATTTTTGATAAATTTTCCAATTATATTTGTTCAGAAGCATTGGCAAAACAATCTCTGCTATTAATGAGATGTTTAGTGCAAATTAATCATTAAACTGGACAGTCTATGCCCTGAAAAGAAATTTGTTTTGCAGAGTGTTTTTATTAGCACAGTCAGTCTTTGGAAATTATAGTGTTTCTTGAAAGATCTTCATAATTACTTGGATTTAACTTGTTATAAACGTTATAAATAATTTGTTACAAAGGTAGTAATCCACTAAGCTCTCAACTGGACCGTGGTCTGTCAACCTGCCCTTGCACATCTCAAGAATATGTGGAGAAATCTCTTCACTTCATACATGTGGATAGCAAACAAGGCAAGTTTCAGCTGAACTCTGGTATGTCCTGTGAGGAAGGAACTGGGAGTGGCACTGGAGATAGCCATCACATTGTAAATTAAAGGAACTCTAAGGTCACTGAAAATCTACTGGAAATGAGTTCTTCATAAAGAGCTCCCCAGTTACCTAGGGAGTTACCAAGTTTTCTTTCCTACATTCAGCGTAACATGGGTGGGGTAGAGAATTTGCTGAGGTTTTTTAACCTCATTAAATAAGCTGCAATAAAGAAATCTAATGCAGCACGAGGCAACTGTGAACACATTCCGCACAGAGAGTTTACTCATACATAGGTTCTATCAAACAGTAGCATGCATATGCAGGTTAATGTTTTATTAAGCAGCACAAACACATAATGTTGCTTCCTGTATTGCACATACGGCAACATCTCCTAGAAGGAAGAGCAGTTTTTGCTTAACAGAAAAACAGATAATCTAAATGCACAAACTGCAAGGGAATTATGAAATCAGAAGCAGCCATCAGATCCTCTTAGCATCACTGCATTGTCTGAAGCTAATTGCTACATCCCACAATTATGTTTTTTCCCTAGACATTTGCCTAACCCTATTCCTTGCGATGACTACTTGTATCGTTGCCTTATTTTTAATACAGCATAACTATTCTCTGTGCACGGACACACTCTACTTGCATTCCTTTAGGATTTGACCCTTTGTTGGCTTTAGTTCATGCCTCTTGTTCTTGTATTTGACACAAGTTCAAATCATCTTGTAGCATCTATCCTCTCAAATCTCTTTGGAATTTTATATACCTCAGAAAGGTCACCACTTTCTCTCTGTACATGCATTTTAGCCTTAGAATTTGAGAGGTTGGTTGTGGGTCTTTTTTTTTTTTTTTGGTAGAAAACCTTATCTTTAAAAGAGTCCCTAATGTTCAGTAACATTATGGCTGCCAACCACTTTATGTATTTTCCTGATAGTCTTCAGCAAAATGACCTATAATTACTGTCTTTCAGATGTGTCCTCACAAGTTGCTTGTATTACGATACCAGTCTCCTACTTGGCATATACAGATATGATGACATGAGTGCCTATTTTTTTTTTTAAAAAAAAAAGGTTGACCTTTGATTCCTTTTTAACAGCTATTGTCTTCAATGTGACAGTGACTGTTTATACTGGCCTTGTATTTAAGGCAAAATCCTAATAGAGATGGTGGAGTTCAGCTGAGATAAAATCCTTCAGGAAGCTAAAATCACCTTATCTCATCATTCAGCTTGAGCACTACAGGACAGGTTTGCCCTCAGCAGCACAAATAACACACCTTTGGTTATACTTGTAATGGGCCTCTCACTGCCCTATCTCATAAGCTGTCTTTTTCTCCCTCCTCTATTTAACTAAGTGTATTTATTTAATATATGCTGCCATGCAGCAGCTTTTTACAGGAAAGTCCTGTAAGTTTTGTCTTGTCTTTTGTCTAGTTTGGAGGAAAAGAGGCTGAAGGGTGACCTCACTGCTCTCTGCAGCTTCCTGAGGAGGGGAAAAGGAGAGGGAGGTGCTGAGCTCTTCTCCCTGGTATCCAGTGACAGGACACATGGGAATGGTTCAAAGTTGCATCAGCGGAGGATCAGACTAGATTTTAGAAAATATTTCTTTACTGAGAGTGTCGTCAAGCACTGGAACAGGCTTTCTAGAGAGGTGGTCAGTTCCACAAGCCTGTCGATGTTTAAGAGGCATTTGGACAATGCCCTTGACACTATGCTTTAACTTTTGGTTATCCCTGAAGTGGTCAGGCAGTTGGGCTAAATAATTACTGTTGGTCCCTTCCAGCTGAACTATTCAAAGTATGGTCCCACACTAACACATTTTTGGAAGCCAAACCATAAAAGGCCTCTAGTCCTTCCTCTCTTGTACAGATATATTTCTCTGCAGACACAATATCTAGTATTTAGATGTCTACATCCACACATTTATACACTGATTTTATATTAGGGGTCTCAGATTTTTTAAATGTGACTGTTCATTTTGCAAAGAGATAACTACATTGTCAGAATTGTATCATACTGTAAACTGCGCTGTAAACTCCAATGTTCTACTGCAAAATATATGCTCATTAAAATTCAATGAGTCTTTAATAGGAATTTATATCTGAAGTCAAGGAAGAATGAAAATATGCCAGCAATCTTTATAATGAAACAATGATGTATGTGGAAGAAGGTAAACAATGTAGATCTCTTATTCAGTTAGCTTATCATGTGTATTTTATTATGGAAGCATTTTGACCCAAACTGCCTCTCTTCAAGATACTAGAAGTTTTTACAGGGCTATGCTGACGTGTTACCTCTGATTTGCATAGTTACAAGGCACAGAAAGATTTTCATTGTGTGACATGATGGCTAACTTCAGCTCCTCCACCACATGGCAGTAATTACCACTTTGAAAACATTTTCTTTGAGTCTAGGCCCAAAAAATTTTGTTGGGTTTTTCTTGGCCAAGAGTAATGACTTAGAGTGTCATCTCCAAGAATTGTGTGTAACATAAAAAAGAGAAAACAATCACCCTAGAAAATCTTAATGTGAAAAGCCTAAGACATCCTCCTATAAAACCTGTGAAAGTTGTATTAGTCCTGGAGTGCTAGCTGGCTTTAGTACCCCTCCTTCCTACCTCTCAGCACAGCAAATCTTCAAGGCCTGGACCAGCCTCAGTTGCCATCTAGTGACTCCCAGACAGGGCAATGGCTTTCAGAGCCATTAATACAGATGCATGTGAAAAACAATAAATCAAGATGTAAATCAACATCACTTTGACCTTTTCTAGCTCTCCTCTCTCCCCCTTTCCACATGTCCGAAGCAAAACAGAAATCAGAAAGGAATAATTAATAGGTCTTTTGGTTTTGATTTTATTGCCTTCAGTCTCCGCCTTTGGTGTTATTTAGGCTGTCGCAGTTTCCCAAGTGACCGTCCCTATCCATATTACACTATCAGTATTTCAGAATCCTGTCAACTGGCAGGTGCTAAAGGATTGTAATTCTCTAGATCAGTATAAATATTGTGAAAAACACCACAAGAATGGCTGATGACCACTCTCTGAAGGACTCACGGCTGTGTGCAATGGAATATAGAGCATCTCATAATAAGAATGGAGCCAGTTTTAAAACGTCTGTAAAATCCTCAGAATTGAAAAGCCCATAGAAATGGGGCTCTGATCTTCACTGGGGTCTCCAGACAGTGTTTTCATAATGATGATTAATCAATGATACTAATCCTAGCCAGAGGGAAAAGGAAAAGGAGGAGAAGAGAATCAATTCTTCACTCAGCAAAGAGTCTGGTTGTGACCGTACTACACTGATAGAGTCTTCTCTGATTAGCATGAGGTCACATCGTCTCTTTTGTCATCTGCCTTAATGAAAATATTATAATGGGATTTTACTGTCTTCCCTTTCTAGCAGAGAAAGCCTGTGATGAATGGTATATGGGGTTCTCAGTGTGTGCTATATGCCAGTTCCTGAAGGAACAAGATTTTGCATTCTGCATTTGCTCAGGAAATGCTTCTCTGATCTTTCTATGTTGCAAAACCGCTGTTTGAGAGAGCAGATTGCTGTGTCATCCACACTGCACAAATCGTTTGTAGCCATATTGGTCCTCACCATGAACATATGTGAGCATTTTTCAAATGTCACAAAAACTCGCCATCTTAAAGATTAATATTAAACACCTTGTACCATATGGAGGCACATGAGAGATAGTCCTTATAGATTTTACCCAGCTACTGCATGATTTGCTAGGGAGGGCTGTGTTGTAAGCATCTTTAGTGACTGCAGATAATAGATATTCATGTGGTTAAAAGCAATATCTCTCTCAACAAACCTAGTTTAATTAGGTTTGCTGCAATTTTCTATGATAATTTAGTTCTGCCTTTGCCTTTTGGCTGGCAGATTGTCCCTGGAAACCTCTTACAGAAATTCCCATTGACTGCAATGATTCTCAGTTAGGGCAAAACTGATCACTGCTGCCTTCCCTGCTGTTGAACTCAATCAACAAGCCATACATAACTCTCTACAAATAAAAAATACCAGTAGGGTCAGAAAATCTGAAAACTGGCTGTTTGACACCAGAAACATAATGATAATGTAACTAGTTCTGCCAGGACTTGCATCAGAGCATAACAGATGAATCCCTCCCCATCCACTGAGTCACCTTGCCAACTTTTTTTCAATTAGTTTCCTCCTTATAAATCAACAGTGAAAGATCACTTTTCAGCTAAAAGGTATTCAGTCAAACAGCAATGTACCATCAACAGCCATGAGACAAAAATACGAGGAAAACAAAAATGGCAACACTGACTTTTTTTTTTTTGTCCTGCTCACCAGATATGAAACTTTTACTCTATCCCTAAGTCCTGAGACTACGTTTCTTATATTTCCATTTTAATAGATGCTCCTCCTCCCTGCCCTCTCTACTTCACAGCGATCGCTTCCCTACAGGGGACAGTTGAAATGAGCGTCTCTCCTTAATTTTTGCTTACCTGTGTTTATGAAATTACATGATCTCTCCCTTCTGTTCTTCCACACGGTCTCAAATTCATGTCTTATATAGAAGCCTCTTATGCCTCAATCAACAGGACTGAGTTTGGATTCAACCAGCTTGATTTTCAGTCATGAGGATTAGTATTGTTGCACTAATCTTTCTTACATGTAATTCTTTCACACTTAATTGGAACTCCATGACAATTTAAGCTGGGTAAAATTCCTTGGAAAACTATCAGGTTACCTTTGTGCAATGTACAGCCCACAGTGTTTGTTGTGCTGTTGTTGAGGCCCGGGTTCAATCTTGCTCAAGACTTTTGCCAATACACTTAGTGCAGAGTGTACAATAAAACAAAGAAGCATTAGGAATAGCGTTCCCAGTTTCCCTGTGGATTTGTACCCGAGCTCCAGCTCTCTCACATTCCTCTTCTCCTGCAGATTCCCACTGTGTTTTCTGTAGCCAAAGGGCAGAGGGCTCTGTGGCTTGTCTTCGCTGTGCAAGTGTCAGGCGGTTGCTGCCCGAGTGCTGCCAAGCAGAACCTACAACGTCTGAAATCTGCCAGCTGCTTTTGGAGGAAACATCCATTTGGATCTCCCTCTTCTATTTTGCTGCTGACTTTTAGGGCCTATATAAGAACTTAATGACCTTCAAGGCTTTGACCCTTCAGAGTTGGTTAAATTGACCAATTCAAAAGTTATCAGGGACAGATTGACAGCACGCAAATCTGTTTTCTCTCCAGCCTACTGTCGTGGTTTGAGCTCAGAGGGCAACTGAGCACCACGCAGCCACTCACTGCCCCCTTCCCTCCCAGCACTGAGAAAGGGAAAATAAAGAAAAAGGCCCAGGAAATTGTGGTAAGAATGGGGAGGGATGATCTTGCACAGGCAAAAGACAGATTTGTTAGGGGAAGAAGAAAAGAACATAAAATTTAATACAGCCACTAACACCACAGACAGGGTAGGGCCATGAGAAGTATTATCACATCCTCAGAACACCTTCCACCATCCCTCCCTTCTTCCTGGGCTTGACTTTGCTCCTGATATCCCTACCTCTTTCCCCCAGTAACACAGAAGGCAGGGAATGGGGGCATGGTCAGTCCCACCACTTCTTCCATCTCAGGGAGGGTGCAGGTGCGGGGAGCATCTGGCATTCCTCCCCTGTCCCAGCGCAGCCCCCCTCTCACAGGGCACAGTCCTCCACAAACTCTCTCTGACATGAGTCACTCCCACGGGTGTGTGGGTCAGCCCCACGTGTTACAGTCCTCCCAGTGCCAAACTACAACAGTGACAGCTTCTACCCAGAGTCCTGGCCGTCTTCAAGCACAATCTCACCTATTCCAGCGTGGGGCCCCCCACAGGCTATCAACTGGTATCTGCTCCACCACAGACCCCCACGGGTGGCAGAGGAGGGTGGCCCTGCTGCCTTACCATGGGGTACAGGGGAGTCTCTGCTCTGGTGCACCTACCCCCTTCTCCTCTGTTCTTCCACTGACTTCGGTGTTCACACA
>NW_020799112.1:19950936-19959553 GCF_003259725.1 Athene cunicularia
TGCAGGAGACTCTGCTCCGTCACCCCCCCCCTTCCTTTCTTCCACTGACCTCACAGATGTTCTCCTCGCAACTCCCACAACGTCTCCCATGTTCCCCTTAAATAAATTATTGCAGAGGTGCAGCTAATTGGCCCAGCCTTGGTACAAAAGCAGGTCCAACTTGGGGCCAGGAGAGGAGCTTCAAGAAGCTTCTCATGGGAGGTTACAGCCCTGTTACCAAAAAACCCCACCACTAACTCAAACCAGGACAGCTACACAGTGCCTTGGTTCAGATCTGTTCTGAAAAATGTATATAGAGTCTTGCTGTTTGGCTGCTGTAGCTCACATTCACCTGCCTTCTGTGCATGCGTTTCATCAACACGCATTTACCTCGACTCACCGAATGCCACCATTCTGCCACAGTTATCAGGAGGAGACTATATAGTGCAGATCATTAAAGTTGAGTTCTTTGGCAGAAAGCAAATGTCACCTTTATTTTCAAGTGAATGCATATTTTTGGTATCAAAACAACAACTGAAGAAAAGGAATTATATAATCACAAATTTGTTCTGCCTTAGCTTGATTTTGAAGTAAATACTGAGCATGTGTCACGGACCAGTAAATCCACTGAACAGGGAGAGCCGAACACAACACAGAGACCAGCAAATGTCCAACCATGGTATGGAAAGCACAGCTACTGAAGAGTGATTGTAAATGACGTTTGAGCATCTTAAGCTAAGTCATACCAAAGAGTAAAATGGTGTGCTAATTATTTTTTCACTCAGCCTACCTGAGTTCTATATAACATTCTAATAGCAATTGCCAGGACCATGGACTAAATTGCACACATTTTCTTCATTTAAATGTTACCCGATGAATAGAAGTATTATAGGGATTATGCCTCTTAATGACAAAGCTAATCTCCTATGTAATAGTTGATAGTGATGACTGTTTGTGTTATTCAAGGTAAAAATGAATTTTTCTGTGTGCTCAACTTCAAGGGATTTCATTTGACTAAAAGAAAGAGAAAGGAAAATAAAGGAGGAGATAAGAGCATGAACTCTGGATTGAAAAGGAGGATAAGCTCTGATTATTTCAATGTTTTGTACAATCCAAAGTTGTTAGAAAAACATAAAGCTTTTCTTATATTAAACGATTGATTTGAGAGGAAAATGAAAATGCTCACATGTTTCACAGTGTGCAGATGGACAAGTGCAAAGCTTTCAGTAATGATAGCTCATGGAAATAAAACAAAAATATCACAAATCCAGACGCCAAGTCAAGACTGCTGAATTGCCATTGTTAGGAGCCTATAATACTACAGGATTTAGTTTTCATTTGAAGAAATACTGTTTTCTGTCCACAGCCAGATGTGTTCAGAGGGATAGCATATTATGCAAAGTGCTATGATTCATACCTCCTCCTGCCCCAGTCTCACTTTTCTGAGGGTAATGTACCTGACAAATGATGTATCTTTAGCTGAGAACAACAGTTGCCACATATTTTTGCCATTCAGAATCCTGGATTGAAGCATCTGAAAAACTCCCTGCCTAGGGAAAGTGCATACAGGGCAGTAAACTAATACAGATCTGGACATGCACCTGTTTTCTCTGAGGACATCATCAGTTAAAGATACAGAAAACCTTAACACAGAGAAAATAAATACAATATATAAATAAAGTAATTAAGTACAGCTGTTTGGTTTTTGGCCAGTTTGTGTCCTGACTTAAGATAAATACTCCTTAGAGCCCTTTGAACTGCAAGCTCTGAGACCTTGTAAGGAAGGGAGGAGAGAGAAAAAGAGTAAGCACAAACACACTTGCTAAGTGAGGTTTTAGAAAATATTGCAGCTCTCAGTCTTAAAATGTCTAAAATGAAAATCTGTTGCAAGGACATAATAAAAATAAAGCTGATAATGTGCTCCCCTAGGAAGAAGGAGCACATGCTGCTCCCCGGTACCCAGAAGCCATTATTTCCACTGAGAATAAAAACAACTTACACAGTGAGATGCATCCCCAGCTTCCAGATTTGATTTAGAGATATCAGGAAGCTTTCAAAATAGGCATGGCTTAGCATGAAATTAGTGCATGGAAAATGCCTCTATTGAAACAGCTCCCTGTTTTATCATTTACCTGCTCACCCAGGAGGACTTATATCTGATTCCCCAGCCCTGAAGTGCCCCATTCAGTCACGTTATTATCGAAGCACAGCAATCAATCATGTCTCACTACAGGTGACACTCAATAAGCATCAGGAAACAAGTCATTGTTACATGGACATAAATACATATTCCAGTTAACCCTCTTTCCTTAGATACAGTCATCTAACAACCTCAAAAAAATGACACCAGTAAAATTCTTCATCAGATGCTAGAATTGTAAAATTTGTATGAACTTATTTCCATGCAGTAAAATCCACAAAAACTGTAATTAAATTCAAGTGTGATGCATAATCATCAACATGTATATTCCAGTGTGAAGAAGACAGCATGGGACTGACCTATTAGCTGAATGTTCCTACCTAAACTTGAAATCTATTATCAGGTAGAGTGATCAAGCTTTAGGGTCAATATGACATCATGACTAATCAGCTGATCGTTCTTCAGCAATATCATGCCCTATTTTGTTTCTCCCATACCCACATTAACTAACCACCAATTATCTCATTTTTAGGGAGGAAAAGAAGTAGTTTAGATTCAAAGCCCTGCTTTCCTGAAGATGGAAAAGTCACGCACAATCACAAAGCCCAATGGTCCAGTTAACATGTAGGGATCACTACAGAAAGAGAAATAAACCACCACGAAACTGCAGCCCTCACCTGCTTGGGTAGGAAAGAATGTTGGACACAAACAAAAATGTGAAAAGCTCCTAGGATCCATCCATCTGACCGTCAGAGGTTTTCTTACAAGGCAGCTAGGATCTGGTGTGGGAAAAAGAGTATTGCTCCCATTTTACCACCTTCCCACGCATGTTCTTCCTCAATAGTTAAGGAGAACGAGATGAACCTTACTGTGCTTACAAATATTATTTTTATTTTCAAAAAAGACAACATAACTAAAAGCGTAGAAAAATGCCAATAAAGTAAAACCAACCAGAAATCCTTTCCAAGATTTTTTAAAAGCAGCAGCAAAATTAAAATTTGCAAACATGCTCACCATAACGTGCTTACACTTCAATACAAGACAGTATTACCAGCACAGCAGTTTTTGGTGGTTTATGAGAATTCTTTACAATCTGAAGTTCTTTAAAGTTAAATTGCACTTCAAAGTTTCATTTACACACTGTAAAAATGATATAGTTAAGTTTTCAACAGGGAATGAATTATTCATTAAAGAAGATAATGGTGTTAAACTCGTCCAAGGAGCTATAACATTAGCATAAAGAATGCCTTATGTCACATTAATTTTAAAAACAGAAAACATACAACACAAAAGATATTGAACCATGGATTTGTTTTTTGGTTACATTAAACAAAAAGCAATTATTCTTACAGCAACCTTTTCATAGCATTTTAATCATACTGGTAGGTATTTTACAAGCTGTTTGATCTTAATTATTAATTGCATCAGGGTAGGCTGGGTAGAACATGCTTCTATTCTAATTTTATTATCTTTGCTTTTGATTTTATGCAAAGATGTGAAATAGAGAAGTGCATAAAAAGGAAAAAACTAAATGTTTTGGGTTTTTTCATTCACATCTCAGTGAAATGGAGAAGTCAGGTATAAGAATATTTTTAAAAAAATATATATTATTTTTAAAAAAAGACTACTTATGAAAAGTTTAGTGGGGGGATTCCAAAAGTTTTGGAGAGGTTAACCCCCCCCCAAACTACAAAACAAACAGCTCAAGAAAACCCCCACCCAAATAACCAACCAACCAACCTCCAAAACCCAAACAAAAACCTGTGAAAAAAAAGAAAAAAGTTTTCTCCAAAAATTGTTACTTTTAATAAAACAAAGAAACAAAACAAGCCAGCCAAAACCCTCCACACCTATATATATATCTCAGTAAGGAGTAACTTTGAGGAATTAAATCAGTATCTGCAGAACAGCTCTTCTTAAATTCAATTGTCAGTTAATTCAATTTACTAATAGAAGGACAAAATTCCTTAGGTCCTTGACATGGCTTCTGCAAAATGGACTCACTTCTAATTTAAGTGACTTCTTAGTCTTTTAAAACTAGTCGTCTTAAATTACTTCAGATAAATAGACTTCAGGATTAAAATAACTGTTTTCTCCTACCCCATCCATCTTCTCAACTTATTCCTGCTATCGTGCAAAGTAACTGCTTCATCAGTTTGCTAATAGAGTTTAATTAATAGCTCTTCACCTATTTTGAAGCTAAAACTAGTTTTAGAGGTCTTTCACCTGTTTCTTATAAATTCTTTTAGAATTCATTAGGGTCAAACCAAATGTTTTTCAGTCAGGCAAAGAAATTGTTGCACTAGAAAGAAGGTTATAGCAGTCAGAGAATTCATGCTGGAATTTCCTTACCTTCACTTAATGTTTACTTATTTATTTAATTTACATTACTTACTACTTAGATTTACTTTGCTTTACCAATCAATCTATTCAAAATTAGGAAAAACTTAGATAATTCAGATTTTGCAAGTCTGAGACAAATTCATGATAACTATGTAAAATATTGGCTTTATCCTAAGGAGTGAGGGATTTGGACGGCATCCTGAAGGCAGGTTTTTGCTATTGCAATGTGTGATTCAGTCTCGCAGCCTCTCACAGAGAGGAATGAATGTTTGCTCCCCAAACCTTCATAAGGGAATTTGCCCTTGTCAGAGCATGAGGTGACTGGGCTAGCTGAACTCCCTTCTAGCTTAAATTCCTAAAGGTTGCCTCACCCTCTAAATCCTTCACAGAGGGCTGAGAAGGTTATTCCTTTATTCCCAGTCTCTAGCCATAATGTTTACATAGCTGTTCCTTTGAGTTAAACTGTAAACCACAGGCTACACAACAATAAAACCCAGTATCTTCCAGATACGAAGAAATACTGGTGCCATGGAAGAACATCTTTTGTACTCACTGTGGCATAATCCCAGGGCCTATGGAAATGACACCATCAATGAAGTCAGGATTAACCATGTTGTAGTGCTTCATTCTATACATCTGGAGCTTGTGGGCAAAATTCATTCCTTGCCACAGAAATCATTCTATAAAACTGCTTATTTATTTATAGACATATTCCAGATCCTGCAGCTCTAAGAGCAACCTCAAAAACATGAATTGCATGTAAACTCATTCAGCTTTCTCCTCCATAGTCTGCACACTGCTTGAAATGATAGCCCTGGGAAGCAGAAAATAGTCTATTTGTCTCAAATGTTTGTTAACTGAAACCCTGAGGTCCCCCCTCCCCACACCGGTAACTGTTTCAGTGCTGATTTTTTTGAGGAAACGTTTCATCTATGTGCTTACTTACGGTCCCATGACAATTCAGCGTCCCCTCAGACACTAACCTCCCCACCTCACTAATCCTTCTCTCTCCTTCTCAGCAACTTTTGTGACAGAAAAATTATTTGCAAATGCCTGAAACACACTGGCATCAAAAATGGGGAAGGATAAAACCAGTTCTATTCAGCAGCTCACAAAACAGCACAGCAGTCTCTGTGCCAATTACAGTATACTTTACCTCATTTAATTAAGAACTTCATTCATTTAGAGAAATCTGCTATACAATTTCAAAGACTGCATCAAACAATGAAATCTAAGTCTGCCTGTATCTTGGGGAGTATAGACCTTCCCCACAATAAGTAATGAAGGTTCCAGTAGCTCCAAATGAACCCCAGGTGTTTCTGCCCAGCCTTCAGTCACGGCAATTCCTCCTCAGTAATTACTGCTCAGAGACATCTTCAATCAGTCAGTATATTTTAGCAGCATTAAAAGGCCTTACATGAATCCCAATTCCATGGAGACGTTCATGGGTTTAGATCAGGCGCTAAATATACAGATTTGGGCCTGTGTTAGGACATAAAATGCTGTTTAATGTTGGATGGAAGTTAAGTCACAAATAATATATCATGATGGGAGAATTTAATTTTTTTTTTTTTCCTGGAAGTTCTATATGTTGAAAGAAAGTAAGAATAAAAGCATACGATATCAGAGCCAGGCATATAGAAATCCGACAGAGTAATACAGATGTTAGTTGAACTAACAAAGAGACAGTAATGGTAGAATACCATCAGTAGATAATACTTCTGTGTTTCCAGATACATGCCAGACAGCTGGTTTTCAGAAGTAGAGGTGCTGATGATTCACTACTTCACTGACTTTAGTTATATTATACAAGATTATGGCTATTTAGATACAACCCTTCTATCTGATGAACAGCAATGCCAAGGAGTAAGAGTCACTCACTCTGTCATGGAATGACTGTAGAGATTCATGACCTGAAATTTATTTCGGTTTAAACAAGTATCACACACAAGGGGATGCAGGATCAGGAACACAGTACTTTAGACTGACTCAGGTTTTGGGGCCTGAGTTTCTAAAACCATGGAAACTTTGGGCATAAATAGCTGTGGGTGCAGTTTATTTCGTTTAGATCACCCAAGCACATCCACAAATCTATGACCTTTAAGGATACCAACTCCAAAAGGCAAATGAAGCAGGAGATATGGTCTGTGTAGTAGCTCACAATACATAGCTGGGGTAGCAATAGGTAAAAGCTGAAGAGATTTATAGGCTGAGGTTAGATAAACATCTTTTAAATACTTTTAGGTCAGATTAACTTTAAGTCACCCAAATCTCTCTAGGCTGAAAATCCAGCTTCTGTGTGAAAATTCCTGACTATAGCAGAACCCAGAACAGCAGGAGAATAGCCTGTCTCATAGTACTATGGAATAGCAACAAAGAAGAAAAATAAAGGAAGTTCTTAAGAGACTACAAAAATATATGAATATGGCATTTCTTTCTCTCCCGCTCTCACTTCAATATGCATGAACACATGGTTTCTTCTATCCTTCACAACATTCACTAGCTTCCAATTTCATTTCCAACTCCCAGCAGCCAATTATCAGTGTAACAGGTAGAAGGGAAGTAGAGACAAAGGACGTAGGCCAGTTTAATTAACACACGGGCAAGCAGAGGTTTATTTTGGTGCTTTAGTCTCTCCCAAAGAGACAATGCTCCTGCTATCAGACCCTATTAAAAATGCATTTATTTCATATTCTTTCATAATACTCTCCATAAGGAAAGGAATGAATCACCGTGCATATTTTGTGAATGATTTATAAAGTGGTACTACAGATTTATGATCTAAATCACAGGTTCTTGGGGAAGTGCAGTGCTACTTCTGTTATAGGGAACTTAAAATGGTTAACCCCTTTTTTTTTTTCCTTAGTATCTGACACTGAAGAACAATCCTATCTCTCTCAGATACCTCCAAATAACAGCACTATGGACACCAGAACCTTTTTCCCTCCAGCCCTGGGGAAAAAGGCCATCTCCAGTTCTGGAACATCTGAGGAATAAGAATGTCTTAATACTTCTTGAAAGGTATAAACCAGCATTTCAGCAGCAATGATCATATTAAAAAAAACAAACAAAAAACAAACAAAAAAAAAGTCATTGCATAAAATGATGAAGGGCAAAATAATAGGCAATTTGCAATATCTGCCTCTGAGTGGGAGGTGATAGATTCAGAGGAAGTTAATGTACACCCTATGGTGCCTCACAAATATTTTCTCAGCCCCAAAGATAGCCAACTTATTTTGAGTGAAGACAAGTCATCCCAATGAAGCAGAAGCAGCAGCAAGGAAGAATGGGGATGGGATGTGATAGGAGAAAAATGATGCTAATTCAGGAGAATGCACAATATGTTCTTCCTTAGAGGTACACCGTTTGAAAAGGGTTTTCTGTTTCGGGCTCATTTTGGGCTCACCTTGCTGAACTCCTGCTCATCCCCAGCCAAAAAAAACCATCCCCCCAAAATCCCCAGACCAAAACCAACCACCCCCAAAAGAAACCATACTCACAAAAAAAAGCTTGAGCTTTGTGAAGTCAATGGCATGTATCTGTCTTTTTGTGCACTTACACACACTTTTTTCCTGTATAGACCAATTTTGAAATTTGTATATAATTTAAAAGCTTGCTCCAGTGCTGTCCTGGTTTCATCTGGGATAGATTTTCCTCTTAGTAGACGGCACAGTGCTGTGCTTTGGATTGTGCTGGAAACAGTGTTGACAACACAGGGATGATTTCATTACTACTGAGCAGCACTTACGCAGAGTCAAGGTTTTCTCTACTTCTCACCCCACCCCATCACCAGCAGTGAGGCTGGGGGTGCACAAGAAGCTGGGAGGGAGTACGGCCAGGACAGATGACCAAATTAGCCAAAGGGATGTTCCAAGGCATGGAATGTCACGCTCCGTATATAAACTGGGGGGACTTGGCTGGGGTCGAAGTGCCGCTCGGGCATCTGTCACGGGGCGGTGAGCAATTGCATTGCGCATCACTTGTCTTTTCTTGGGTTTTATTTCTCTCTTCTTTTCGTTATATTATTTTTTCATTATTATTATTATTATGTTTTATTATTAAAACAAAAATTTAGCTGTTAAATCATTTTTATTGGAATCCCTGAGTTTTACTTTTTTCTCCCTCTTCTCCTCCACATGCCACTGGGGGGGGTGG
>NW_020799112.1:19959603-20071846 GCF_003259725.1 Athene cunicularia
GGGGGGGGTGGGGGGGGAAGGAGGGAGCAAGTGAGCAGCTGCATGGTGCTTAGCTGCTGGCTGGGGTTAAGCCACAAGTGATTCTTTCATAGTCATGCATCAGGATATACTGTAAAGCATGACACACATAAAATATGTGAGTAGAAGAAGAAAAAACCCACCCCAAACCTAACAGCAGTATCTGTTTCTCTGGGATAGGTGAGGAGGTGGCAGACGTGTTTGATGCACTGCTCTGTTTGAAGCAGTGAACAGGGATATCGAATAGTTGGTGTAAGCTTGCACTTGGACTCATCCCCAGAAGCTACATCCTAAACACAATCTCATTTCTATAGTCTTTGCAAATGGCTTTGTGTTTCCAAGATGCACACAGTAAATTCAGCCAATGTGTTTCCTTGCTAGCCATGGATTTGCTAGAAAAAGCAGCTGACTTACACTTCCCTTGTGCTCTTTGTTCTTTAAGTCAGAAGAAAGAAAGGATGCTATCATATAAACTGTAAAATGTAGCAAGGATTAACACATCATACAAATAACATGGTATGAAATTTGAGGCAAAAATGTAGGTGACCTGCTAGTGTCTAGAGGAACTTGGTATAACAAGATGCCTACAGCTCACCAGGTGTGTTTCAGATAAGTTTCTAAAGCATGCAGAAATATGGCGCTTTTGGTCACAAGCTACAAAATCATGAGTAACAAAAGTGTACCTCTTACAGCTTATGCTTAGTGCAACTGTAACCCCAGTCTTTGTGTCTTGAGATTTCATGGAAAGTTGACCTTTTCTTATGAGGCCAGGGAGCATAAAGCATAAAGCTCACCCCGAGGGCCACTGAAAATCAGGAGGTGTGAAGGGAACAGTCTGCCTCCTCCTCTCCTTTAATAAAGATAAGCAAGTTCCCATGGAAAAAAAAATCTTTGGTAAGTGAGAAGTACATATGAGAGAGAGAACAATCACAAAATGTTTTATTGCTACTGGGAATTGCTGAGTTGATTGAATTCTATCTTGCCTAACTTCTATTTTTTTTTACATATAAGTTCTCATCTTTGAAGTCAAGAGAGGGTAGAAAGAAACAGGTGTTGACAAAAAAAAAAAAAAATAGAGATTGCCTGACTGGGGCCTACAGCCCAGCCACTGTGCAACAGAAGTAATCAAACCCAATATCTACACACACACATCTATCTGTTACCAATTAGGAGTGGAAGAGATCACATATGATTGCAATGATGTATATTATGTGTGAATTAAGAACTTTTGTTTTCACTTAGTCATATAATTTCTGAAAAGCTGACAATCCTACCACAATTATTTGTTCTGCTACATTTCCTCTTCCCCTTATCCAAAATTATTATTTTTATACAATTGCCCTCTGAAAAGCCTCTTTCAAAAACCTAAAGAAAATTGAGTTCTTAGCTATTTTTGCTTCTATTCCTAATGTCCCTGCCTGTTGATGCATTTGTCCTTCAGTGTATATTGCCAGGGTAAAAGTCTGTGTCCCCCTGCGTTCCTGCAAGAATCACCCAACACTATGACAGAAACCTAAGTTTCACTCAGGATCAGGACAGTTGACTGTGAGCTTTCTGGACGACAGCCTGTCCCTGAATGCCTGAAACACGCCTGCAATAAGATGTGTGTTATAACGAAAACATGACATAAATAATATCTATACCAAAAGTTCACAAAGACGTGCTTTGATTAGGTGTGAACATCCATGTTAAACACGTTACCTATGATGGAACAATACTGTGCTAGCTTGGGCACGGAAAGCAGAACTGTAACAACCTGGGGCTTCACGCTCCTGGAATTATCCTGCTTCTGGTTCTACAGCGAGCTCAGATAAGTCTACATGGGCTTAAGCAAAACCTAGTAAATCAGATACATAAGGAAATCATAATATGCTCTAAATACACTGAGGATTAACACTGCTAAAGCAGTAGAACTGTTTGATCTGAGAAGGAAATGGTGGTAGAACACAAGTAGATTTAAATCACTTACAAACATTTAACTTTGAAGACAGTGTCAGAGCTGTGACACCCCCATACCCAAGCAATCTAATAACAGGGCCATGCAAAACATCATAAATTTTAAGGTAGAGCTTGATACATGTACAGATTTCATGACATAACTGACTAGTGGGCAGAACCTGAAAATGCAGATCTTTCTGTCCCATGCTTTGTATCTTGTAGATCTGATGATTCAATATGCTGAGACTTTTTGTTTTTCATTTATCAGCAGAAATTGCTTTTTATAGACACCTTGACTATCTACTCTGTAGGCTATTAAGTCTTTAAATATAACTCCAGCCATGACACTCATATCTATGTCTCTCAACAATTTCATTCTAGAAGAATCTGATCCTCTGAGAATACTTTGATATAGAAACTGATGCTTCGTCCCATGAAACAATCGTAACCCATGTCAGTTTTTTTAAAATACCTACCAATTTCAGCCCACAGTCTTTTCTGAATATATAACTGAAGCATTTATGGAATTTTTATATCTCTTATCATCGCACTATCCCAGTCACAGACAGCTAACTTTGAATCACACCTTGCAAATTTAAGGAATTGTTATTAACAGAAATTGCATATTAAGAGATATGTAAATCACATGATTAGAGTACAGTTATGGGAATGAAAACTTTCTAATATTTTATGGCTACATTCTAAACCAAACTAAAGTTGCCTAGAAATAAAATACTCTTGGTAATGACAAAACTCTTATTAATGTTAGAATTATAAACTTAGGGAAACTGTAGGACTAAAAAGGTCAAGCACTTCATTACCCTATGCAGTCTTAATGTTCCTTGTACTTTATAGATAGAGGTATTATCTTCATGCAAGGAAACTTAACTGCTTTTTCCAGCTCAGCCATTGACATGCTGAAAATCCAGTTAAGTTTTAATAATAATAAAGGGTCAAGTGTTTTCATGCAGAGTTTCATGGAGACTTTTAGACAATTTAACATACTGCAATGATGCCACGAAAGGCAGCCCAGCCATCACAGCTCTGATTCTTTATTAACTGTTTTTAACAGGCAGCGTTCTACTAATTTCTGATTGCACATGAAAATTACACTGATGTCACCTCTTAAGGCATTAGGTGATAATAGATTTTGTTCATTTTAAAAGACACTTATGCATAGAAGATTAGGAAGAATCCTTGATAATTTTAGTGCTTTGGCCCTTCACTAGGCTTGTAAATATTTACCTGTAAAATATTTTGATACAACATCCCTGTTAAAATCTGTAGCAATGAGTAGAGACTAACTTATGGTATTTTTGTATTTGGAGACATTTATGGCAGATGGGAACTTTGTAATGCCACAGTTCCTGGACAATCTGTCAAAATACATGTTTTTAAGTATGACATCATTATTCTCCTGCTGAATTATATGAATATAGCAGCTGCCAGTCCTCAACCAGCTGAGAAATCTGACCTTTTTTAATAACCGGCTGTGTCAAGAAACCAGGGAGCTGTAAGCCATTGTAGCATCCAGAGTTCCTAAAAAAATACGTACTTCTACCTTCAAATGGGATATTAAATTATACTTACATCAAAATACCAGGGTAAACCAGGAAAGAGGAATGCACAATGACTTGAGGAATGCAAAGAACCATGGTATCAACATTTGCAAAGTTACACTGCAACTCCACCACAAGAGAGTACCGTTCAGGAATGATTGTTGAGATGAATTCCTGATCCTGTTAAAAATCAGCTTTGCCGCTGATTCCACTGATGCCAAGATTTCATCGTGCTATGTTCCTTACTTCTTTATGCTCCTTAAACAAACGGAATGGAATACACCTGGCCTCAGTGCAGCTGACTGCATCTCCCTCTCCGTGTTGTAGTTTATTTACACTGGCTAGTATTAGAAACACGTACAACGGCTTTTTAAAGAAGTAACATGAAAACTACAGCCCTTACGGCCTCCCCACTGGGGTAATGTGGCAGAACTAGAGGAGTTGTGGAGTGCATGTACTCCTGTATACCATTGCACAATTTGAGTAAGTGATAGACTAACAATTGAAATATCACTTTAGCTGTTTCTAGCAGTATGATGTTTGCACTTGTATGAAGAATTAAAAGAAGAAATTCACTGGATGTACAACAGTGATTTTCGGTGTCTGCTCCCATTTCTCTTACTGTTAGTTCTGTTACCTCTCTGTAATTCTTGCAGTCTCTTTCCCCCCCACACACATAATCAATTGTATTATAACTTGGCTCACCTCTTCTCCTAGCTACACAGAAGGAACTGCAAAATCAATAAGACGACCTCAAAAAGGAGAAGAAGAAATTATATCTATTTACTTTGGCCTCCCATCTACTAAGAACAAACATCCATTTCCAATATCAGCAGCAAATCCTGATGTTTCATAAACACACTTTCTTCAAACACATTTCTGTTTTGACAGCAGTGAAAAGGTTAAGAATGAGATCATGTCTATTGACTATTCAAGGTTTTGCCAGTTTGGATCACAACCTTAACATTATTATTTAAATGTGGCTTTTGTATTTCATTACATACAAAGCAATTATATTTGCATTTACGATGCACCATAATTGTAAGAATATGACATTGTTCTGATGATAATGTTCATTGATCATTCATAATGCAGTTGGCTCATGCCATGAATCATGACACTCTTATCACCGTTCTCATTTTACTTGCTATTAGATGGCTTTATTTGCAGATTGATGCTTTAAACCCACATTTTTAATCTCTAGATGGTGTAAAATGCCTCTTATCATCCTTTAATGTACATCGCTATATACTTTCCTAAGAGTGAGCTATTGTCAAAGTCCTTATTTCTCATAACAATAATGGTCCTATCTTGGAACATCTATGTTCTGGTGATGCAAACTAATGCCAAAGCTGGCCAGGTATCTTGAATAATATGTATTTTGGACATGTTTGTTACAGAGTTTGATGAAACTACGAATTTCTGCATTATGGTATGTTTCAACATACTAGTACATTTTTTTTCTCCTGAACTGGGGTAGAATGCTCAAATAGTTACATTTTTCTTGGGTAGAAGGTTCTGGGGAACAATCAAACAAAAAACCAAAAGCAATACCAAAATGCTGATTGCTCTTGTGTGAATTGGAACTGAACGGCATTTCCTTTCAAATCAGGCTACAGTTAAATTGCATTTTCTAGTGTGCTGCAGTAATGACTGTGGTTCAGACAATCCTTAGCCTCATAATGCATAAATAGCTGAGCCAGCTTTCTGAATTTTTAAATTTTTTTTCTTTCAATTTATTTCTTCTATGCTTAGGTACTGAGCCAGTGTGGTCTAGAGTATTTTTTTTTAATGTGAGTTTTTGGCATGGTAAACCTCAATCAAGTGCTCATGGCTGCATAGACATGCCGCCTTTGTCACCCAGGACATGCTATGGATTAGCTGAAGTGCAGACCTTGGTGGATCATGGAAGCTGTAAACTAGCAAGCAACACAAGGATCCCAGAATGAGTTACACAAACCACAGCTGTTGTGTCACATGCAGATTAATTGTAATGTTAAGGTATCCTAAAGTAAGATAGGAAAGAGAAATGTGGTCTTAGTGAAATGCTCTCCATTTTCAAGCAAAATGATTATTAATAGTACCCCCTCAAAAATAATTTTGACTAGGTCTAGATATAATGATTGTCCTTGCTATGCATTACAAACATTGGTAGGTTTAAGCCTTTCATTCATCATGAACTTCAGCTGCCCAAGGAAACTTTGGTAAAGAGAAAATTGCCAAAATACTTACCAGAAGATAAAAAAAGCAGCCTAGATTTGATGAAACAGAAGACCAAATTCTACTAGCATGAATGAAACAACTTACAATAGTTTTTCCATAAAAAAGAAAAGATGGTAAATATACTGATGAAATGATCACATATAAGAGATTCCTTTGGCTGTTTTTACTTTTACTTACAGCCTCATAGACTTTGATGAGCATCTGGTTTCAAATTAGGTGTGAACTGTGTATTCTTGAACACACTTTGTTTGCTAGTAATAGCTCCCATGTTAATAGGGCCAAGCACAGCTAGGCAGATCCTATTCTCTATTTTTATTTGCATTTCTGAAAATCAGTCTTGGTACACTCCAGCAATTACATTGTTTCTTCATATCGTGCAATTTACGCATGACATTAATTTTTTAGGAAGTTCATACTACAAAGCTTTTGAAATGTTCTGAAGTGCAGTGTTGGGATTTTTGCCTTTAAATGATTAGCTGACACAGGGGCTACAAAACATATCCTCCACCAGCTTCAAGAAGGAAGGAAGATTAAAAGAAATTAAATTCTAAAGGTATATATACAACTTACTGATTTACACAGCCTGGTTTTGGTTAGGGTCTATAAAGTTGAAAACTCCTTTCCTGGGGATATTTGTTTGCATATGAGGACAGCAGGGGGAAGGTAGTTAGACAGCAGCACGGGGATACTTCTCACAAAGGGAAGGGTGATGCAAAGCTCTCAGTTGTGGAAATCTATAAATAAATACTTTCAGATGAACGCAGGAGCTGTTGCAAATATTCCCAAAGATCTCCATTAGTACTCTGTAGTTACAATTAGAGGTCTGATCTCACCTACAGAATATCTCTGGCTCTGGGCTCACTGCTGATACAAGCCAAATGCATCTGCAAAACCCCCTGTCTTACAGTCTGCAAAATCTATTGTTTTTCTATCAACTCCAGATATGCAGAGTCCACGGTGGGAGCTCTTCTGAATAAGGTTGTTTTCTTTAAGGTCAGACTGATAAGCTAGCAGTTAAAAAGGTGTTCCTAAATTTTTATGTTATTCTTGTAGAGTAACATTGCTTCTTTTAGAAGCAGCAATGTTTCTGGGAACAACCATAGAAGTAAGCCAATGCTTTGGGATCTTTGTGATGTCAAAACTAATAGATTAATTTGGAACGTATCTTTGTTGTACGAAAAACACGACATTATGCACTTCTGTAGACATCTGGGTAGCTGGTCATCGTTAATAAAATTTCTCTCTATTTTTCATAACTTTTGATGAAAGTAGTTAAACAAGTGCCCACAACATTTCATGCAAGTATTATGCAATTAAAATTCATGTTAATGTTTTGATAGTCAACATAATAGCTGAGCGGGAGTGGGTAGAAAGCTCTTTTAAAAATTCACTTTGTAGAGTAAGTAAGTATATAGCTAATGAATTGTTTTCTGTAGTAAGTGTTGGAGTCTAGATAGGCCTTTATGCCATTGGTTTACTTGCCCCATACCATTATATTTACTTTTATTTTCTATCTCAATGAGGCTATGTCTGGAGCTTTACAAACAACTAGATGACAAGAGTCATCTTTCTCTTCCTCTTATCCAGTAGCACTATTTACTTCACACAACTCCCAGAGACTCCAGCCAAATCCAAGCTGTGGGCATCTCAATATAGCAACAGACAGAGGCGATGCCATTAATGAAGAGCTTAAAAATTAAAGCTTTCATGTCAAGATAATTATGCAATCTGGAAAAGGTTTCATCCTGGGTTCATGGCAGAACACACATTCACTGGTTTTCAGTATAGCACTATAACCACCAGATCCTACTCTCTCCCAAGCTGCGCACACAGTGTCAAGCCACGTGTCTCATTCCGTTTTGTTCCCCCTGAATTGCCCAATCCTATAACGGACAAATGCCTCTCCAAGAACAACCCGCAGCCTGTTTGCACTGTGAGATAAGCGCACATTACCATTCCTAATCCAAACACACCATTCCTAATCCAAACACACTCTGCCATTGGAATAAGCAATTCCAAAAATCTACCTTAAATAAACAATGACATGAGCCCTAGGTGATATTAATGCCATTACATTGAAATAATTATTTTTTTTAAGATCTGTGTTTTTCCAGTGGTAGCTTTGGGTGCAGAGTATGGTATCCCATTTAGGGTGAGTCTAGGGAGGAAGAAAGATAGATATAGTGGCAAAAGGACCTGCTGTTCAGTAGAAAGTGCTGTGTCTGTTTGCATTTATTTTACAAATAATAATAGCGGGAAGAATATTATAGCTGAGGAATTATGTTTGCATTATCGTTTCTTTCCTCCAACCATAAGACTCACTGAATTGTACCATGGAGGCTTAATTTTTCACTGTGATTTTCTTTTTCATGGTTTGCAAATTGTCTATTTATAATTACTTTCAATTAACTCCGTCTTAGCCAATCAACAGACCATAAACTGAACTTAAACAGTTATGAGCTGTGCTTTGTGATGAGAATTTATCCTTACATTAAGTGTTAGTTCATTAGAAAATCTGAGCTCAGGGAATTACAGGAGCTAAATACAAGTTTTAAATTCATAACAACATAGATCTATTCAAAATGTTCAGAGTTCTCCACTGCAATTAGCAGCTTAACTGCAAGGCCACTGATGATAACTCTTCCATCTGGATCCCTGGTACATTTTTCACAAAAATGACAACAAAGAATATGGTAAAAAATGAGTGAGAACAGACACTGCTGCTACGGGGTTGGCCATAACACATGTGGCTTAGCTCTGCATTTCTTGGTAGGCTTTAGGAAATGGTCTTCTTCCAAATATATTTCCCCCCAAACCCTAAAAACATACTCAAACCTATGCCAGAATATTAAGCACAACTGAGTTTGTATAAAGTTCTGACTTTTTAGCCTGACTCCCAGGAAACCAAAACTTTTTCATGCCTTGAGTCAAGCCAATGACCAAAACTGTAAAAGGAAGTCAAGATTTTAAAACACTTATCTCGGAGAACAAGGGAGATGAGGGAACCTTAGAAAGGTGATAAATGGGATTACAAAAGGAACACTGGCTTCCCTGTGATGAGGAAGATGTTGAAAATGAAACAATATTAGGAAGGAAGACTACTTTAAGACACTGAATCATAAGTATTTAAGCAGGAAAATATAAAAGACATAAATATCTAATAGCCTACACTGCTAGGGCTGTGGGAAGAGAGGGGATTTATTCCCATCAGATAGGACAGTCTGGAATCACAGCACCACCAGTGCAGCAGCATTGACCAGAACCACTCACCTGTTGAAGGGAGCTTTCCAAGTCACCTTTGTATCTAGTTAGGATTCACCATTAATGACATTGTGTCTGGGGAAGCCAGATCCTTAGCATCACATTTACTAATAGCAGCAGCATTCTCCATTCTCGTTTGCTCAGAAATCAAAGTAAAAAATTTGATTATTTTTTATTATCTTGATACAACAGAGCTACGTATATAACAATAATGAAAAATTAACACGCTCAATGAAAAGCACATCAGAGCACAAAAAGACCCTTTTAACAAATTAAAAATAAATCCCTTTTATCAATAATATATGATTTATGTGCTCTAAAGCCTGAAGAACAGCCCTCTCTGCATTAACAGCACTGACACTCTGGGAAATGTGAAAGATCTTAGTTAAGTTTTTTTCCCTTTTTCTGCAGAAATTGGTGATAATTCTCTAGTTCTCCCCTCCTGGATGCCCTTTCCTTTTCTCTGGGAACTGTGCATTCAGTAGGGAAGAGCTGGGAGCCACTTTCTTCACAGACAGCAACTAGTGGTGGGTGTGGGCATATTTGCTCCCTTCTTGGTATTCTTGTCTTACCTACAAGCTCATCTCCAAAGAGTACCAGTAACTTAAAATATTCTACTTCTGTGAAGCTACTCAAGCAGCTGAGCTAGGAACTTTAATTTCAAAACTAGGATAATCATCTTAATTTCATTCTGGGTAGCTACCATGAGCCAAACTTCAATGAAAGTTCGTTAAATATTGTGGCAAAAGGAGGTGACTATTCTATGGGCTCTGCTCTCTTTAAAATGCATGCTTGTATATTTGATAGACTGATCAAACATATCCAGGAGAGAAACAGAGGTACATTCTTGTTTATATTATCCAGTGTTAAATACATTTCCAAAAGCAATTTGTCCCTCAAATGATCTTCGGTTGGCAGAAATGTAATATGAATATCTCAAAACGTGGAGAAAATTGTCATTTACTGTTTTCTATGGTGTATGAAATTATGTCCCATTTGAAGGTCATAACAATAATTTGAGCTCTTATTACCTGATGTAAGGACAAAAAAGACACAAAAGAATGGGACTGCACTGTACTTTCTGAAGAGGAGAATATTCTACAATGCTAATATCTATTTTTTCAATGGTAATATTAATGTAATGCTACCGCACAATGAACATTTCCATCTACACTCAGAGTTCCTGATTTTTACTTAGAGATACCAGTGACAACAACGAACTAAATAGCAAGCCATTAGACATGAATGCAAATTAATATCATAAGCAAATTGTACAATTGTTAAATTATACAAGTAAAAGGTTTAAACCATAAAGTATTTCAAGTAGCTGACATACTTTAAAATGTACATTCACCGTAAAGATTTTTATGTTCTCCAGCAACCACAGACAGATTAGCTAGTCTAATCTTCCTTTCTTATTTTTTTGGTTTGTTTTCATATGTAAAACCAAAGGAGACATCCTTTGATGTCTTGAGTGAGAATTAAATTCAGTAAAAATAATGGTAAAACTTCTGTGACTTTACTAAGCCACGAGTGACTCTTCAGTTTCTAGAGGATAAGAAGTTATTGAAGTCCACTATTCATCTGGTACGTACTGTGAAAGAGCAACTTAAAAAGCAAATGGAAGACCCACAGCAACAGCAGGTCCTAAACCAGCAACAGCTTTACTAGGATAAACCAGAGCACTTAGAGATGCTGAAGCTCCACTAACAACATGCCATATGTGATCTTTTCTCTTTAGAAGCAGAGAGGTATGTATTACCTAAACACCAGAATTACCTGACATTACTGCACTGAACAAGTCGTTAGAAATGTCAGGTCTTCAGGTAACAGTGTTGAAAAACATATAAACTCGCACCTTATTGTGTAAGGCTTGGCCATATGGTTACCACAGAACGTGATGGAAACTTGTTGGAAAAGTCCTTGTGCAAATGGATTTGTGAACATAAAATCCAGGCAAAGCTTTCAAAATTCAGAGAAGTCTAATGTGTTATGGACTAAACATCAGCAAAGTAATTCAGCCTCTCACGCAATTCCTACTCAAAGCCAAGCAGATGTGGACCTGACATGCCTTTGTTGTTTAGGCTGAACTAGAATCTGTTTTTTTCAAAGATTCTCATCTAATAAAGCTAACTGCCTGTTGGCTTGGAACTACCTTGGTTATCGAGCTAACCACCCCTACCGTCAAACAAACAAACAAAAAGCAAAACAACCAAAATCCCCTTCATACCTCCTCACCATTTTCCCCCACCATGTTTTCCTAAAACCAACAAAGAAGAATACACTTACGGTCACTTCAGCACGCATTACACTGAGCACGCATAAGCACTTCACTGAATAGGAAAACACAGTCTCTGTGTGTGTGCATAAAATACTCTGAGGAAATTGGTTGCCTACTTCTAAAAGTCTTTGTAATTTCAACCTAGTGCCCAAACTTTAGAAGTGTGCTTGAAAGCCCAGCAATTATTAATATTCAAGCTTCAAGTTAGCTCACTCCTTAAGTAGTTAACAATAAAGAAAACCAAACTTCTCATTACTTTATAGAAAATGAGTATTTTTACTTCTGATCATAATGTTTAAGTGCTCCAATTGGGATACAGCTGCAGAAACAAAAGTGCTACCGAAAACATATTATCAGATCTATTGCATCTTCCTGGCAATGCTTTGTGCTTGAAACAATAGCTCTATTGAAAGCATTGTGACAAGATACTGCAAAAAAAATTACTTGTTCTGTAGCACGTTCCCTCTTGTTAACACCTGCCCTTTTCCTTTGTGTAGCTTTGACCTAAAGCAATTGAAAAATGAATGGCAACTTTGTATTTTCAAAGGAAGAAATCAAGGTTTCCAGTGAGTTTCAGCTGGTGCACTGAAGTATCCTTCAAGGCTGTAAGAATACATTGCAAATAAAACGATATAAGAACTGACTTGGACACTAATAGGTACTGTGTATAAACACATATATACATACATCTACACGGACACATTCATATGTGTGTATGTAAGTATAAATATACTGGGGTGTACGTAGATACAGAGTATGCCAAATGGAGAAGAAAAAAGGAAGATGCTCTTAGAAAGGTCAAGCCACTTGTTTGGCTGGAAGTGTGAAAAAAAAAATCAATGTACCAGTGCAACTTTCTGGATCTAGAAGCCTAATCTGACGAATACTCAGGACATGTGTTTTTAGTAAGCATTTAAAGTCAGTACTTTTCAGATGGGGCTTCTGAGTGCAACAATGCAATCTTGTATCCAGAAGTAGCCTTAAAAGTTATTGAAATATATTAAAAATTATTAATTTACAAATGTGTGGTTAACTCAGACTTAGACACTCATTTTGCCCATAACTTCTAAGACACCCACTAGACTAAGACACCCACTTTTGCCCCTATAATCCGTATCTTCTATGGATTAACTTCATTTTGTCTAAATAAAGAAGAGTGGGGGAAAAAAAAAAAATGGTTCTTTTCTAATAGAGGGAATATGCCACCACGGGGAGCCTTTGGGAAGTATCAGTAAATGAACCTGCTTTCATTTCCTGGTGCTCATCTGCTATGAATGTGGGGATAGAAGATATCCCCCTATATTCATTCATGAACTGTTTTATGAATGACTCCACAGTATTTGCGGTGACAGCTGGAGGTGTAAAATGCTTGCCAGGAGAATCCTTCCTTTGAATACAATTTATAAAGGCAGCCATATGCAACCCAGTAACAGAGGGCAAGGCAAACCCTAATCTTTCTAAGGAAACAGACATTCCTTCATCTGCAAAAAAAAAAAAAAAAAAAAAAAAAGGCAGGAAATTTAATTCCTTCTTGCTTTTCAGAAAGATTTTCCAGAAAACATTATAAGAAAATCAAAAGCATTTTATATTGACTGGTCAGTGAATGTAATTATTGGTGGAGTCTTTCTCTGTACTTAGCTAATTATTCCATCATCTTTAAGCAAGCTGGGGAACTCAGTGCTGCACTCACTGTGGTGCCCAGGAAAACTCTTGAAATTTTGCACGGCTTCCTCTGCATTGTGTCATGGAGAAAGAAAAACAGACTTTTCCCCTTCTGCTAGGAGAGAAGATGTATGCTGCGTTTGGCACTAATTAATTTTTACCATCGAGAAATACATAATTGTTCACAGTTATGTGCCGAGTCCTAAATGTGAATCCATTCAGTTTCTAGGAGGCTGCTCTCTGCATCCTGTAATGTATGCACACATAGCAATGTCTGAAAAATTTCCCTTTTGTATTTTATTACATTGGTCATTTTGTTTAAAGAGCAATGATTTTAAAATCTTTCTGTTTTGTTGGTAAAACTATTTACCAAAGCTTCTCATAGGTAGAAACATGAAAGTTTATTAACAACAAAGGATTAGAAAAAAACCCTACAGCTTCTGTCTTTCAGTTTATCTTATGCAATCATCAATACCTGCATTTTCATTGTTACTTTTCAATTTATCAGCTGGATTCCCACGTTTTTTATAGGGGTCTTTTCCTTAATAACAGAGGTCATAATGACAAAGTAGTGTTTCTCTTCATTTAGGAAAATATAGATAGACACACTTCCTAGGTGGTTAAAAGTCTGAGTTCATCCCTGTGACTCCACTTTCACATGGCATATCTCAGTGGTTGCTATTCCCGATTAAAACTGGCCAGACATCTGCATGGAACACTAAGAGGGGGCAGTACCACCTCAACCATTTTTAGTAATGCAGGAAAACCAATGAACCAGAGCGCTCCACTGGAGAGATGAAGCTTTCAAGAAGGGCATCAAAGTAAAACTCCACACTGTTTCAACTTAGAAAGGGAAGGTGCATTAAACCAACACGTGAAGGATCTTTTGTTCATAAATTCTCAATTTCTGGTTTGAAAAAAAAACAGCACTGAGAATAAGATGGTAGTTGCAAGAGGTCAACAAGGTCAACAGGAAAGATGATGCAAATGTGGAGGCTGAAGAGCAGAATATTCAGGTAGTACATAGACAGAAGGAGTAAGTAGAACTACTCTGCAAAGTCATCTTAACATATTAGGTGCAATATGAGTGCCCAAACAGGCAAGGTGACTACATTAGGAATCTATCCGTTTCTTTTTCAGCAGCAGCTTCTGAAAGTTGAAGCTTGGCAAAGTGAAAGCAGACAGATAAGGCTTTGCTATGCCAGAACTCTTCCCAGCCCCGAGCAGTTTTCAGCGGCTGTCATCTGCCATTGTTTGATACAGCAGAAATCAATTGAAGAAGTAATTATATCTGTCAACAGCTATGCTTGGGTGAAAGGAAGAAGAATGTCCATGGCAGACAAGGATTTTAAATAGCCTACTTCATCATAATAATGTGAATATATACATATGTGTATATGTATTTATATTTTAGGTGATCCAGGGGAAAAACTGAAAGTCACAACCATGGTATAAATCATCCACTTTAACAAACTGTGTTAAATATAATAAAGCACTATCATCTCAGTTAAATTGTAATTGATGTTACTTAATAAAGTCTTTCTAATCCACAGCTATCCCTTTACGTGCATCTGAACCCAAAAGCACAATAGGGCACACTGGAGGGTTTGACTGTCTATCTCAGGTAAGCCACCCTACAGTTCTTGATACACTTCAGGTGACTGAATCTGAAGTTAGGTACTGGGAACTTTAAGCTGTTACACTAATTAAAGCAGCTTCTTTCTTTTAAATTCATGGAATACTGTCTATGTGCTTTTAATGATGGTGTTAATAAAGTCAGCTCGAGGTCAGTAGGCAAGCTGGTAGTTTATCATGCATCTGAAGCCATCCTATATACATATTAAACAAATGAGTCGCAAGAGCTGGGCCATAAGTATAATACAGTGCTTCATAATGAAGGGATTTTTTTGTTTTGTTTTGTTTTCATTTAATCATTGATAGAAGCACAGAATTTCTTAATATTTATCTTCTATTTTGATAACCTCACTGCCCTCTGAACAGCGGTGTCATCCAAACACACACTGTATCATTCATACCACAGTCAAATATGCAAACGTTAGAGAAAGCTGCATTTTTCCTCCACCACACTGCTTGGTTTGTGGACTTTCATTTTCCTAATAACCTCTTTTTTCTTTTTTTTTTTTTTTCCTGGCTGAATGTATCACTCACATAAGTATGGCATTCTTGAGAACTCTTGAAAAAGACCCCATGTCACTCTCTTGCATCCTTTGAAGGCACAGCCAAATAAGAGATCAGTGCTATAAGTGGCCTTAAACTGTCATAGTACCTTCTCATATTTCTCATATATGTCTTTCAATTTCTAGCCAACATTTCCCCTCTATGGATCTCACAAGAAACTGTACCACGTATGTACTGGCCCGATCGACTTCTGCCATGGGAGAACTCTTCTCCAGCCTGGCATTTCTTTAATTTCCCGCATACACCACTGTGAAGGTACCTAAGTGAGGATACAAGACAGAGCCACAGAATCGCAAGTCAGAGCCTACACAGGCAATAGCTCACTACTATACAAGCCTCCCTGGTTATGGCATTAGCTTTACACCAAAGTTGTGCTTAGTCCCTTTCTCTGAACAAGAGAATATTATTTCAAGGAGAGCTCTGTGCAGAACTCAGACTGATCTTGGCCTATCAATTTTGGTGCTAATATGTCTCAAGCTGAAATGGGAGCTTATCTCTGAGCATTAACAGAGAACAAATGATTATTTCCTCTTAATTATTTATAGACCATTGTCCTTTTCCCTTTTTAGTGTCAGTGTGGACGTTTGGATTATTACAGTCAATATAACAGTTTAGTAACACTGTCTCAGCCATGCAAGAACCTGGGGATATCAGTTTATTGTGTGCTTGTTTGAGCGCTGCATACAATTCACCTTCTACCCTTTCTTGGAAAAAAAAAAAAAAAAAAAAAAAAAAAAGAACGGGAGAGGATTGTTTATAACAGGAAAAAATGACCTCTTTCTTGGACATAAACACATGGTGATGACCCCAGACCAAGAAAAATGGAAGAAAGTGGTAAAAGTCTTTTGTCTTATTTTATTTTGAGACAGTAGAGAGAGGAGGGTTACAAGATTAGAACCCTAAATCATATGAGAAATATGTTATAGCTGTACCATTCTCTACTTTCATTGCAGACATGGAGCTCTATACTAACTTCATGTTGTCCTGTATTTACAGGGACATAATGATTTAGCCTGTGTAGGAGAGTCAAGAAATCATTACAAAGGGGCAAGTGTCTGAAATTAATGAAGAACATGCATAAACCTGGCAGACTAAATAGATGCTTAACTACACTTTGGTGAGAGCTTGGGGACATATTAAGGAAGATCTGGGGAGCAACTCATCAGCAGGGAAGGATTCAAGCATATGGTGACTTCACATTGAAACAGTCACCAAAATGCCTAATGGTGTTAAGAGCAAGAGGATTATTTTGGCAGTTTAACTGCCTATGCATTATCTTCTCAGAAAGAACCAGTGTAAGAACATTTTCAGGGATGGCATCAGAGCTGGATACACAAGCACAAGGATGGAGAATGGGATGTTGGAAACCTGAATAGTCAGACCTGTGGCAATCACTTAATTCTTTTCTGCAGGTAGGCTGACAGAGATAACTGGAGCAAAATGGATCTGAAATGTAGCGGTGGTAGTAGATGGGTTAGGAAATCTCCATTCTCTGGTATGCTGCTCTGTTTGTAGCCACACTTTTCTTCCTCTCCTACTCCTGGTTCCTTACCATAAATATGGATGGAGCATGCCAAAAGAGGGTCAAACGTGGATGGCCAATTTCTGACCCAAACTATACTCCTATGTAATTAGCATATACTGGGCCTAACACCTTGTCCACACATGACCGTCATGCCACACCTTGCTCAGCCACATGAGCTATCTTTTCAGAAGAGTAACATGCTTTCACAACTTCTATGAGCCTGGTCTAATCCCATCTTTCCTGTTCAAGGCCCATCTTATCTCTGATGGCCTCTATCTTGTATAACTACAAAGGAGTTAAATCAGTTATTACTTGGTTAAAGAGGCTCATCCCCCCCTCTCTGCCCCCTCCTGTTGGGGAGTTGCAGAGGGCCAGGAGGTCTCCCCTCAGCCTCCTCTTCTCCAGACTGAACCCCCCCAGTTCCCCCAGCCGCTCCCCAGCAGACCTGTGCTCCAGACCCTGCCCCAGCTCCGTTGCCCTTCTCTGGCCATGGTCGAGTCATTCAATGGCCTTTTTGGGGTGAGGGGCCCAAACCTGAACCCACTCACCGAGGGGTGGCCTCACCAGTGCCGAGCCCAGGGCTCACGTCCCTTCCCTGTCCCTGCTGGCCACATTATTTCTGATACAAAGAAGGTTATTTCTTAAATGAAAATACCATATTTGTCCATCAAACCAGAAAAATGCAACAAGAATGGTACTTTTTAGAAGAGCCTGTATCCTGAAATATTACTAGATCCTCAAAGAAAAAGGAAAAAAGAAATTAAGTAACAAGAGTTAATGAGCAGTGTCGGGTTTTTTTTCTTTCAGCAAAGGTCGGCAATCCCACAGCAGCAAATTAATCCCAATTAGTAATGATATTTTGTCTTGATATATCATGACACTTTTGATTTACTGTGTTTCCAGGATGCAGGCAGCAAATGTTAATGATTCAGTTTGCTGGGAATTTATACTCCTGCTCATTTCCCATTTGCTGATCAGTTGCAGCTCGTCAAGACTTGGCTGCCTCAACTAACGAACTGATGGCCTCACAGGAATAATGGTGTATTCTGCAAGCTTCATTTTTTTTCATGCCATCTGCAAAAATGCAGGTTCCTCTCTGAAAAAATATTCCTGGCAGCCAGGAAGGAGTGATTATGATCATATAAATGTCACTTGTAATTTGCATTTCACTTGTTTAATAGTGTTACCACTAAATGACTGTTTCTGTAGAGAACAAAACTAATTATAGTAAATTCAGCATTTTTAAGGGAAACTCATGAAGGGAAGCATACCTAGTTTTGTTCATTTCAATAAAATATTCTAATAGAAATGATGTATTTTTACATTATGATTTATCTGTGCAGCTGGTCTAGTTTGGATTAGAACTACACAGACTGTTTCTCTGGAGGCTTGTGCAGGCAGTAAACATCACTTTTCTTATACACAGTAAATGCAAACCCCATTCAAATCTATTGCACATGTTGTACCAAAGGTGTGGGGAAATCTTCAATACTTATAGCAATAAGAGTTTTATGACAGATTATTCTGTGAAATGGTTATCTAATTGCTGCTTACTGAGAAAGTTTGATAAACACCTTGCTGAACCCTATTAAAAGAAAGGTCACTGCAATTTTCATGCAGACTACATACCGTACTATGCTTGTATTTAAGCAATGCTTAAATCAGCAATAACAATGAAGTTTAGGCACATACATCCCTGAAAATCTAGATTAAGAGAAATGGAAAACCTCCAACTACTCGATGTTACAAAAAGACCAGGTTTTTTAACTGCTACAGAAGAACTAAGTGAAGTTCTTACAGATTGCACCAGAACAAAATCTGCTCTGAGTTCCAGAGGTAGCCGACATTATTTCTTTAAGTCTAAATCGTTTATTTGGCTATCTAGAGGTCACCTCAAAGCACAACAGAATTAGGAGTCACTTTCCCAACTGTATTTATGGCACTTATATTTCATGAATTTAGAAGGAAACTGCCTTCAAACTTTTAACTAATTTCATCATATGTGAACAGAGCTAGGTGGAAACAGTGTGGAAGGGAAATGAAAAGTAGCATCTTTTTAAAGCTCATCTAAAAAAGGAGGAAAGTAAAAAAACATGATGAGCTTTTTTTTCCCCTTCTCAAATGAAAGAAAACCGTTTTCCTGAATGCAGCCAAAACCAATACAGTGTTGCTGCACTGCTATAAACAACTAATTACAAAGTACTAATCTGCACAGTCTGTGTCCTGAAGCTGATCAAATAGCCCAAACACCAGTTTGTCTGCATTAGACAAAGCAACTGTCAGTTAAGGGTGCACAATGTTCCTTTGGCCCTGCAGTGCTGAAGGCTGTTTGTGTTTAAGGAGACAGAAAGAGAGAGAGACAGGGAGAAGGGGTTCAAAGAGAAGATGCTAGAAAAGGAGGGAGATGTCAGAAACACAGCATTTCCTAGAAAGGCAACTTTAAACCTCCATAGCATGGTATTGACATCAAGACAGTTGCAGAGTCATAAATAGTAACTTCAAGTAATGCAAGACATGGAGCAGCTTGAGCTGCTTGGGATCCCCCCAAGTAGATGACCTGACACATTCAAAATGCGCATGCTTCGGAGAGTATGCAAAGCTTCAGAAAAAGGGTAACTGCAATTATAGTTTTTCTGTGAAATGATTGCTCTGACTACTGAAAGGCGATGCACTGTGAGAAAAAATCCGATAAAGATGCCCTTGATATGCCTTGGGAGAACGGTTCCCAACCTTCGCCATGGAATGCCACCTCTAGCAAAGCCCTGGTCAGCATGAGATACCTTCCGACCAGCTGTACCCACCTTAACCCACAATGAAGGTTGAGCTGCTGCAAATCCTGGTCTCATAACCAGACCAAGATCTGCTGGGAGTTTCCTCCCTTCCCTCCCCAATCAGAATTTCAGGCAATGTCAAATCACTGCAACCAGTAGAGATTACACTAAGGCACACATTATAGACTGGTCCAAACAATGTGTTCATCCTCAGCACAGGAGCTGGAGAAAGCACTGCTGGAGGCACGTGTGGGTAAAACAATTTTAAACCACGTCTAAGAGAATGGGAGGTTGGTTTTATAGTCCCCCATGGAATGAGGATGGGGGGTGGTCTTTAAAAGAGAAAGAACCCAAAATATTAAGCAATGTGCACCCCATACCATTCAGTAAAGATTTCCTTTGAAATTAGTGCTACGAGACCATCCTTCAATCTGTACAAGTGGAAAGCTCAGGAAAGGAGATCATTTTATGGATGTAGGCAAACTATATGGAGTATGCTATATTGTTTATATAGGTAGTGTTAAAATCTCTGCAAAAGGACCATGGGATGGCAGTCGTTAGCATATTTTGAATTTTTTTTTTTTTTTTTTTTTTTTAATCGGAAAAAAATGTAGAGACAGATTTTTGTCTGCTCCTATTCCAGGCTTCCATGTTTAGAAGCTAAACAACAACAATAAAAAAGGAAATCCACATAACTAGAAACTCCAGCTCTAAGTATAACAAATTGAAAAATACAGGGACTATACAGACCTTGGTACACACTGTATCTAAAGAGATAATTCATGAGGAAAAAACCCTAAAAACCCCCAAAACAAAACCCAAAAAAGCCTTTGATTAAGTGCTGGTTTGTTTGGTTGTTTTTGTTAGGCTTTTTGGGGGGTTTTTTGGGGGGGATTGCCAGTTTAAGGAAAGAAAAAACAAAAATAAAGGGTGTCCAGAATAGAAAATATATCCATTTAAAACCAGTGTATGTTATTTACCATTTAGACACCTACAGCCTCCCCCTGAAACCACTTTTTTTTTTTTTTTTAAACTTGTAGAGAATTGCAAGATAAAATGGCTTCTGTGTAATTCCTGACCTATCTTGTGGAATAAAAAGCTGCCAATATTCCTTTTTGTTCTCTGCATTCAGGAAGAAAATTCAATTCAATTTTTAATGTAAAATGTTTAAAATGTCTTAATGGAAATAACAACCTAGGATTGTGAAATACCCTTTAAAACAATTTAAATTAAATATCATTGTCCTTCCTTCAAGGCATTACCTTTAATTGATTTAATCTTAAGTTGTTTCTTCCTAGCACAGTAATTGCCATTGATTCCAATTAATATTCAGCTGGCCTTTCTCTATAAATAATTACTGGCCAATTTATTTCCTTCAGATCAGACTGTCTTTTGCTATAGCCATTATTTGTGGTTCTGGGATACTATATCACGAGTGCAGGAATAATTGCATTACAAGGCTGGGTTAGACTTCAGCTATGGCAATACCTAACACTTTTATGGGCTCGGACCCAGGTATAACACAGATCTGAGCAAGATGATGTGCATAACCTCTCCGTGCAATGAATCCAGAGGGTACTTACACAAGAGCAGAATTCCCAAGGCACTGACCACTGCAGAGCACAGCTTTAAAGCAGACAATAAGCTTTGAAGGAAGGAGTTTATCTCAAATCTCAGTCTCTTTACATAGAGAGATATCGACCCTGGAGAGGTACTGGTGTCAAACTGGCATTCTAAGCCCCGAATTCTCTTGCCACACCAGCACATGAAATAGCCTGTTTAAATAGATTGAATAGGAGTCAGAGGAGGAGACGGTCCTGTTCCTTTTCATTCAGTGGCACTGTGGTTAAAGCACTTGCTAGGATAAGGGAGATCTGGTTTCAAGACTGTGTCCATCAAAGTGGAATGGCCATGGTCTAGCTTTTGTTTCTCAGCAATCCACTGTCTCAGGATCCATCTCAGCTCTTCACACTCCATCCTGGCCAGATATCATGAAATCAGAATAATCAGTGGATTGTATTGTCTTCGTGTAAAATTACTCCCTCCAAGCACCAGTCCTTTTGCCAGTCACGTACAGGAAGATACCCCAAACCCCTTCCTAACCCTTCAGAAGGTGCCAAGACTCTCCGGCCTGCTTCTCAGTGCTTCTGCTTGGTTGGAGCTTCACATGCACACAGGATTGATGATGTATTTAGAATTAGCCACAGAAATTATTACACTTTTGGAACTTGGGTGATTGGAACACATGGGAGCTAGTTGTTTCCAACAGACTCTCATTTCTATTCTCCTATGCCCATAAAAGCTTTTTTATTGCTAACATTCCAGTGGTTTTCTCCCTTAATTCTTACTCATCCTCTGACCCCAGATTTCCTATGTATCCTGGCAGGCAGCTCTCATGTCCTAGCTATTAATTCAGTAATTTTGCCATTATTATTAAGTTTTCAAGATTTCATCCAGTTCCTTCATTCCAGTAAAACTGAGTTAACCCTGATTTTAGATTATTCCATTATTTTTGACCAAAGGGCAATATAGCCCATTAAAAAAAAAGCAAAGCAAAACACCACACTTGTTTGCACTATGCAACATTGGTTTTGGATGTGAGTATTAAGAAAATAAATGTGCTGCATTGATTAGTTGCACTATAACATGTAGACTTTGGCTTTCAATAAGGTTATCCAGCAAAGCTCTTCTGAATGGCTCTTTAGAGTGAAGACATAAGTGCTCCCTTGTTAGTATCAATGATTTGCTGTGTTTACTGATGCTTTTGCATTTGCCCTAACAAAGATGAGCTGAACACCTTTAAAAGGGTTATGTGTTAAAAAAAAAAACCCAAACCAAACAAATAAAAATACAATAATAAAAATCCCTAAAGCAAACAAATAAAAATACAATTAAAAAAACCCCAAAACAAACAAATAAAAATACAACAATAAAAATCCCTCCCCCCACCCCACCCCAAAATGTTGAACAGGCAACTGAGGTGAACTCAGTATCAGAAAAGCTCACATAGAGAAAGCTGGATCTTCACCTGGTATAAACCAACATTGATTCCACTGGCTTCCAGAGAGCCACAGGTGAGGATCTGACCCGGGAAACCTGCATCCAGTACTCTGAGGGCTTTACAAATGAAAGGTTACAATTTTGCTAGTCAGATCACAGGTCTACAAACTCTATTGTTTCACTGGGTCCTTGTAGCATCAATAAAACCACAAAACAGGAGAATAAGGAAAATTGAGCAAGAAGGTTTAGGCAATGCAACTGAAAGAATAGCCATGCCATTTCTAGGAAACATCTTAAATCTGCAAAATAGCCTCTCGGGTTTTAAAACAAAGGCACTGAGGAATGGTGTGAGGACACCGCTCCAACTCAGCCTGGGTGCAATAATATCTTTGAGAAAATTTGCAGTGCCAGCTCAGTTTGAATTTGAAATCACTGTCAAGAACAAAGCAACTAAGAGAGGTGTGTCAGGTGAGATTCACATCCTGGGCTCCTAAGTAAAGCTATAGTGACAATACCATCATTGCTACTCTGACCTTAATGACACTGAGACTGCTAATAAGGGAGAGGCAGACTATTATCCCCAACAGGACAACAGTTATGGTGGCATGTAAGGTTGGGTTGTAACATACTAGCACAGGAACAGTCTGCTGAGTTGATATGATGTCAGTGACTGAATTTGTCCACACGGGGATGCTCAGGAGAGTTAATCCAATTTACCCATAGAACTCATTTAACAACTGGTTTGTGTTGGGGGTTTTGTGTTTGGTTGTTTTTTTTGTTGTTGGGGTTTTTTTTTTGTTGTTGTTTTTTGGGGTTTTTTTTGTGTGTGTGTGGTTTTTTTTTGGGGGGGGGTATGGGTTTTTCTGTTGCTGTTGGTTTGGGTTTTGGTTGTTGTGGGTTTTTTTTTGTCTTGCTGTTTTTTTGGTTGGTTTGTTGTTTTGTTTTTTCCCCCCTTTACAACTCTTGATACAGACTTTCATTCAGATGTGCAACAGTTTAGACTCATTTTTTTCCTAACCCATTACCACGATGAAATTAAGGCCAGTTTCACTGACATTAAACTGGAGTAGCTGAGATTTAATTCAGTGATAATCACATATTAACTCTGATTCATCTACCAAAACCATTGGTTTGAGCATCTGGGTGTCCATGAAAGCCATGCCCTCTCCTCTAGTTAACAGTGCAGTCCAGCAAATAGTGCCAGTGTGATGAGGGGATGGAACACCATCGGTAGGGGTGTGAGGAACTCCTACTGCTGGTGCCGCTGCCAAGTCTCATGTTGCCATATCATGTGCATCTGAACAAGGCAGCTCTTATGCTGACGTGAGAGAAAGGATGCTGCCTGGATGTAAATGGCAAGACTGAGGTCCCTTCTCATTTCTGCATCCTCATGATGAGATAGGAAGATCTGGGTATCATCTGGGCAGAGAGTTTGCTCCCCTACCTGCTCTTTTTGGAGAGAAGCTTTCTAGCTCCCTAAGTCTAGCACATGGGGACAGGGAGAGTAAGAACAGACCTTGTGCACTTCAAGAGTTGTGGGTGAATTACTGATCTGGATAAAGTGGTTTCAGCCCTACTGCTAGCGACCAGTGGAAGGTTTGGAGCATATCCTGTCCACTAACTCGTCTGAAATCCGGGTGCTACCAAATGATGTGAGCTTTGCCATGGACACAAAGAGCACCAGGTTTTCTCTTCACAAGTGCCATGCATTTTAATACTCTGAATAAACAAAGATTTAATATCATAAATTAAATATACTACTTTTTTTTTTTTTTTAATGCTCTAGCTGACTCCAGCTTATTAAAATATCTTACATAACTTCTGGCAATATGTATAATATACAGAACAATTATAATGGCCATAGATAACTATTGTTTTGAATACTGGAAGACAAAGTTCTACTATCACCTGCATTTTCATAGTGTCTAGAATATAAAATGTCATAGTCCAGGTCTAAGGATAGTATACAGTAGGATTTTATTGTGCTAGGGTCTAAACTAATAAACACTCAGGTTTTTGTATCCAAAGACATTTGAGCTTAAGTCCTCATTTATTCCTCTCTAAGCAGTAATTCTCATCCCATTCTTAGAGCAAGCCATTGGTTTTTCATTTCTGCTTCTGGTGTGCTGTGAGACCTTTGTCACTCTGTGCCAAACCCATCCACATGGACATTGTAATCTCCTTACTGCCGTGACTGTGTGTGGCCACTTTGTCACATTTGTAAATGGTAAGTGCTTTTCATGGAATTATATGGGATACGGCATTAAGAAAATGCAATTTTCACAAATGAAGGAGGGAATCCCACTTCTCAACCCTCCAGAATTTCTGCAGCAAGAAACATTTAAGTCCAGGCTATCAGTAGCACTCACATCTACAGATGAGTTCCAACCATATTTCATAACTATGACATATTTATTATTTCAGCTCAGAAATTCAGGTTGAAAGGCCAAATCCAACACAAGAAATTCTAGTCAGAAGACAGGTCCATCTAGCTAGAAAATGCACCTTCAAATTGACAGGTCACTTGTCACCCGAAGAAAGATAAGTAGATCAGAAAAAAGATTCACTGCCTGTAGTGATGAACAGGAGAAAACATCCCCAAGGATGCCTCAATTTTAAGAGTCATTAGGGAGAAGGAAAAAAGTTATTTCCCAATCATGCTTTCTCATTATTTTTCCATATGATATATGCAAGCTAGCTAAATTCTCCCAGGATTACATTTGTAGCACTACTGAAGGAAGGGAGAACAGAACTCACTGTCTGAGGTAGAAGGAGCAATCAGCTTCTATTGGAGTCTCATACCCCTCAAAACAGTGATGTTGGGTGTCTTTTGATATACCTTAATTAAACTGACCAATCTTTGAGATGATAGACATGGTATGGGACAAAACCACAACTTGAAAAATAATCAGAATCAATGGAGAAAGCAGAAGATGAGCAGAGTTTGTCCTATAAAGAAAAATCACACGTGCATTTACGTGTGCTTTAGATTTCCTTCTAGAAGCTCTCACTTAGAAAGAGACAGCTGTAACATGAACTGGACACCTCTGTGCCCAAGCCCACTCCAGATTATAAAGTGTTTTTCTCTTGTACAATTTGTCCCCTGGAAAGAGGAAGAAAGTATATCATATTAGCCATGATTGGGAAATTCTGAGGTCTTACATAGATTATAACAGGCTGGGGCTCCACAAAATCCTTTTACTGTATTTCTTTTCTAAACGAGTGTCTAATGAAACTAAGCAACCAAAGTATCTGCAGATTGTGTACCAGAAATACTCCATTTTCTAGCTGATAGCTCCAGAACCTGCTGAGCCTGTGGGTTGACAACTCACTGTAATACTCGCAATAGTTTCTCTTCTGAACACTCAACATCTTCATAATTTTTTTATTCTCAGCTGTGCTAATTCTTAATAATAGGCATAAGGCGAGTTATAATGATATTTCTTCATAGCAAAACAAATAAAATGGGTAGGATTCTGGGTAACCTGTGATATCCTAGCACAATGAAATCTTATTTCAATATAGGTGGGTAGAGAGACAATAGTGTTAGGACATTGCTTGTTATGAAATACATCCAACTTATTTATATGAAACAATTTCATTCCCTCCTCTCCTACCCCCAAAATAACTGATGCAAGCAAACGTGAATACAAAATAAGATGATGTGATTCTTTAGAGTCATTTCAGGAAATTGCAAATGTTTCTGAAATGAAAAATCCTTGCAAAGTCAATCAGCCATGGCTGGGAGGTCAGCAGGGAGCTGTGCTGTGTCAGCCTATTTGCTCAGTCGTGCCAGGAGATGCAATAATGCACTGATAGACCAGGTTTAATCACAAGGATCTTTATAAAAAAACCAAAAAAACAAAAAACCAAAACAACCAACCAAACAACAACAAAAGTCACAATTATTTCAGATTTGAAACAGCTTTTCTGAGGCATTTTCTCATTGGAAAGTTAAGCTGAGCAATGATTCCATGGCAGTCCTTTCATCTGTTTTATATTCAATCATAATCTACTACCCCAAATTACTGCATTTAAATTCTTGCTCCTGCTACTCTTGAGATCAATAGTGAATCTACTGCTGATCTCAAGAAGGCAAGAGGAGGCATCAAATATGCCTTTTGTGTGTGCAGTGTATTCAAACTAAGCCCATTGGTTTCTAAATTTCAGAAGTTTTCAAACACTGTACATACTGGGATCCAAACGCAATTTGTATGAATAGGAACAGATTCACAATCTGTTTTCTTTCAGGCACACAAAGGGCTAAATAATAATTCCAGGAGGAAAAAAAAAAAAGTACTTTTTCAGAAGCACAGAAGCAAAGGAGACAGCATGAATTAAAACATGGACGTAGAGACATAAGTATATAGGAACAAGTGAAGAAAAAATGAAATTATATGGTATTCAGAAGCAAACAAATTTGAATGTAGATAAGATTTGTTGGAAAAATATCTCTGACTCATCACTGAAAAGGTAACAAAGAGACTGCCCCTGACCAATCCTCCACTGCCTAGTTCCCTTTGGTAATCTTGTATGGCAAAGTGTTACCCAAGGTGAAAGAACTGCTGGAGCAATTCAGAATATCTATTGGTAAAACCAAACTAATAAAAGAAAACCCTCACAACTCCCTAACACATATGCTGAACCATGCACAGAGCACTAAAAGAACTAATGCTGATGAAGCAGTCACGTGTAGAAATCCTACCACAAAAGAATTACGTTGAGTTTAGATACAGAATCCTTTGAACTAACAGAGAAACAAATATTACTTAATCTTACCCCATCCATAGTTTGTGGAATATAGGAAGAAACCCCTGGAAGTTAATTCCTATTGACAGCTAAGCTATTCAAACCTGATAAAAGAAAGACGTTTTCCTAAGAAAATATAACCTAGTAGAGTCAATATAGGTGGTAATCTTTCCTCTTCCAAGATATCCTGAGGCATGAATGCCTTTCAGTGCCAACAGCGAATGAACAAGCCATACAGCACACAGACAGTAATGTCACTGGGGCAAGGACTATCCACTACTCTGTATTTATATAGTGCTTAACGAGACAATTTTATTCTTGTCATCTCTTAGTCACAGTAAGTGTAATAATGTGATGGAAAATTGGGACTAATGTTTTTGGAAAAGTAGACATTATGTAATCCTATACTGACAAAGGTAAATTGATTCATATGTTTAAAGAGAGATAAATACGTCTCCTAGAAAGTTTGCTGTTAAGTAGTTTGAAATTCTTCAGACAGATTCTAACCTGGGGAGCAAAATGGTTTAGGTCCAGAAACAGACTAAAGACTAAAGCTGAAACACTAAGGACTTTGTTCTGGTTTTAGGGCAAACATTTGTAGTGCAAACTGCCTCAAAACTAAGGCCTAAAATAAATCGGGTCCAGAGAAGGCCATGACGATGCTCAGGGGGCTGGAGCCCTCCCCTGTGAGGCCAGGCTGAGAGAGTTGGGGGTGTTCAGCCTGGAGAAGAGAAGGCTCCGGGGAGAGCTTATAGCGGCCTTCCAGGGCTTAAAGGGGCTGCAGGGAAGATGGGGAGGGACTCGTTATCAGGGGGTGCAGGGATAGGATGAGGGGTGATGGTCTTAAACTGAGAAGATGGATTTAGATTTGCTATAAGGAAGAAATTGTTCCCTGTGAGGGTGATGAGACACTGGCCCACGTTGCCCAGAGCAGCTGTGGCTGCCCCCTCCCTGGCAGGGTTCAAGGCCAGGTTGGACGGGGCTTTGGGCAACCTGGGCTAGTGGAAGGTGGCCCTGCCTGGGGCAGGGGGTTGGAACTAGATGATCTTTAAGGTCCCTGCCAACCCAAATCGTTCTATGATTCTCTGACAGGGGCACGCATAGCTAAACTTGTGTAATAATTTTACAGTATCATCTTCATAATAAGGACTAGGACATTCAATAAACTGTAGCTACATAAAACAAAACAGTCCTCTTGCAGAAATATTACTGTTCCCACCAAACTGGTGATCATAAACATAAGAGGGAGAAAGAAAAATAATTCCCTAAACAAAAACAAGTCTCCCAGTTTCTCAGTTTGAATTCCTGGATACCTGCAGTTGGAATGCCCACCTAACCTCTATCCAGCAATTTTCCCTCTCAAGTTTCACCATGTCCAAATCTGAGTTCATTAGCAAACTGGATTTGTACCTCAGTCCAACCATCAAGGTCTATGACTGAAGAAATTTGAAACTAGTGAGAGCAAAATGAAGAAAAATATGACTTTTGGAAGACATAACTCAAGAAAAATGGACATAAAAGCATCCAAAAACTTGATGAAAATCTAATGGGAGAAGGTAGCTCTTCCCTCTGGTATTTTCACAACTCTTAAGTGAAACTCAGCAGCTTTGGAACATCCAACTAGCATGCCAAGTTCCTTTGTCCTCACACAGTCAAGAATAATCTCTCATAAGAGAGATTATTAAATACAGAAATTGACCTTTGTTTACTAGATTGAATTACTTTGCTCGCTTCAAAATCTACTAGAGCAGGAACTTTATGAACAGTGGTCCTTGGAAGCAAAGTGAACTTGCAACCACATTAGAAATTTGAAGATCCAGAGTCATCCAATTCAGGCAAAAGGATGCATAGATGTCTAAAGCAGTTATCAAATGCAGCACATTGTTTCAGAAAATGAGCAAAAAAAAGGGAAAATAAATTTAAGATGAAGATCAGTTTGGAAAACAAAAATAATCAAAACATATAATGATACATGGATTAAAAAAAAAGGCAAGGTAGAAATGATAGAGTAATTCCATTACTCAAGCCTTACTGTAAAAGGTTGTGACCAAAATGAATGTTTCTTGGAAGTATGAATCTCAGCGTGGTTTAAGGTCTACTTTGTTACTTAAAATGGGATCAAGGATGGCTTCAGCTGACTGACACAAGTGTTTTACCTCTTCAAAAAAAAAAAAAAAAAAAAAAAAAATCTACTCTCAGACTCTTTCTGCATGTAGATTCCTTTCACTTCAGCATACACAAAGCTCACAAATAAATAATTTACTTTCTCTTAGCAAAAGGTAAGTTCAGAGAGTACCAAGAGAGTAGATAGGTGAGAATAAACAAAACCCCAGCATTTTCTAAGTATACAGGACTGATCCACAGGTCTAAGATTCAGTCATAATGCTGCTGAAAGGCATGTCTGTATGCACCATGTGAAACGGACAGAATCTGGAGCACAACCAGTGTTAACAGTGGGGTTTGGTTTGGGTTTTTGGTTTTTTTTTTTTGGTTTGGTTTGTTTTTTTTTTCCCCCATGTAACATTTTTCATTCTATGGACCACCCCTTGATTAGGAAAATCAAACACATGTGAGATGAGACTGACTTACTCTTCATGCTCTGCCCTAATTCTGAGATCTTTTCTTAATATTCTACAAATTAATGTCATCTGTGCTCTGACTTGGAAGCTCAAATAAAGATGATTGTCACTTTTGCAACATTTAACTCTTAGTTGCTTCACGTGGTTGCAGAGGAGCAGGCGGGCAGCTAGCTGTGCTAGGTCTGAAACGGGAGGCAGCAAGAAAGATAGAACACAGTGCCATGCCTGACAGAGGGCAGCGGGAGGTTTCCTAGCTGTCCAAATTCTGGAAGAGTTAATTGTATCTTTCTTGTTATCTGCTGAACTTTGGAAACATCACTGAGTACTGAAAAATCTAGCAAAGACAAAAGACCTCCCAGTATTTTATTTCAGTCTAAAAAGCAGTAAGAACATGTTATTTAACAAAAAAAAAGTACTTGAACTGTTGTACCTGTGGTGATGGGAAGAGTGTGAGGGAAGAAAAAAGAAAAATGTTAGTTGCAAGAGTCTGCAATTGAACTTTCTCTTTTGCTAAACTCAAGTCCCTAGCTATACAACTAAACAGCTTGAGCCTCAGTTCATGTAGAAGACGATCAATGGCACTGCACAATTCAGCTGATAAGGATCTAGTTTAGTTACTGCACTTTTACAGAAGGATGGTGACAAAACCAGAGATTGAGATAAATCATACCCAGGTGCTAGGAGAGGGATGCCAGTGCTGCCTTCTTGCCAGTGGAACACATCTTTCAAACAGGTCTTGCTGAATTTAGAGGTTGACTCAAAGAGAGAGCCTCAGCTATAGTGTAGTATGACAGGACTTCTCTTACTCCTGAACTCGACTATCTGGTTACAGATAAGCAGTGGAAGATGCAGGAATTTCAACTGAGGTGAGCAACTGAGTAAACCCAGCACTTTGTGTACTAGAGGGGGTTGCCTGATACTCTCTTTTATTACATGTGCTGACACTGTATTCATTGAAGGCACTGCTTCACTCTTAATTTTAATTTTTACTGAAATGTTTTACTCTAATTTCTAAAGTGATTTTTTTTCCTAATCTCATTACAAAGAGGATAATAAAAAAAAAAAATTTTACCAACCATTGCAGTGTTTAGTACAGGGGTGGTGTTTTGTTTTTATTTGTCTGGGGTACTTTTTGTAGGCTTGGGGGGGAAGTGTGTGGTTTGTTTTTTCTTTTCTTTTTTTTTTTTTTTTAAACTTAACACCCTGAGAAATCAACAGGGAATTTGAAAATATAACCCCAGAAACCAGATGATACATTCAGACATAGAAAGAAAGGATAAAAAAAATACCCTGAAATCTGTCATGATAAAGTTTTTCATTCCCAATAAGATCAATCCATTTTAAACCTGCTGATGTTGTGGGGTACAAAGCCTGGGAGGGCTGTTGTCAGGGTTTGGAGAGGCTATGACTTAGGGTACATGGAAGAGACCTGGAGGAGGGGGGAGTAAAGTGTGAAAACAGATTAGCAATGAGCAGATAGGATGAAAATTGCTGACAGAGAGTGTAGAAAGACAGCAAGGAAGAGTGAAGAAAAGTTTCAAATTAAGAAAAAGATTCAACAGCTTGAATCTGCTACTGCAGATATCCCCCCATCCCTCTCTCTTGGGAGGGCGTAATTTTTAATTTCTTCAGCCAAATCCTGTTACTCAGCAGTTATCATGTTTTGAGCTCTCCCCAGGAGATGGGGGAACAGGCATTTCACACTATTGGTGCAATCCATTTCTGGGCAGACTTGCCAGCCACTGTGGTTTCTGGGATTCATGCCAGCAGGGATAAGTCTGCTTGTCAGTATAAATCCCATGTATACATAGGCCATAAACTTGTGCCAACCTTTTTTTTTTTTTTTTTTTTTTTTTTTTTTTTTTTTGGTTTGCCCTTCCATCCCAATTCAATGAAGCTCTCCCATTAACTAGTGTTCTTTCCTTTTACATTGAATTATCCTTGGAAACCACAAGGGTTTATAAGTTCAGGGAAAGAGGAAGAAAAATATAGCATGGATTTGAACTGGTTTTGCAGACCCTGTGAAATTCAGAAATGGTTCAGGAGGTTTGAAAACCCCCAAACTCCACAGGAATCCCTCAGTCTTACTCAGGGTGCAAAACTAAGAGCTGCATTTTATTGGATGCTACCCTCACCTGGTGCAATTGTTCTTTCTTAGAATTTTCCAGAGGACTGGGGTGGCATTTTTTTGGTGCCAGAAGCTGGGTTTTGTACTTGCCACCCACACAGAAGAATCTGTTTGCATATGGTATTTATGCCGCTTTTGTGTGACATATGTTTGCATGTCTCACTCCCAGAATGGGAAGTCTCAGGCAGTGGGTAGGAGGAGGAACAGCAGGCCAAAGCCTTCTGCTTTTGAGAGGAAAAGGAGAGTTATGAAGCTCCAAATGGTTTCATTTTTGTTTTTCTGAGGAAAAGGATAAACAAGGGCAAAGTATAAAGAGGAAAGAGGCAGTGGTGAGTAGGAGGACTTTATGTATGTGTGTCTGTGTGTGTATGCATACATATGCATATATATACACATACACACACACACTCCCATCTTATAACTAAGAAGCCAGTCTCAAGAACCCAAGATTTCTCCAACTCCTAAATATTACAAAGGTATGAGTAAAAAAAAAAAAAAAAACAAATTAACAGCAATTCCACTAAAGATGGTTCAAAGCCATATTCACTGCTGATTGCAGTAAAATCATAAAAGTAACTCTCTGTTTTCTCAGAGCCATTTTAACTGCCTCAACTTTTAAAATTTTTTTTTATTTCAATCAAATTGGGGGGGTTCATGTGTGAATAAATAGGAAAATAAAAGATTCTTCACAGAAAAATTAACAGTCTATTTTTTTCATAGAAACATTTAAACAACTATTTTTGAGTTGGTTCAAGTAAATGCAGCTCTGGTCATTTAATTCCAGTTCTTAAAAGAAAATTTCAATGTTATTAGAGGTGGTTTACACAATGCACCGCCCTCCCTGAACACGTCTGCATTCAGTGTTACTACTCTGAATCACTCTTTCAGCACAACTATTCGTATCAGTAAGGCCAGACAGTGTGTTTTCAGGGTGACTGGAGGATCACTCTATTCCCCACCAAATCTAAAGGAAACTCATCAGATTTACAGACCTCTCCCTTGATCTTTTTTGTGCCATACCTTGCTACTTATGCTATGGTGATAACTGCATTTCATAAGAGACCTGTGATGATAAATAGCTGAGTTGCTGTGATGCCCAAGAAACAGATGTGGTGGGTCACATGAGTTTTGAAGATATATCAAACATTCAAGTTTCACTAGACCCGCAATAACAAGTGTTTGAAGTTCTTTCATAACTGGAATTGCCCTCTGTTGGGGTTCTCTTCATATGTTAATCGTTTTGTACTAAAAGATTTTCTCAAAAATATCCATTGTCTTTAAGACAGAGACTTTTTTTTTTTAGTAAATTACATATTTTGATATTCTTTTCAACAGAAATAGAGGGTATTCATTAAAATTCACACAAAAGACTGAAGCTTGTGAAATTGAAGCATTGGCTATAGGGTAAAATTCTTCCCACTCTTGCTATTTAACTACCCATCAGTTCCAAAGACATGTAGGAAGGAAGAGGTGGGTAAATTAAAGATTTGAGGAGGATTACTAACAAGAACCCAGAGCCAAACTCTTCAAATTTTATTGTGTCAAACTCCTAGTAAATAAATAACAATTACACTCATGTAAGGAAGGCAGGGCAAAGGACCTTCATGATGGATACGAGGGCACAAGAATAAGCAGGGAGCAAAAGCATATCATCAAAATTTTCTGTGGCAGGGAACACCATTGCTGAATGTGGAAGCACAACTGCATTCGATGTCTTGAGGTCAGCACTGAAAAGCCTCAGAGAACGTACTTGTAAGAGCAGAAAGGTTTGTGATGCAAATCAGATGTAGGAAAGCCCTCCTACCATGCCCTTGCAAATCATTAGCAAGGCAGGAGGGGAGGAGGAGAAGCAATCCAGTTCTTGGTATATATCAGTGATAAGAATATCTGTAGAGTGAATTGATAGACATTATTTCCTTCCTAGCTACCTGCACCACAAGTGTCAGAAAGGCATGTGATGGGCCAGGCCCATAAAAGAACCATCTATCACTTGCCACAACCTAATATTTCATAAATATTTGGAAGGGCAAAAGCATTCAGTGGGGACTGTCTAGGAATCGATATGGAGTAAATGCCATTCCAGCTTGGCTCTTGCTCTGCAAATTATTTAATCTAGAATGTTTCTGTGGCTGATCTGTGCCATTTGTGTCAAGATAGCAATATGCATTAAAGCTCTATTCACCATTGTCCCCACAGCTCTTTTACATGCAGACTATATCTCCGTGAAGGGGAAAGGGGGAAATTTCAGAGTGAGGCCAGAGCACACATCTATGCATGCCTGGCATTCACATAACAAAAAGCTGAGGACAGTGATACTGAAGAAAAAAGGAAGAATGATGTTGGGAGACGTGAGAATTAATTTCAAAAGGGAGGAGGACAGAAAGTTAGACCTGGTTCATGATACAGATGGCAAATTATGGCAGCCTGGTGGAGAACCTGTTTACTTAATAAGCTCGCTCCATCAATTCTTCCCCTACCCACCACTCTGCTTCTTGATCTCTCCAAATCCCTCTATCCAGGGATTCTTTCTCTCCCATTTCCTTTCTGCTATAGGCTTAAAATCCTCTCTCTGTATTTTTTATCTCCTTTCTCACCTTATCTTGGACCATTTTGTACTATAGCTTTTCCACTGCAATCACAGATAAGCAGGGGAAGATCATATTGTTTTAAGTGTTTTGTTCACCAGAGCATCTTTGAGCAAACTACAGTTCCATAGACTAGCTAGTGAACTCTGTGCACCTTAATACAATAGCAAAAGTTATTCTACTAGTCCGCAGATCATGGATAGGAGAACATCTCAGATGCTTTTTTACCAGTGTCTTACATCAATACCTTTTTCTGATTTAAAATCTATTCAATAACTATTATTTTTTTGCATATCCAGCTGTAGTAAGATTGGGTTTGTGCCATTATCATTCTCAGATTTGAATGCTCTCCATTTGCAAATGAGCATTTCAAATGAGTGGGAGGTATGTTAGGTAGGGTGAGGACAATATCTTCCTTTCTATTCGAGAGCTTGCCAACAGAAGCATATGTAGGTTGGGCTGATTCCAAAAGTCTCTCGAGCATATGGAACACCAGTTTACACTGCACTCAGAACTCCCGCTTGATTTGGTGTGTTGGCAGAGCTCCCACCACAAGCACCTCATTTCACAGTCAAAATTCTTTCTGCCATTATGGCTATTAGTCAAAGCAGCCATAACTCACATGCGATACCAGGAACATGTTTTTGTTCTATGATTAGTGATGCAGAGAGTTATAGACATCCAAGTTTAAATTACAAACTATAGAGAAGGAGCGTTGCCACTACTTTTTATTTTATGATGCTGCTGACAACATTAACTTTGACTTTGCTGGCATAAGTGAATCCTAGAGGCAAGCATGAGCATGAAGCTCACTCCAGGCAGGTGCTGGAACTTTGGAAGCTAACTGCAATGTGATCTATTTCAAATCCTTTAATAAATGAAGCTAAACTGCTCTCAATGACACCAAACTTGGAAAAGGACAAGGCACAATTGGCAGATTGGTACATTCTCCAATCTGTCTGAAACTGCCATCCAGCACTTAATCTGGAGTCAGTATATTACATGTGCTGAAGTGACCTTGAAGTCACTCATTTTTCCTTAGAATGATAGGAATGAGCCAGTGCTGGGGTGGGAGGTGGGGGCATTCATACCTGAATCCCATTTTTCCAATTGGCTTTTCTCTCTCTGACTGTTCACTCTCTTTTGATGGCTCCCGAAATGTAGTGTTGAAAAATATTACACCAGGGTTGAATTTCATCCCACAACTTCACCTCTACACAGTGAAGTCCCTATCTGCAGTTACTGCAAATGAGCATTCCCACATGAAATCAGTGTTGATGTACTCCAAATGAGACTCTGCAGCAGTCTGTTCCATATACACTGAAGAATAGCCCATTAGGTTTAAAGAAAGAATATCTTTTAAAGAATCAAGGTTGTGTCAATTGTACTTACAATGTTTTGCTATGAATTCTTCATATTGGAGCCTGCCATGGCTCAGGTAGGTCATAAGGTCACTATATTCTGGGCTGGTACTGCTGTTACAGCATCATTTTGTGTTACAGAAGGCTTCCTGGAGTTTGTTTTTTGAAAGGCTGAAACTGTTTTCAAAACACAAGTTATGGCAAACTATACATATGAGTAGAAAATGCTGAGGAAAATCATCTTTCCCAAGATTTAGGATTGTGGCCTCTCCACCTTCCAAACATTGTGGATCTGTTTGTTATTGGTTCCCATTTTCCTATAATCTGTGGTTTTGCAGGATTTTCCCATGGTTGTCTTTATTTTGCCCTCTTCTGGTACTCCAAAAACAACAGTCCTGAGCTTCTATCCCTTTTTCTTTCAATTATTCCAATGTAGAAGGTCCAAATGGCAAAGGTTATGTTTTCTGGATCGAGGGAAACTATCAGACTGCTTTGCCTTTGGGTCTCATGGCCCTACAAAGCTGGTAGGGGGAAGTGAATTAACATGAAAATACTTCAGATTGAAATAACCTGGATTTTTGTATGTGCAACACTGCTGCATGTCTTTTATTTACCCTTTTTACATGGTCTACTTTCACCGTTACCCTCTGTCATATGAGATTATTTTTTACTATTATTTCCCTAACTACGTTGAAATTCTGAGATTGTAAGTGTCCAACTTTGCCTTCTATTACATTTTTTTTTTTTAAATAAACAAAGTACAAAAGATTTCAGAAGTTCAGTAATAAAATAGCATTTTGTACTCGCAAAGCTCTGCTCCTACGAGCTTTACAAGATCTTTCAAAAACATTAACGAATTAGGATCTATTATAAATCTGTGAGTGGTGAAGCGTGATCTAGTCCTTCAGTCAGGAGATAACAGCTTGGAGAAACAGCTCACTATATTTTCCTATGTTTCTTTGGGCAAATCATTTAGTACCAGGCCTGTAAAGATACAGAGGCAACTAATACTCTCTTGAAATACATGGTAAGTCAACACACCAAAATAGAAGCTCAGTGTTTAAAGACCTCTGTGGATCTTAAACAGTTCACGTGTAAAAAGCAAAAATCTGGAAGTTGTGGGTAATGGGAACAAATACATGAATAAATGAATAAGAGACACTCACAACCTAGGGTACATATAGGTTCCCACTGCCAAAAACAAAGAAAGCAATCATCCCATTCACAGAAAGCAGAAACCAGGTCAAGAGAATCAAGTGACTTGCCATTAAAATCGAGGTTTGGAAAGCCTGTTGCTTTGGAAAACACATCAGTGTCCTGCTTCTTTATCAGATGCTTGCAAGATGTGTGTGATACCTCCATAGCTGATGATCTACTCTACTTTTCTTCTATTCACTAAAACATAATCATTTAAAATTTATTCTATAACAACCAACTGCATGTATGTGACATTTAGAAGTGTCAAGAATAGTCCTTGGTGTCAGAGCAAAAGGGCTGCATACCCCTCTGGCTTTTCACCCAGACAAACGGAGTATCACTGCTCAAAGATATTCCAGCTCTTCCTTATGAAATGCTAACTGTTTCTACAGCAGGAAGTCCTCTCAGTCTGGTAAAGTAAGCCAGGAGATAAGTTATGTAGCTATATATGCCACCAACCCTATAATGTTTAAGTGGCCACAGGAAAAAAAAAGGGTAGGGTGGAGGACCAATAGAAGAAGAAACAATTCAGACCCAGATTTGATTGACTAACTTGCAGAATATGGGGCAACTGGATCATTTTATTACATTTTCCTTTTTTATTACAATCACCACTTCTGAAAATGGGCTGCGTTTGCTGCTCTCCAAGCTCCTATCACAGTGAGACATCTATGAACTAAGGAAAACAGGCAACACATGCAATATAAACAAAAGAAAATGAATGGAAAATTGAAATGCCAAGACTGTGGGGGCTGCCTGTTTTGGTTGTTGTTGATAAAACAGTTTGTTCAAAATACTTTCTTTTTCTACATTACAAGATTTGTTCCATACATGTCCAATTGGAGATTTAACACCACCACTCCCAAAGTAGGTTAATTCCTCTCTTTTTACCTGTTGTCTTTTACATTAAGGATGTTGCATGTGAGCACAATCAATACGTCTTGTGATGAGGTAGTAAAAGGCATATTTAAAAGCTGTGCTTATTATTAATTTTGTACAGCACAAACAAGGACAGCTGGGGTGACAAAAGACTGCTGCATTAGTTAGGTACTTATGCCAGTTCTATCCAGTTTATATATAAAGCACAAGGCATCTCTGAGTCAGAAGTCTTCTTGTTTTACATGAAAGTCTTGCATTTTGCTCTAATAGTGAGCTAACCTTTTTACATAACACCATAAAAGATGTTTTCAGAACACTGAAGTTAAAGCTTGGAGTTGTGTGAAAATCTCTAGCTCGTGTTCCTATTCACACCTACAAACACACAGACCCCTAGAGTTGCTAGAATTGGCATGATTCACCACAGAGTTATTGGCCCTCTAGAGAAGGAGAAAGTGGAAATTGTCTGTCAGATTTACATCCAAGGTTTTTGGACAGAGCAGAAATGTATACAAATGTTAACTCAGCTGGCCCGCTGCCCCAACCAACGGCAGCTCCTCTGACTGAAAAGGTGGTTTCTTTGAGGTCACAGCAAAACAAAGTCTGGCTCTGCATTGCCAAGGTGCTACTAAAACACTTTAGAAAGCACTGCCATTTAAATTCCTCTCTTCTTTAATAACTAAGAAATAAAACTACAAACCTACTCCACAACAGTATGTAATGATAAGCTACAACAATATTTGTATAGTTATTTGCAAGGTATTAGACAAATACTTTGATTTTTCCAAGTGCCAACAACTATGTTGTTACAGCCTCCTTGTCTAAAGGCTTTCTGAGCCTTTTCTTGTTCCATAACCTGTTTTTTCTTTTTGTTCCATGTTTGTACAGTTCTTAGCACAGTGGGATCTAGTTGAGTAACAAGGGCTCGCAGGTGCTGCTGCAGTACAAATAGTAAGTAACGATAAAGTGCGTACACAGATTAGATTTATTGAACTTGTAAACATAGTCTGTTCTGTACAGACTGTTCTGTACGGGAGCTAACTTGGGAGTCAATATCTGAAGAATAGTCCCACTGGAGCTTCTATATTTTATCCATTACAGCATCTTATCCTTCAGCTGTGATCAGTCCTTCATGGGAGAAAGCTCCCAAATAAGTTCAAACTTCTTTTGATTTTTTTTTTTTTTTTAAACTATCACATTATAATTGCCATAATGTTCCCCAGTGCCTGCCATTTTGTACTCTAATGATACTTCTCAAGTGATCAAAGGCACAAAGCTAAGTACACCCTCTGGGGAAAGGAATGTGTTTCCCAGCTTCCTGCACTGCACCTTTTAGTCCCCTGTTGTCTTTTATTATTGAAATCAGCCATTAGAACAGTCTATGCTACTCTGAACATCATACCACACAGCAGCATGAGATTTTTTTTTTTTTTCTATTCAACTGTTCAAAAAAGTGAGACAATAAAAATTTACTTATAAAATGAAAGGGCTGCATCTTCCATCTTCCTAACAGATGCTTGTGTGGATGCACGCATTTCCGCTTTTAAACCACAATTGAGTCATTTTCCTACAGTATCATACAACAGGCATACACTGCATGTGTTTGCATGAGCCTGTGTGGGTGTTCACATGTGTTGTGAACAAAACAAGGAACGGAAAGCAAAAAAAAACCCCATGCAGTGACAAAGCTCTACACTTGGCATGGTCATTGTGTTGTAGGCAATGGTCACTGGATCACTCCTTATCATTTTAGTACGCTGCAAAGTGACATTGACAGCTGATGATATCAAGATTAACTCCTCCCTGCTCTCTGCAGCAGATTCACACAGAGGAGACAGTCCGACTCATCAAGACCTGTGAAGCTGCCAGGCTAAAGCACAGGCCCTCAATATACACAAATCAATGCAGTTTCATCCATTTTAAGTGAGATGCACAAATTCGCTCCTGAGAAGAACAAATTGGATATATCTCTCCTACCATTTAACTAATAAATCCTAGCTGAAATCTATCCTAACTGGACTTACACAATACTTCTACAGTTTAGCCCCAGCCTGATATTTCATTCTAGAAGGGGAGAAGCCTACACAACAATCTCATGGAAATCTAACACAGCAGCAAACATTTTGGGACTGAGGTAGCGGGAACTCTATCAAAGGGAGCCAAAAAACACCAACCATCCACACACAACCAAAATAGCCCTAAAAACCACATCTGCACTTAAAGAAAAAAAGGCCCATCGCCATCCTTTACAGGTTAGGAAGTACTCACTATAGATGCTATTTTACACAGGCATAGTCTACTTGATTCTCATTAACCCTCTGACAATTCTTAGCTGTGAAAGTTAGCCAGATAGACTTCTCATAGCCCATTAAAAAAGAGCCTAAGGAAGTTAGTCTTAAAGCACTAATTATTTTCTCCTAGGGACACAGGGGAAGAGCTGAACAACGGACTATTACACAACACCCTAACACTAGCAAACATTCATGATGAAACTGAAAATAATATTATTTCTTGTATAGTTTCAGTATGTCTTCATTTGTCAAACTGATCACAAAAGTCAATAAATCAGAAAAGCTAGTAGAATCCCTGTAAATAGAAACTAAAATCTGTGGCCCCTTTGATCCCAGGCACATTACGTTTATCAGAATTCCTGACAATAAATACAGGGCGTGACAGCATCAGTGAGCTTTGCGGCTTCCCTATGGACGCTGGCATAGCAGTATGTAACATGAAGACATTATTCAGCACCCGTGAGAAGAATTATTAGCTCAAATGAAAGACTAGAAAAAAATTAGACCACAATGCACTTAAACAGGATTAGGTAAGGGAGAGAACCCAGGGCACTCTGCGATCATAGGCTGGTAGCCTTCATTAATCACAAGGGCAGAAACACACAGCAGAAGATGAATTGTTCATGAAACCAAAACTTGGCCAAAATGTTAAATAATATATAACTACAGCGCACTCAATACCAAACCAGCACAAGATGCATATGATTCTATAAGCTATTTGTGAGAAGATAAAAGAAAATGATGTCCCACTGGAGACTTCTGAAAATTAACGAGACTATTGAGTATTCCCATAGCTGAGAGGGATTTTTTTTTATTATTTTACAAGATGGATTGCAAGTGTGCTCGAGCAAAATGCACAGTCATTTTTATGCTCTGCAGACTTAAATCCATTGGTGTGAGATATAAGGAGATAAACCAGGTTGTAGCCATGAACCTCCAATCAAAGTGGGACAATGTATTTGAGCACTTGTGCATTTCCACAGTATTATAAATCTCCGCAGCATTTCACTGCAGGTCTTTGCTGTTGTTTTCTCTCTTGTATTTCTGCATGATTCATTATAAAACCAATAAACTATCCAAACAAACCAAAAAATATAAAAGCAATTTTCTTCAGTCTGTGTTGTTTCACAGCAGCTTACAACTACTATTATTTTTTTACCCCTTTTGTCCTTTTCCCTCCAATAACTACACCCCCTCCCCTTTTTTAGTGGTGCTTTCAATTAAAGTGAAATCAGCTGGGCTTCTTGTTCTTCTGGTTGCTTCCTTATTTACATATCACCATTGATAACACTTCTAAAACAACTCTGGGTGCAGAGTTTCTTCAGTTTGTAAATACCTTATGTTAATGCAGTCTTTATGAGTGATGCACTGAGGTTGCTAAAGGACTTCAGGCATAGAAACAACATACAAATTACAGGCAACAATAATACAGTTCTCCCCTCCACACCCCTCATCTTGCCAATATACCTCACACCTGACCTACAAGGTTGATTTTCCATGGTACATTGAACACTTCACTAGGAAAGGCCAGCAAGGGTGCCAAGTGTTACATGGAAAGCAGTCCATGGAAAAATTGACTGATACTCCAAAACCTCATTTCATTTAAACCACTCAGTAACAATCAACTGATAACAACCTTTAGTCATTACTATTCTTGTTCCAGAGTTGAATAAGCAGCTGCTTCAAATTGGACACTAAATCCACTTTCTAGTCAACAGATCAATTTTAGGTCCTCTACTGAAAGCACACAGGATTAAAACACACCATACATAGTCAGCATGTACTAGAAGATGTTCAGAATAATAGTGGTTCTAGAGAAGACTGCTTTACAAGATGAAGCTTCAAAAACACAATAACAAAACATCACTATTTATGTACCATAAAAACCACATGCATAATTATAACTCATTCATTAGTTGTTAAGTGGCATACCAAGTTTTTATAGGAATACCATGTGAAAAGGTATCAACTTTTGACCCAAACATAGAAAATTTCACAGAGCTAAAAAAAATCTTACCAAAAAGGAGGAGCAGCAGCCTTAAAACCAGTTTTGTTACAACCCTTTGAGAACCGCAGCTAATCATCTCTGCCAAATTTAAAGGCACAGCCCACGCAGAAGCATGCTGGGTAATTTGTATCTGTTCTGTTAATGATTCCAATTATATCAAGAATGGATCCTATAGTGAGGAATTTCACTTTCAGACAGCTTTTTAATGCAAGCATTAATTTTTGGGGACTAGGGATTTAAGCAAATTGCTCTAGTGTTGGAAACTTGAAATTCTGTTTTTATCCCAAGAGGGGATAGCTACAAATTAGCCACTGCTAAAACTCCAGACTTGCCTCTGGCTACCTCCTGATGGATGTAAATTTATTACAAGACCTAGTAAATTACAACCTCTTCAAGTATCTGTAAACAAGATCTTTTTTAGTGGCCTAATTGCTCAATAAGGAGTGGAGGAAAAGGATTAACTCTGACATGGCTCCTCCCCTGTGCTAGCCAGATGTGGGTTGCAAAATATCCTGCAAGTCTGTACAGAATATGCCTCTGTACAGAACACAAAGGAAGTGAGAGAAAATGTGGTGGGACAGCTGCAGAGCACATGGGCTTTGAAGTCAGGGCAAAAATCATTACAGGCACCTGTAAAGATGATAGGAATATTAGACAGGTGAGGGGACATTATCCCAAAACCTACAAAAACATAAGACTTAATATTCAAGGACAAAAAACCCCCAGCAAAACAAAAGGGTCATTTAAATGTTCTAGAGTATTCAAACCATCTGGATGTAGCTAACTGATATGGCATAAGACCCAGGGAAAATGTGCACATTTCTGGGATGAGAGTTGGAGGCCAAACAACTCCACCTAGGGCTCTTAAATGGCCACTGGAAACCTACATTTAGGCCACTGAATCTCATACAAGGAGCCTTGGAGAGACAGTGTGGCTCTCCAGGTAGAGACATGAGGTTTGGTCTTGTCTGACAGTTATGTCTTGATCTGAAGGCAGCTCTTTGTTGCACTATACATGGGCTGAAGGCATGTGGACTGAAGTCAAAGGCAGCAGCATCCCTTGTTTGCTACTGGCAGCAGAAGCAGCAGTGCCTTGTTTTCCATGCACACATGTACACATTTTACATGTACGGGTGACCTTTTTTTTTTTTTTTTTTTTTTTTTGGCCATAGAGTCAAATCTAAAGAGAAAAAGTTAGAAAGTTGGAACTGGATGATTGAATTAGAGTGGTTGAGGAGGAACTGAGGAGTAAAAGTGACCTTCTTACTAACAATCCAAGAAATTGCCATATTTACTCAGCTCAGCAGAGCAAATGATGGCAAAAAGTGGACCAGATCCTCTGCCAGAGCATAGCAGCATCACTCCACTGACTTCAATATGCTTTAACATAATAGTCATGTAGCTGGACTCTAATGGATTGCAGCCACATTACACCACTAAGGATCTTTACCTGAAGAGAAGGACTAAAACACAGACCAATTTAACAGCCTTAATTTCATTTTATCCTGATTTTGCTCCAGTGTAAATATCTTCAAACATACAAAACTGCTGACATCCAATACAGTATATTTTGCAACACAGTATTAATGGACTTGTACAATCTATCAGACATTAAGACAGGTGTGTTATACTGATAAATACATTGGCCAAAATTAAAGTGACACCAGTAATACATGTGAAAGAACAAGAGCTGCGTGCTGGGTTGGAAAAATAATTGGAAAAGCGGAGGGAAATCACTGTGCAAGACAGGTAATGCAAGGGCAGCTGTCTCTAGGTATTACCCCAGTGGATAATGGCAGACCAAGGAGGTACTCTGAGGCGTAAAACAGGCCCCCTCTCCTCTCCCCAGCCACAACACCCAGTACACAGTAATTACAAGCACAGTCGACTTTTCTGGTTTGCTTTGAGGTACGGCACCTTCCCCACAAAACAGGGTCCAGTCAAACTGGTACCTCATTTTGAGTATAAAGGTGGGTGGAAGAATTGTTTGGCATCTGTATGGAAACATTCCATTAACCCTAATATAAAATATTTTTCAGTCATTTAACTCTTTGTTTAGGCTTTGCATTGTGTCAATCTTTCACAAAAACCCAAACCGAAAATCTCAAAACCACTTTTTAAAAAACATTTCAGCTTTTCAATATGCTAATCAGTTTCTGGCCTAAACTATTCTCTGAATTCAGACTGAAACTGGAGTTTGATCTCCTCAGTACTCAACTGTCTGTGAATTGACTATTATTCATCAAGAAAAACAATCACTTGGATTTTGTTACCAAGAAACCTACAGGACAGGAATGACACAACAGTCATAGAAACTGCATGCTGTGGGAGCAAAAAACCCTAGAAATGTATAAAAAAAATTTGTTAACAAACATAACATACCCTAGTCCCCCTAACATCAAGAAATAATAAGGGGGAGATGAAAGCCATGTACAAATTAGGTACAAAGTACCCATCATTTCAAATTATAGCAAGAAAAATAGTTCACACTAAATAACAGAAGGACTGACCAGGAAAATTAAAAGCTACATAACACAAAGAATGGATTGGAGATAACAGCATCACTCTGAGAATTACATTCATGTAGTTTGCATGAAATTGTGAATCATGAATCCTAGCCTGGCCTCACTGGAACAGATTTCTATACTGGTGGTCAACAGATACTTATATTGTCAAGGGTATAAACTGCAAAAAAAGGAATTAGTTGTAATTCATGCTTCCTATTCATTCTGAGAAACAGAATCATTAGGTTAATAACTTGAATCTTACCTGTGTAGACTGAGTTTTCCCATTCTGCTTCAGCAGGTAGTGCCAATGAGAGCAGAAGCTCATTTCTGGAAGTCAAGTCCTTTGTGTAAGCACCTAGGCACTTAGAAGTATTTGGAGCTTGTGAAATGCCAAGGATGTTTACTGACTAGGTGGAAAGGCTGAAAGGACATCTTATTCCACAGTATTTTGTCATACCAAATGCTGCTGAAGTGTTGGTGAAGCAGTGCAGGGACGGACACACATTGTTTTGCTGAATATTTGGCCTGATCTTCGTTCACTGAAACCCTCACGAGCTCCTGGGCTTTAACACTGTGTCCTTGGCCTGGATTTCCCTTCCTGCTGCTAAAACACCTCATTTATTTCTGTTAGGTGTCCTCGGATGGCCAACTCTTGCAAGTAAACAGACGGCTGCTGCAGTCCCAGCTGGATGAGGCTGCCCATGCTGCGGAGCCAAGCTGCAGGGCTGGGGGGCACAGGGACAGGCTGCCATGCAGCATGGCCACAGCACTGGGAGAATTTCTCCGTGACTGCTGCTGTGGCAGACGAAAGGACAGGTTTAATTCATTCCTTCCCCACCAGAACAGGAGCAACACTGTGGGCCCACTGGTGGCGACGGGGAGGCGAGGCCTACATGCCGCCACAGGCCTGTCCTGCGCCGGGGAACCCTCTGGGGAGAAGGGCCAGGAGGAGACCCGTCCTCTGGGTGCAAGGGTGCTTTGCTGGCTCCAGGACCCCCAGAGCACCTCACACTTTCCTGACGCTGTGGGGGTGCAGGTCACCATGCTGTCCTGGCGGAGCCCATGGGCCCCTGAGCGAGCGGCTGCCCTCAGGGCCCGGTGGAGGGGCTGTGGCAGCAGGAGGGCTGTGGCTGCGGGCCCTTCCCACCTCCGGGGTACGGCCTGGGGGGCAAGGCCTGTCCTTCAAACTCAGTGTCCCTCCGCGAGGAAAGTGCCCAGAGGCACTGACTCAACTCCACATCACGGGCAGGGTAGGGGGGGGCTCTGCAGTTTGTTCTGAGTCTCTCACAGAACCTGTATCACCTGTCAGGGCTGTTTCGCCTCCTGAGAAGTTGTCTTGCAGCTTATTTTTGCACTTCAACATCACCTGAGGGCCTGGAAATCTTTCCTGAGGCAGTAATGCCTGACAAGGCCAGTGGAGCCAGGCTGGGGCCTGTCCCGGAGCAGCAGGCGTCCCCCTGATAACTGAGCAGGATCAAGCACTATCGTTTACCACATCTCTACATAGCAGTGCAGCCACGATTTACGCAGATAAAACAGGAACAGATGCACTCCTCTGACGGTGCCTCAGGTACTCCAGTGTCCAGAACCTTGCTGCAACAGTGGGTGGAGGAGAGAGGGGTGACAGCACAGCACAGAGCAGGGACACTCTGGCGTGGTGAAGGAAGGGCCATGGTGACGTCCTCACAAACATGACGCTGCCGGGAGCAGCTGAGGCGCCAGCTCCAGCCTCCGATTCGCACTTCCCTGGCCCAGATGGTGTGGGGGAGAGCAGATGCTCTGCGATTCCTTGTGCTCCCAGAGAGGGTCACCTCTTCTACATGCTTCAGGGTCTGGGGAGAAAAGGTGACCCCGATTGGGGCCTGTTTTACTGCTGGCAGTGGACCAGCGACTGCTCTCTGGATCTGCTCTGGTGACTCGAGTTTCAAGCAAAGCAGTACTAATTTGCTTTGTCTCCTGGTGATCAGTCTCATTATGTATGCTTCTCTCCTCCTAACTTCTTTGAGCTGTGTTTTACAACATGAAGGCCCAAATCCTTTCCTGCCCCTTTTGTGTATGTGTACGCACACATCTGTCCAACCAGACAGATGTTGATTTAGCAGAGCTGCGAGTGAAGAAGAGGAAAGGGAGAAGAGATGGGCCCTCAGTGCAAGCTGGTGTACCCTGGGCCAGAACTCACAGAACAGAAACTACAAAAGACTCAAGAGTGATCTAAGCCTGTCCCTAGGCCAAATCAGAGGAGTCATTTGTCCAATGTGATCTTAAAAGCCTCTGATGTTCCATTCCCCGCAGCATTCCCAGGTAAACAGTTTTAGTGCTTACTTATCTTTATTGCTGGAAGATGTTTCCTTATGTCTAAATTCACCTGCAAGAATGACACATTAGACCTTTTGCAATTCGCAGGCCTTGTGGAGAAAAGTTTAACTCCTTTATTTTTACAGCTTACAGTAAATTACTGGTCATGTCTGTGTTATCAGCCATCAGATCACCCCAGACCCAGGGCCATGTGTACAGGCTGGCTGCGCCTTGACACGGTGGCAACTATCCCTCTCATGTCCCTGGTTTCTCCATCATGGACAAACATACTCAAACCTCTCTCAGTGACAGTTCCTGCTGCTGCCACAACCGACAGCAACAAATACAGAGCAAGTGTTACTCGGGCCCCCCAGGATGCATATCTCTTGCTCTGTATGCGTCATGCAAAATGGCAGTATTTGCTTCCACGGAAGACAGTCTGTGGACTAATCTCATCCTCTTGGTCTATTTACAAGTGTGCATCTGTAAATATTGCTCAAGACAGCAGTGTTTATCTTCATAGTAGTAGAGCTGCTGTGATTTAATAAGGTTTTCTTTAATTTTATGAATATTGAATATAACCCCTTTACAAATCTTGTGTATGTGTATTATGATACTGCAAACTCCAGCGATTTATGCACCTTCATTGTGCAATCATTTTTTAAATAGCTTTTAAATTGAATACAAACACTTTATTGGTATGATGGAGGTATATATATCATGGCTATAGTTCTTTTTGGTGAAAGTTTATGGCTGATAAAAGTCATAGAAAGTTTTGGTAACTGGAAACATTTAATAAATTTAATAAAATAACATTTAATAAATTTCCTTCTATTAAAGGAAATAGTTATCCATGCTACATTTTAATTTAAGTACTTTCATAGGAGTAGTCTGTAGTAATTTATGTAGATATAGCTTTTGAACGTCTGGTTTTGTTACTAAACAATAACAAAAAATCCTCTTACATAAAAAGGCAGTTAGCTGCAGGAAGAATTTTTTTTAACTGTCACAGAAAGCAGACTGTCTAAGGCCATACTCCTGTGCAAGATCACCAGCTTCAGTACATTGCTCCTTGTTTGCTCTTATGTCATCATGTAGTGGGAGAAAAAAGACAGTGACCTTTTCCCGACCCACTCAAAGGGTGTGTTCACCTGGTATGTATTGGGTAGTAGGACTTTGGAGGACTGTAGGAAAGTATCTCAATAAAAGTACATTGTTTAATGGTTAAGTTACTTTAAGAACACATGTGGGAACCTTCAGATCCCATATGCCAAGGAATAATTTGCTCTCAACTTAAAAAGAAAAAAAAAAAAGTGTGTTTATTGCCTGGAAATTTATGAACCATTAAAAATTAAAGTTGATTAGCCACTTGAATTTTCTTCCTTAATCTGGCTACTTCTAGACTAAAGAAACCCTAAACTTTCCTTAAACACTGCAACTCATCAGCGTGTGAAATATTCAGGCTGAATTTTCTGTGCATATCAGAGACATAGTTTTTCTGGAACCACAAGTAGTGAATAAATACACATACAAACATTTCTGTGCTGTGGCTTGTATTAGCAGTCAGAAGTGTGGTTTGAGAAAAACTCTTAAAATACTCACTTAAATACAGTGCTGAAATAGTTTCTAGAGAGTTTTTGAAATTACTTTTGACTTGTGCTTTGATGAAGCTCAGCTAAAGGTTAGGGCCCATCCACAGACCAATGCCTTTGCTCTGAGCAGGTGAAAGCAAAACAACATGCAAAGGCTGTTCCCAGGGGCTGAATTCCCTAGCAGTCCTAATGGCCTGTGTAAGCCCTCTAAAAATGGTTTGAAAGTGGTTTGAATGGCACATACATCTCTTTCTGGCTGTTGCTGAAGTAGTATATTTCACTGAAAATCAAATTAAACTACACGATTTTGAATAATTGTAAATATTACCAGCAGAAAACCCATTCTAAGCCCACAGATCTCATTTGCCTGTTTAAGGTTCCACTTGCCTGCTTGCCCATGGGTGCACTTCGCTCAGAAAAAGAATTGTGAGTAACTACAGATATTGGTTTTACAAGCCCAGATTTAAGACCCGAACTCATCCAAACAAAGAGTAATACTATCATTTGACAGGTAGTGTTACAGACTAAATTTTATGAATGCTCACACTGCCAAGAATGCTTGGTAGAAATTGCACCGTGTGTGAGTAACACTGAATGCGACATCTGGGGAACTTATATATAATTTGCAGTGAAGCAAGGTCATCTTAGTTAATCACTTTTCCCTAATCACTATTGCCATGGTTTGTACCATTTCTGATAAATCTTTCAGTACTGTAACAGCCACAAGCGCTGGACTGGAGTATGACTATTCAGGGCACAGGAAATTGGTGCACAGAAAAACACAGATGTGTGCACGCATACGCAAACAATTTCCCATTAAAATCAATATTGGATCCCCTGTTATTAAATCTGAGTATCAAAATACACTCAAGGCACGTTTCTGTAATTCCAAGAAGCAAAATTGTTCACAGGGTGCAATGAAACTGCTAGGAACATCACTAGTATTGATTAATGCAATATGAATGAGGGCAGAAATTAAGCTGGGGATAGGGGTCTCCATTAAAAATGTTTATTGCTAAGTGCTCATGTATCACTTCAGTTCCTCTGCAGATCTGAAAAAAGAAACATTATGCCCTTCTTCAGGGAAAAGGAAAGACATTTAGCTGACGTATTTGTCAGAGAAATTTTGCTTCCTTTCTTTACTCCAATCTTATTTAGGGTGCTAAGAGTGCTAATAAAACCTGAGAGAAGTACCAGTTTGGGAAAATAGTTAAGTACGTGCTTAACACAAAGCAACACTTTAAGCAAAATATATGCTTTTCCAGTCAGCTCTGTTAGGGATTCAGTGGCCTGAATCTCAGACTGGGAAAATCAGATCTGCTATGATATTTGAAGTTGGAGACATAAAAACTGTGCCGCTCCCCCACGGGTATTCTCCCTACCCCACTAAATTCATTAACTTACCCAGCAGCTCCACCAGGTTGTCATCATTTCAGGAAAACATCCTGTAATGAAGAACAGAGAATGTATTGGTACCATCCACTCTCCCTGCCACTCTCCAAGCTTGACAGCAACTTCAGAGCCTGATGGTCTGGCAAAGAGTTTTCAGAACGGCCCACTTTGTTCTGTGTTACTCTGTGGGTATCCACAGCTGCTCCAAGGTTCCTTGTTTTTACATCCATCTCTTTCACTTGCTCTTCCAGACTCACCCAAATAAAAACCTCAGGAGATTTGAGCCTAAAATTTTGCAACATTTAAACATTAGTAGAATTAAGATAGGTCTCCACTTTACAAAAATCAAAATACGGTTCCTGGTTTGTTGGTTTTGTTATTATTATTATTATTATTATTATTATTTGTTTTTATGAGACCCATTGAGTTGTATCAGCTTTTAATTAAACCTGCTCTATTTGCCTTTGCTGCTACCCCGAGCCAGAGGGAGGTACAAGAAACAGGATTCTGGTGAACCCTTGTCAGAACCTCAGTGAAATTTGGATTTGGTTCTACCTTGTTTCTTACTCCTATGGAGTCCTTCGACTCTAAACACAGGGATTAGCTTCTCTTTAGTGATTCCTACTTTCTTATCATGTTCAGTTTTTTCTAAGGGTTAGTCTAAGTTGCATGGAATGGAGCGATGGGCCTGGGAAGAAGAGAATGCTATATAGCTAAAACTATGGAGGAATAATTTCTGACAGTGAGGAGAAACATCTGGATAATTATCAGATAATAGAGAGGTAGGGTGCTATTGGCACAATACATATGTAAAGGCTTTAGGACAGAGTATCCAGGAAAAGCTCCCTATGCCCTTTCCCTGATAAACAATTACTGGTATAGTGGCACAGTCCCTACTCGTATCTCACCGATGAAAAACTGTTGTGCTGTTGCCTACAAGGGAAAACTGTACACAATTCTGTGTGGTTTCCCTGTCCCTGGCAAGGCATACCAAAATCTGCACCTCTATAACCTATACTCATACGTATCCCAAGAAAACAAGAGATCAGTTAAACCGCAAGAGGGAAGCTCCAAAAGTTGTCAGTGCAATAGTTAGTCTGCACGCTGCTGCTTACCTACCTTAATCCATCCCAGCTGAAGGGTTTGCCATCTGGTAAGGGCCTTGGCTCTCATACAGCAGATGTATTTCTTCAGCCCAAAGCCAGTAACATTAACCAGAGTTACAGTCTTCCTCTCACAGTTCTAACACACACACACACACAAACAGGGTGCAATAATTAGGGGGTTTTAGTTATTTTTCACATCCCTGAAACAAAATAATCTCTTAACGTTCCTTTATTTGTCAATGTGTTAACAGAGTCAGTACATCCAGGACACAGATAGTCGGTTAGGCTAATGCATGAGCCCCCAGTGTTTGCTGCAAGTATGGCAGAGGGAGGAACAGCTAAAAAGCTGGAAAAACAGCAAAGGCAGCAAAGTATGTGTGAGTGAGTAAGAGTGAGAGAAAATCCAGAGTCAGGCCAGAATTCTGCTTGCCAAAAACAAGCTAAGAGATCTATTTCCAAAAGAAATGAGTCAAACCAGGGAAACAAAAATAATAATGCTGTGTGCAACTTAAAGCAGCAGCTGCTATCTGAGAGAAAACATGAGATGAGTTAGAAGACAGAGAAGATTAGTCTTTTTTTGGTTTTCAAATTATTACATTTGTCAAGCTTTTGGCTCAAAAACATTTGACCTAATCACATCTGTTTTAACAACTTAAATGAGAGGCCCGGCAGCTGTAGCTGGCAAAAGAATCTCCAAATCTGCAGACATCATTCCAATATTTGGGCTCTTGTCTGAATAATCTAGGGATTACACAAACTCTATACCCTAAAAGTGCCTATGCTGTGCACAACCACTTGCAGACTGATGCTGCAGCCACCCTGCAAACAAGCCTGCTTCTAAATTCAGCTGTTCCTTGGCTTAGCCTCTGGAAATGGAAACCCATTACTCTGATTAATGTAAATTTATTTCACATTCTTGCAAACAATCAACTGAAGCCTCTTCTTCTACACCCAGATACAAAGGCAAACAATGGGTGCTGAAGAGAATTGAGTGCTGACAAGTTAGAAGACAGCGTAGAAAGTCTCACAAGTAAGGTGAAGCCAATCTGGCTGAGACTCCAGTGAACAGAGAAAAGATCTTTTGCAGAAGGTTAAAATAGCATACAGAAGATTTCTTATTACTACACAAATATACATATGACAAGTAAAAAGAGAAAAACCTCATTAATATGGTTACACCAAAATGAACTGGTTAGATGATCTAAGCTAATTTTTTTTTGTGCCCCTGTAACCTGCTGGGCTTTATTTAGTGAGAATTTCCTGTCTGTCTAATTTTCATTGGCACATCAATTTTCTTGCAGTGCTTGATTCTTTTTCAACATCTGCTGCTCAGTTTGACAGTATTAATTTTGGATTTTTCCCCAGATCAGATTAGTTGAAGACTGTAGTGAATGCTGGCAAACGATCTAAGTTTTCTCTCTCTCTTTTCTTTTCTCCTTAATGAAAAAAATGTTTTCTTGAGGTTCATAATCATTGCTATTACTGTATCAGATACTGAAAATCATAAAATAGCCAGAGAACTATTATACATACTAATAGACATAGGTTTTCTTCTCCTTCCAAATTTCTCTCCACACACACTTTATTATTCATGGCTACTGTATCCATGAGTTGTAAGCGCAATCCTCTAAGCATACATGTTGAAAATGTTCAATTTTTAATGTGTATAAATGCCGAAGAATTATTCTATAAAGACTGCTGAAGCAGGTGGGTTTGGATGGGGCATATACCTAATGCCATATATGTGATGACAGAGTGCGTATTTTGCATATCCAGAGTCACGGAACACAAAAATAGGAAAAATATATACCAGTACATTGCATTGGTTTTGTTAGTTGTCACCAGTGGGTGCTCTACTCCATTAACCGTGTCTCAGACATAATCCTTATCCCAAGGAGCATACAATCTGTGTTTAGGGAAAGTGTGGAGGGAAAAGGGTATGGGCAAAGTGAAGGGACATGCTCAAGAAGTAATATTTGTCAGCATGATCGTGGCAGCATCATACGCTAAGAACGTGATTTATTTTTGAACAGATGACAGCAATGTAGGTATTTGGGCAGAACAATGAAGCCGCTCTGTGAAATCCCTTTGACCATCTTGCCTGTGTATTAAAAGAACGGAGAAAATCACATTGGATGTTCATTTGAAAAGCACAAGGGGTGAACCAGCACAGCCAGTAAAAGGAAGCAAGAGGCATAGGAAGTGAATGCAAACTGTCCTGGGTGTGTTAGCAGAAGGAAACTGGACAAGTAGTGATAAATAAAATAGGGTACCTTTGTTTACTTGGTATAAATGAGATGTAAGGGAACCCTGTGCTGCCCAAATTAAACTCCACTGCCTCCATTTGTCCTGCAATGATACGATTAAAGCAATAAGCTATAAAAATAGTTTTGGCACCGACGTTCTAGATGGATACGGACAGAGCAAAATGCATTCGCAATGCCAGTAAGAAGGATATGGCAGTAATCAAGATGTAAGATGAAGAGTCTCTGGATGAGCATTTTGCCTGTGTGGGCAGGACTGGAGAGGCTATATCTAAGATTAAAAAAAAAAAAAAAGATAAAAAAACAACCTTGCAGGATTTAGATATAATGTGACTCTGAGGACCCAGAAAGCATTACAAGACGAGTATGATACTCCAGTTACTGGCCTAAGTAACAAGCGGAATTGCAATGTTGTCCATAGTGATTGAAGAACATGACAAGGAGGTAGCTTGAAGAGAAAGATTAAAAGCTCTGTTTTAGTCCTGTTCAGTTCAAGCTGATGGCCAGACAACCACAAGGCAATGCTAGGAAGACAGACCAATTTTATTTTGAGCAGGAGGAGACAGGTCTGGAATACAGAGATAAAGCTGCGAGTTCTCTGCAGAGAGATGGCAAATTTAGATTAGGTTCAGAAGGGTTAAATAGTTTATGCACAAATAGGTTCTAAATATCTGCAAGTGATAAGCAAGGGAGCCTCTTTACATATAAGTGTACCATGTATGAACGCAGACACAAGAAATGTACCTCCTCTCCCCTCCAAATCTAGGACCTATATAATTGCACATGCATTTTAATTCATTAATGAGATACCCTTATTCAAAGCACTGATGATGCTGCCACATTTTATAAAGGGGAACAAAATATAGCTGCAGCTTGGTGTAGGTATCTGCTATCCTGATGTGAGGATCTTAAATAAATCAAGCTGATCTGAAAAATAATCTCTTCACAGACTAGGAAATCCTGATTAGCATAGAGGCTGATCTTGCTCTCACTTGTGATCAAACAAATAATAGATATCCATAAGCTGTTCTTCCTACAGGTTCTGAAAAAGAATTATTTTTGTTTTTAAATACATGGGAGGTGTTCAGATGCTGTTAGTCAGAGAGATCTGAGAAGTATCGGCTAGCTGTGGGTAATTTATTGCCTCCATTTGTGTATTAGCAAGATCTGTCATTTAGCTTTGTAGAAACCCATATGCTTTCATGAGGCACTTGACTTTTATAGTCATTCCATTTAAAAATCAGCTGTCCTCACTATTTCAGTTCTAGATCTTTTGATCCTTATGCTTTTATGTACTGGACTGTTCAAAGTTAGCAGGGAGCTGCCAAGTGTACAAATGATGTTTTAGCTTGATTAGGTCTGGCTTACCCTCCTTAGCATGAACTACACATAAGTGCATGCAAATATTATTGATTCAGAGTGACTGATCTATAATATCGCTCTGGAGGTGAATTATCACAAAGAGCCAGGAGAACTAAGTGCTCTGTCTGGGCTGCACCATTAACAGCAAGACTTTGGAAGGCTGATTTTTTAAAGTACAGTCTCCCTGGATTTAGGGGATTAACTTCCTCCTCAGACTAGGCAGACAGGCTCACTTCATAGCACCAAAGTTCCCCATTTATTTACGTAACTTTGTATGAAACATGCATTTTCTCTTCATTGTTGGCATTTCACACATCTGTACATCCTACTGATAATGTTCAGACCACCTTCATTATGCCACAGTCACAGCAGATATCTTGGCATTTTGATGGCACTGAAGGAGCCTTCACAGCAAAGAATATACCTGCTTATATCTTCTTAAATGTGTGACACCTGCTTTGGTTCTACAGCCACTTTTCCAGCCATAACTCATTTGAAAACATGCATTTTTGTCTCATCAAGTACTCTAGGAATTAGCTAGTAGATTTTTTTTTGTGTGTGTGTATGTGAGTTTTAAGTTTGATTCAGAGCAATTCCTAGACATCAGTTCTTTGCAATCCTTAAACACTGCTGCTGTTTGGTTACCCCTGCTGACCTACCCTGGAGTAGGCAAACCAGTCAGTTATATTTGAAGTCACTTTAAATACATTTCAAATTCAGAATTTTAACACAGGTGGGAATGGCAGTGCCTCCTATTATTAAGCATGCTCACGTTTCCTATTTTAACACGCCATTTTCAAATGCCATTTATCTCTGCCAAACTTTGATCATTTGGTCTGAAATTCTATTTACCAGGTGATCTGCATCATCAAAAAGCCCACAGGAGAATTATTAATTCTATCTCCAGAGCAGGGTCTGGACACATTGTCAGCCATGAGGACAGAACAAGGCACTGAACAGCTATTCGCATTCAGTGCACTAAGAGTGGCTGGGGTCCAGTGGTAAAAATATTACAGTAAATCAAAACGCATATGCCTGAGGAGGAAGGAAAGACAATTAAAGCTGGACAGCAACACAGACTCTAAAAAGCCTGAACGCTGGAGTTGCTGTCTCTGCAATCTGTTCTTAGCAATGTTATTTTTGTATGTAATTAAGCATAGGAAACAGTCATCTATGCTTTCTTTGTTAATAGTTTCAGCATCATTTCAAGAATTCCCCTTTTCTGGCTGACAGAACATTACTGCAGGAGATGTATAACCCAGCAATGGGTCACAGGATGAATGTGAAGGTCCTGCAGCAACACCGTTTCATGAGAAACTATGCCATCTGGAGCATTAAATATGGCCACGGCACAAGTTCTTTCTATCAGGTACCTCCGAAACAAAGGATCACATTTCCCTGAATCTGGTCATAGCTGACTCCACATTTCTCAGTAAATTGAATGGCCTTTCCTTGCGGCTGTATCTGTGCCGTCATGCAAGGAACAGATTGACTCTGGCTTGCAACTGTTGGATTACTCCCTGGAGTTGACAAGCGCTTCGTCTTAGCCACATGCACTTTGTTCAGTCTTTCAAAAGCCCTTTAAACTTCCACCGATGAGAGGTGGCTGAACTGCAAACAGAGCTTTGCTCTGGTTTTGATCAGCAAATAGTAACTCAGATGCTTCTTTGACTTAAAGGTATATGTAAAAATCTAGTCTGGGAAATTTAGAGGACGCAATTCTATCAGGAGGCATTAAGTCTGTACTGCATTATTCTGGGACACAATGTGATGAGTAATTTTTTGTAAGTGTTCTGACTCTTTATGTTTGAGATTTGGCTTGAATCTTCCTTTGAAAGTAAAAATGTAACAATGACTTGAGATTCTTTGGCACTGTTCTCCAAGCTATTCTTCCATTTTAATATCATTAAGCTGCTAATATTTTTAAGTTATTATCATTAAATTCATGCACAGATGCATAAATGGCAACACAATGGGAACTTTTTCAGCTTAAAGTTTAATTTCAGTTTGAGGAGACTGTTCTAGCTAATAATCTGTTGAGCTGAATTGTGGATCATTTTAAGAAACATTTCATATTCTAACTGACATGCCCACGAAAAGGACAAGAAGTTACCAGGATTTGTTCTTGTGATGGGTGATGGGAGGAGAGGAGCATACCACATATGAATGAATAAATTTCTTATGGTTCTCTATCCTGCTGCAATCCAGGATCTGCATTAGAAGCCTGGGCACAGTTAATCGATTGATTCTGTTTTCTGAGATAACAAAGGTTTCAAAGATTTCCCTACACTGTGGATGGCACAGTCAGAACCAGTAATTCCTCTGGAACTGGAGTACACTTTGAGCCGTCATTGTTATATTTATTTATTCACTGGAGCGTGTCTTTTGAAAAATCTTTCTTTAAACACCGCAGTATATATGGAAAACTGGAATGCAAAAGACTAAATGTGTCTTTGGAAAATGACAGGATGCCAAAACGCTTGTACTGACAAGCTAAGGACCTACTGGGAGGTAGGCAGATAAGGAAACATCCCACAGTCAAGAAACTCAGGGTTGAAACCCCCCTCAAGGGACAGGTATTTTTGCCATTTGATTAGGACAGTGTCTTGCATTTACTCTGTCTGAAGCAAGCTGAATTGTCACAGTATGAAATACCTTGCCATAATAATGAAGTTTCATGGCAATTCTGTTTTCTTTACAAAACATTTGTAAAGTGGAATCAGAAAGGTCACTTAATTTGCATCTGTGAAAGGCTCTAAAAATCTCTGGGGTAAAATTCCCTCCATCTCAGTAGAATTACACCTATTTACACCTGGCTGGAATTAGGTCCCTGACATCCTTTTCATGTCTTACTTATTGAAGCAAGCGTGAACACTCACTCAGAAGGGATCATCAGTGAGCTGTGTCAAAAGCAGGAACAGAATTACTTCATTTTTGTCATTAGACACAAGTCAAAAATGTTAGGTATTTTTAAAAAGATGACTATTTTGAGAGTTGTTCAGTGTTCTCATTTTCTGATTTGGCTGCAGACAGCAAAAAAACGCAATATGAAAGAAGCGTAAGTGCTTCTCATGGTATTTTCTGAATGACTGAAATCACAAAGTCTCAGAAATCCTTTGTTTTTTGTGAGATTTTCATCATCCAGGAGTCTAGATGGATCAGATAAGCTTTCTGACTTTGGGGTACTTAGCCAGACTGATAAAATGGGTTTGCAGGTAGCCCCCTTTCAGATGACAAGCATTTTAGTATTACTCTTCCTGCTCATGCATTGATTTTTGCACTTCTTGAGTATATAAAATGTGAGCTTTTAGTACAGGCCTGTGCTAAATTGTCACAGTTTCAGAAGAGAATAACAAAAGTGAAAGATTTGGCAGTAAGCCTCACAGAAAACTGTTCCCACAGCTCAAGCTGTATCATGAGTTGTGAGGACTATTTGAAAGTCATTAATGCAGAATTCAGTGTGCTGTCTAATACACTGTGGTCTGCATGTGATGGAGATGCCTGCCTCAAAGGTTGTACAGCACAGGATAAACATATACTGCCGAATTTTTTTCAAGACCATCGCTAAGGAAGCTATGAAAATTTTCAGTGTTCTTGTCCTCTTCAAATTTCATTGTTTTTAAAAATATACCTTTTACTAAGTATGTGTTCATTTTGTAATAACAACTATCTATAAAGCAAAGGATTGAGCATGCTTTGCACAAATCTTTCCCCAAAGCAGTTACAATAATCAGGCAATATACACATCCAGAAGAATAACCTGGAAATTGCCAGCTGGCAGCAGGGACATACAGGCTAGTAGCCTCCACAACAGAGCAGGCCCGCAAAGACCAGAACAATTCTCAGTCTGTTCCTGGTATTTCCCTTTTCCTGAATTAAAGCTAGATATCTTTTGGAGAAGTTGCATATTCTAGACTCTGCTTTTGCTTAAGCAGAGAGTAAAATTTATAATCAATAAGACCATTAATACCATCTCTATTCTTTCCACGATCTTTAATTTCCAGCACATAGAAGAACAGAATGTGGGGCCACATTGTCATCTCTCATAGCAAACCTGCCCTGGGAAGCAAATCTCAGCAATATTTTCACTGCTCATCTCCCGTTGGCTCTGTTCCCCATATTAGCACATCTCCAGGAAATGGTGAAGACTAGCACATCTGCGTAGACAAAGACCAGCTCCATGTCACGGCCTCTGTCTACAAGGGCACAAAATTAGTGGGGAAAATAATAGATGCTTTGACACCTTCAAGTGTCTCCTGAGGGCTTTCACTGCCTCAGACTGCCATAATGTTCATATTGCTAGTTCAGCTTCAAGCAATACTGAAATGGTAGGATACATTTTGCTCAAAACTTTAAAACATGGCCAAGTATTAGCTGTGCTATTTTTGTCAAACATGTACATACATTTTCTTTGACTGCTACTTTCTCAAAATCACCATAATTTTCATCAGTTGCAAAGTAATTTATCCTGCTAGCAACCCCCAACCCTCATTTTCACAGATAATTAGTGGATAGGGGAGCAGCTAGTCCCTACTATCATAGCTGAAGAAATCTATTGTTCTCAATCTGGGGTTTACATGGCCAAATGTTTCATGCTGAATTTATCACTGTTGATTACTTGCACGAATGTTCTGGGTGGACTTTTGGGGATTTTTCTGGACTCTTGCTAGTGTGTTACTTGACAGCCTTACTCCAGTAAAACAAAAGCTATGATTATACCATTAGTAAAAAACTCTCTTTTAAAGAGGAAAAAGAAAATAGGGAGACAAGACAGAAAGCTGCAGAAAATATTGCAAGTCTGTTTCTAGACTCCAGGTCTAATGTTTGGTTAGACAATGCTAGAAGCAAAACCAACTACTTTGCTCTATTGTAATCGCTATCCAGAGTAAGTGGCTTTATTCTTCTATTGATACTTTACTATATATTTTCCATATTTTTTTCACTTTCTAGTACCAATCCTTCTACTACCTTCAAAATCAGGAGTACTGAAAAGCTGGAAAGCAGTTTCAAAGGTGTCGACTGAATTCTGGTGTCCAAGTCCTAGATACTGAATTTCAGTGGAAATAAGTGCCTGAATCTCTAAGTCTACCACAATTCTCCTAGCTTATTCTTCATGTTTAGTGCTTTTTTTCTGCATATGCCATGCATCTTGCATTAAGAGAGAGAGAAATAAGGCAAATCGGTGCTCTGACAACAGAATCCCAAGTCATAACTACTATTAATGTTCAGCTACTATAAGGGGTTTAACAAAAAAGACAACTTTAAAACATTCTCTTGCTACCATCAGCCATTCTGCTGTTCTGACAGCATGTCACAGAAGAAAAGCTAGAACCAACTAGATCTTGTTGCATAAATTTTCAAACTGGGAAAAAAAAAACTGTAAGGACACTTCTAGTTCTGCCCATTGATACTGTAGTGTGAGAGTCAGTTTAGTATTTTGATAGATGATGGGTTATTCTCACATCTGAAAAATAAATGACATTAACTCTGGGATTAAGTCATCAGCAAGACAGAAGTAATCACATACATGTAGCATTATGCTAGTTTTATTACCCTGAATCTTTTAAGCCTGCATATATTCAACAATGAAGTAATGCAAAATGGAAAATCCAATTAGCCCACACATATGCTTCTAGAATACCACTACCCGAGCTCTGTGTGTAGGTGAACTGAACAATACTCTGATAGCTTCTAAAAGAACTCTCTTTTGCAGCTTTGTAGTCTTGCATTAAGATTTTGCAAAAAGATTAATTTCCTTCATTTACAGGTGATGAAAATATTAGATGTTACACAGGTTAAAAAAAAAATACTTAAAACTTAAGCAAATCCATCTCATTTGGAAATGTTTTAACAGTGAGAAAGCTTTAGGAAGGCCAGAACAAGAATGAGATTACCAGTTTTGAAGCAAGTAGAACAACTAGAAAAAATAATAGAAAAGCAACTGATAATGAAAACCAAATACATCTGTTTCATCTATATACAATAACACGATATATATTTGGGTTCAAATCTTGTGAAGCATACACAAGATGTTCCGTAATTCGATAACACACTACTATATCTGTAAAGTATCTGACAGTGTGGGTGCATCTTAGAAGGCTTTTTTTTCAGTCTGTAAAGAGCAAACTGAAAAATTATTGTTGTATAAACCTAAACTAGTCTGTAGGCTCACAGCATCTCAATGCAAAGACATGTATATTGAATTTCATGGGAAGTTTTGAGTTTAACCTTCATGACTGTCATGAAGGGCCCTTTCAGCTTTTATTTTGCTAGTCCAAAGAACCTTTCAGCTTGCTTTCATAAGGCAGGCTTCCAAATCCCTGTAGCCATTCTTTATAAGATTTCGTTTTCCTGGGCAAGGTTAGCAGAGAACTATATACACAGTATTTAAGGTCCAGTAGCATCAATACTTCCTCCCAGAAAAATTCCCCCATTTTTTGGTAACTCCCCATGCTCATTTATACTGCCCTAAAAAGAAATGGGAAATACTCCCTGGATTCCTTTACTACTAATATGAAAAATAGAGGTTTACAACCTCATACCAACAGGCAGAAAGATGCAAGACCGATCACTGGATTTTTACAGAACATAGGAAAATAATACAAGAATCGAACCATTCCTGTTTTGTTGGCTGTAAAGGTCACTGTCAGTAAGAATGTGTACTACCTATAGCTTTAACAATAACTTATCATACTACTTGCTTTTAAATTTAGGCAAGTAGACTATATTGTGTATGATTTTATCAGTGATACAGAAAAGATTATGCTTCTGAAAAAGCCAAAAGTTTCTGGTATGGATTTTTTCATCAGGTTCTTTATTTGATTTTTAAACTTTTAAAGTGCTTTAAGTGTGTGAAGTTCAAATGTAGTGTAACTGGGGCTATGAACTCATTTCAGAAAAGAAAACCTCACTCTATAAGATATAAGCCCTTCCTTCTCTTCTTTATATAAGTTAAAATGACATATAGAGATATGTTCATTTTCCCCCTGCTTTGCAGTTTTTACATACATTTAGGATCCAGAATAACAACGTACACAGACTGTGACTCCAGAGTCTGTTCCCATGGTTCCTAACGTCTGTTTAGATTTAGGCCAAAAGTTTTAGTGGCCTATATGTCCTAAACAACCAGACTCGTCATCACAGCAATGCAACTTAGAGTCCAGTCCTTCCATTCTTAACTTTCATGAACATTGACTTTGCTAGAATTATGTAATGGTTGAACAATCTGGCCCCAAAAGTCTTACATAGTCGGCAAAAGTGGAAGAAAAAAAAAAGGGAAATAAAGTCTTAAATATGCCTATCCCATGAACATTCCTCAAACATGACTGTTTCACTAGAGGAAGTTCTAATGTGTATTTAGCTTAGAACTAGAAAAATAGAAGATATTATGGAGAATATCTGCACATACAAATATCAGCTGTATTTCAAGAAACCTCATATGTCAGAAGGCATTGAAAATTGTAGAAAATCTGCTATACTTTGCAAGAGGGAGGAGGAAATCTGGTAGCAACATGCCTGGGAGTAAAAGAACAGCATCAAGGAACATCAAGCACTCCTTACTCAGCTGATTAGGAACTCCTGACACTACATCAAAACACATGTAGAGCTCAGCAAACAAGTATTGCAGAAATTAAGATAAACTCAGCCATCAGCCTTCCCATGGAAACTGGTTTGAGTGCACTGCCATAGATCTCAGCAAGTGTGGTTGCATGTGAAATAGAGAAAGAGTTCTCCAATCATTAGCCATATGAAAGATAAACAGGCCTGGGTTTCTTCAGAACTGTCTTACCTTTCAACTCATGATTTCTGAAAGGAAAAAAGCTGTTGTGGCATCTGGAGATATCAGAGAGCTAGCCAATGCACAGAGGGACTACAGAGAACATGTTCAGTGAGTTCTTAGGAAACGGGGTCATTTTTCCATGCAGGTACACAAACATAAGCCCAGTGTATCCAGAAGAACCATGTTGCGTCCTGTATGCACACAATATCTGGCCTGAAAAATCTCAGAACCATTACATTCCCTGTAAAAAGTTGGTTTATCTGGATATCATACACTGAACTTTCTTGAATATATTTGTTTATTAGGTAGTGTGGTATTTTTAGTCACCGTGTCTCAGATAATTAGGAAAATTGACATTGCTACTTTCAAACGTGCTTTTAATTTATTCTCAAAACAAGAGAAAATCAGCTAGGAGCCAAAAGAGATGTCTAAATCAACAGCAGGGGGGTGCCTGGCTGAGTTTGGCTGCACCAGTGCACTGTTTTCACAGGAACTAAGATGGGGAATGAAAGAGCACCACAGGACAGAGACACTTCCATTCAGATTCATTCTTACTGAAATGAAAGTGAAGTGCAATTAAAGCTTGGAGTTTCTCCAAGGAGCTCTAAATAACAATACATCTTCTTCCTTTTATTCAGATGTTTAAATAGCTTTCAAAGAAAACTTGATGAATATTTTAAATGTTATTTTTGGGGCTTGAAGCCCAAGAGAAATGGCCATATTCCTCTTTAACTTAAATCCAAAAAAAAACCCCAAAGGAAAATACATACTTTTCATTTAAGTAAGATTTGGTTTACCCTATATTAAAATGATCTAACTTTAAGCACTAAATGGAGAAGGCTGTGTTAAAGAAGTGCTTGCCCCTTATTCTTCCTCTGTAGTCAGTGAAGAAGAGGTCTTGCAACCAGCCTGAGACCTCCCTGCTTTTCAGAAGGGTCTGGCTCACACCACGAAATACAGAGACTACTCCCAACTCACAGTAAAATCTCACATTAGAGCTGAGCTAATCTACTTTCACACCTCTTTTGTTCATCGGACTGCTCCAGTACTTATCTGACCCCACAGTGGGCTGGTTCAGGTAGCTAAAACTCTAGAAAATGAATCGTGCCCTCCAACAAATGCACTGTTTCCTGTCATCTTTACCTAAACCAACTCATACCACAGAAAGAATGATCACGTCAAACTCAGACCAAGGCTAACAGTATGCCTAGGAACACAGTTGGAGGCACAGGAGAGGAAAAAGGGAATAAAAAGCCCCGTTCAGCAGATTAATGAGGATATAAAACTGGCACCTCCTTAAGTGGTTTGAACCCAAGTCTGAATGATGGGCACTGTTTATATCTGTGTGTGTGTTGTCTCCATCTATGTATGTATGTATATATTTATCTCCTAGGTATCTATAACGACAGATAGATATCTTTATATGAATATGTTTTTAACCAGGCTTTCCAAATTTATGGTACATGTAACAGAAATCGTTTCTTCCCATTCTTACATTCTCCAAGAAGGCAGTTGTTCATCTTTCTCCTTTAAAAAATGCTTGCCAATTCTTCTGCTTGTCAAAGTAAGTGATCACCAGATCTCAACTGAATCTTTAATAACTTCCATGAGACACTTCCTAATGGGATCTAGCACACACAATTGGCTGAAATAGCCCTCATGGCATATATATTGTTAACATGAGCGAAATAAAGAGAGTATTAATAATCCTTTGCACTTTATTGAGTCCATCCTTCAAGGATCTCAAAGCACTTCAAAAATGTTAAATGATTAAGACTCTGAGATCATTAAGATGTAAACAAACATGCTTGTCAGCTCAGACAGTGTCTGCTAATTAATAGATTTCTTGTGTTTGGAGAGAATTTTTATAACTGATTTATAAACCTCAAAAAAATAAAGGTTTGTAATTGAAACACTGACATCTCCTTAATTTCAGCGCAACTAGCAATTAATTTTGTAATTTATTTGCACAAAAACTTAAAAAACAATGATCATTGCCTCTTATGTATTATGCTATAGACTGAAACAGCTAAACTTAAACAACAAAAATAGATTAATGCCTTGAACACCAATTAATTGTTCCTCAATTTGTTTATAATGAATGAATTTTGATGCATGCAGCAGATCCAAATTCAGGTCAAACATCTCTCTGGAATTTACATATTTGATAATTGTCTGAAAGATGATAAATACTGTAAATTTTTATCTCTGGAAAGGCCAATTTTATTATTTGAATTAGCTTGAATAATACATTTAAATATTTCCCATTTTAACATTGTAAGAACATAGTTAACTTCTGCCAGAGTAAGAGTTTGAAATGAAAGAAAAATCAGAAATTTTTCTGGTTTTTTATCTTGACCACAGAAGTGAATCCACACAGTTAAATAAAATAAAATAAATAAAATTCTCCTATTCAAATAACAACAGGAATATATATATATATATTATCATATAAAGCAGAAAAAAAAAATCTGCTTTTTCTATTGACAAATTCTGAACAGCTACATTATTTAGATGATTTGTCATTCTTAAATGACAATGGAGCACAGACACCATAACTGGATACAACATATGTGCAAGGAGTTTTATAAAGAATAAAACAGTGTCCCTCTGCCTTGGAGAGTTTATAATCTAAGCAAAACAAACTACAGTATCTGCAGCTACGTTTCAGTTATGTTGGACACAATTTTTTCAGTAACATTTCATAGGCCTTTGATTTGTCTATTAGGCCCTGTCACAAAAATCTAACACACAGGCTTCACAATAAGCACAAATACGCACTAAGATTAAAAATCTGAAATGCTGAGTTTCAATGGTTACCTGAAATTAGACTTGTTAAACCTATTTTGCAAGGTTTGAGTGTATTTACACATATATATCCTGATGCAATATTAGTTGCAGTCAGCCTCGTTGTTTATAATCTCTTTGGCTCTCTTCATCATCTGAATTACAAGCTTATTTGATTTTTTTAAATTTACATAGGATAAATAAAGATGTATAAAAGCTTATGGTATGGCATCAGTCCTCAGGTTCACGTAAACTATGATTACTATGGGACACCATGTCATAATTAGGAGGCAGCCATTCTATAATCCTTATACTCCCCTGCTCCCTAAGACTACAAGTGCTATTACAGTGCTATAGAGAATACAGAGTATTTTAGGTTTTCTTTGAATTACAACTGCCTAACGTTTTTCTCAGACCCTTCTTTGTGTTGCTATCAAGCCTAAAGCTAGATTTAGTGACTTAGATTTGGGAACAACCCAAAATTAATACTATATAGTTGGTTTGAGAGCACTCAGGGCCTCTTATTACCTTTCTGCCACCAGAGAAAGGAGATTTAAGGAAATAGGAAGGTGTCACAGCTGAAATGGATGTCACAGCATGAGAAAAACAAATGTAGACTCTCTGCTTGTTGTCAAATGGTGCTGGGATCTTGCCTTCACATAGCATCTCCTAACACTCAGAAGTGGGAAAGTAAACTTGGCACCCTATGGTTTGGATTTTTTTAAGACCTCTGTCTAGAACGGATTTGTTCCTGGTTTACATTCCTGTAATGTCAAATCAGACCTGCTACTATGGCAAGCCTTAGACTACTCTGTCTAACCACACAGGGACTGCATCAAAGCACAAAATTTAGTGAGATCAATTAGTTTAGACAACAAGTCTTCTCTTAATAGTCTCTTTATTCTCTTTATACTTCATGACAATCTGGAACAGAAATTTAAACCTTCTTGAATGTTTTCAGGCTGCAAGTCTCTGGATAAAATTTCATGAGTGTCATAGCTTGTACCTGTTTTCTCAATTTGTCTTCTGTTCACCCAATTTACTTTTTATAACCAATCTATGCTATTCTTCACAAAAAAAAAAAAAAAAAAAAAAAAAAAAAAAAAAAAAAAAAAAAAAAAATCAGATGTGTGATTCACTCCCTTAGCTTAAATAGATTTGTATTGTCACTGGAAATGAAATTAAACAGTGCTGCAGTTGCAACAGGGAAGAATTCATAGTTCAAGAATTCAAGGAAGGAGAACACTTACGTGATTTTTCAGTTGAGTCCTACATTTTGTTGAGCTTGTAGTCTTTGCTGTGGCCCATTTAGCTTTGAAAGGGCTCAGCTTCTGATCTCTATATCATTCTCAGTATACACCTTGATCCTGTATCAACTCCTGGAAGGACCTTTTATCTTACTTGCAGAATCTGGGATGAGAGCAGACACAGCTAAGTAAAACACCAAAGGCAACCTCCATGTGCTTACACACTGCTAAATGTTGCTTAGCGACACATAACTCCTCAGCATAAAGATATGCCAAAATCATCCAAACAGAGCTCACCTTGTATGCTGCTAAAAGGAAGGGCAGGCAGCCCTTCAGGAGCACAGGGCTCTTCAAACTTTCTTTACAGTTCTCTTTTTTTTCTTTCTTCTCTCCAGGACAGTGTCCGTGCTCCAAGTTCACTTGAAAAGAGGTTCTCCATCTGCCATTCATCTAAAATTTAAAAAAAAAAAAAAAAAAAGATAAAAATCTACCTCAAACAATTTTCCCATTGAGATTTGTTTGTGAGGAAGGAGCAGCATGCATAAACCTTGAACTGCCTGCTCCGAGACCATTTCCAACTACCATGAGACATAAAGCAAGCATTCCCATGCTCGGAGGAAGTCTAACATAGTCACAGTTCATACACTATACCTCTGGTCCACATTTTCATCAGACTGGTAGAAAGGCTTCAAATGGACTAAAACAAGGTGTGTGAATTTTTTCTTCACATAGGAGTGCAGGCTACCTGATAATTTTAGGGAGAAAGTTAATTTTTTTCCTGATAGCATGTCCTTATGTAAAGAAAGTAATGCATGGGCACGGACAACTGACTTGCAGGTAATATAGAGTACTTGCTTCAGGGCTTAGAACATGAAATCTTTGTACTAACTTTGCTTGGACTTCTCATTAGCACTTCCACCATTGTGTCCCACTGCTCCACATATATTTTTGGCAACATACTCTCTGTAGTAATGTGATAACACGGTAGGGTCTCAGCCATGTTTTAAGGCACCCTACAAATGAAGAAATTTTAAAATAAGAAATGCATAAATCATTTTAGCCTTTTAAAATACAATATCCAGCTTGCCAGGTTTCCAGATCTGGTCTGAAAACCATATCTGTGTGTCCGTAAAAGATATTAGTCTAATGACACATTAATGTGGCATCAGTGGGAGACACCCAATTACAACGTTTCATACAGCTTGCTTCATCTCTTGCTGTGTATGGCTAATGAACAAGGACAGGAACTTTCGGAGAAAGTGGAGAGAAGATTATCATTTTTTGAATCTGGCCCTCAGCAATTGTGGTCATCTGTGAAATTACTTTTTCTGTAAGCAGAAAATTCTCCCTTTGGATATTTAACAGAAGAGCGATGGAAAATGGAAAATGCTTCCTTTGTAAATCAGGATAGCAGTATTTAAAATGAAATCATTAATAAAGGATCAATGATATATAGAGGCCCAACTTCATTCCAGAAAGCATGAATACTTTATTGACTGTTAGATTTTTAAAAGAATCCTGGCTGTACTTTGCACATTATTCACAAAACCTTTTGCTCTGTAATTTGGATGATTGCTATACAGAAATTGGAGAACAAATCTGAAGGGTTTAAGGGTGTAATATAGTGCAGGCAGATACTTTCTCCTCCAAGCTACCTGCTCAGAGCTCCTCAGCTTAGCTCTGGCTGAAAATTGTTACCCTGTTGTTAAGTGACCTGTGGAGGGAGTCACTGTCAATTCATCTCAGGGCTCAGCAGGTAAAAGTCTGCAGCAGAACATAACTGTGTTGGTGAGAACCTTCTCCTGTCTCATTTGCCCCACTAAAAGAAGGCTGAGATCAGCAAAGAGCCGGAACTGTCACTAAGCCAGGTAATACAAGTAAAAAAAAAAAAAAAAAAAAAAAAAAAAGGCGCAATTCTCCAATATTTTTGTTATATTAAGCAGGTCAGTAAACCACTCCGCTATCTAGAAAATCTACCCATCTTGTTACTTGCAATTGCTTTCATATTATGCAATTAGTACTTAATATGACACTTTTTCATACATTGGTAGAAGAGGGATTTAGTTTTACGCTTGCAACCTCATCATCTGAAGGTCAGGTCTGGATTTCTTTGCTAATGGGATATTTGCTAACAGCACAAAAAGCAGTAGCCTCTGAACAGAAATCAACTGGTGTGGAGCCACACATGAATTAACAGAACATATATTGACCTTACTTCACCCTTTTCTAAGAGGAGGAAAAAAAGTAAAATGCACAGTACTCATGTAATTTGTTGGTCTCGGTAAGTAATGATCCCTTCTTGCCATAACCACATTCACCATTTGCAACTCTTGTTGGCAACAGGGGAAGGCAATTGAGGCTGGAACTAAAGACATGCAGAGTTTTTTTGGTATGTGGGCAGTAATTCAAGAAAATGAGAGCTTTTTTCCATTGCCATATGTGTCTATTTTCTCTCCTAAACAGACCATCCATCCCATTAGTCAAATGGCGTAAACAATTTTCTTGAAAACAAAAAATTTATCATACATCCATCAAAAAGGAGCTCTAATGTGCCAACTGCTATCTCAGTTGAATGTGCCTTTTTTCTTTATTTTAGCTGATGTAGCTCTGGCAAAAAAAACCCCATGTATTCAAATAACCTGATTGATGGAGAGACCTAAACTATTGCTGCTATAGGTCTGGGAAATTTCACCTGTGTAAGAATAATTACAGGTGGGAGGGATGCTCCTCTGGCCATGCAGAATTGCTCTGCGGTCAGCCACCTCTCCGTGATGACACAGCTGTTCTGCAGAAGCCGTTTTTAAAGGGCTACAAATTAAACTTAAAGAAAGCTTAGGGTGTAATTACCGAAGAGAAAGCGGACACAAAGGGAGGGAGGAAGGAATCTTTCTAAATGCCTGTAAACTCTTTAGGGGGCTAATCTTCAGAGAAGGGAGGCATCAGAAATCAAATCTGATGAGTCATTTTCTCGGTCCAAACAGCACTGACATATCATCTGACACAAATATCCAGTTTAGCCCCCACTTATGTTTAATGGTTAGATAATCATGGATCGTAAGTTTAGTTTTATAACAACCACAGCAGACATTTTATTAGCAGATTTTGCAGGCTACAGGGTTGTCATTTGTCATTATAGTGATTTTCTGGTTTAAATATTACATTAATTTGTTGGGGTTTTTTGTTGCGTGGTGGAGGTTGGTTTTTTTTTTTCCAAATAATGAAATTAGATATATCTCAGTATTCTGTCTTCATTCTGATTCTCTATGAGTAGTTATTTTGACTTTTTGGGAGTTTTTTGGCCTGAGCAAATCTTCTAATACATACAGCTACCAACTTACAGGGCTTCTAAGAATCACCAGGAGTAGCATCCTCCTCTTCAGGGCTTTTAGGCCTTCCGCAATCAAGGCAAATTCTCTGGCAGATGTCCTAATTGATAAGCAGAACCCACCTACCCACAAACTGCCCACACGGTTTAACACACATCACTAGCTCTGAAAGAGGAGGAGACATTGCCCTAAAACGAAGCTGATACACAGATCTTTTTTAGAGCATCAGTTGCAAAATACACAGTCCACTTGGCTTTTCTTGCATACAACATAGTTTTAGTGTCCTGACAGAGTTCGATGAGATAGAGGGCCCTTCCTGACCCTACCCATCAGTCACAGGTGCTGCAGTCTGTATATGCGAGCAGGCCCTATACAACACGGAATTTTGCTTTTGCCAAAATTTGTGCAGTTTGGTCAGAAGTGGTTGTGGTCAATAAGGGCATAGCAATGAAGAGGCCAATGCTATTTAAGATATAAAATAGGTTTTAAATAAATCACTTAGCTTCTCTGTGGCTCTGTTTTCTGAATAAGAGCGTGTTACTATTTGTAAAGCATTCTGAAGTATATCCACAAAATGGCTGATGTATTTGTTTATTACCATTGTACCAGCAGCTGCTAGGCATTATTTGAGTGGAAAAATTAGAAAGCTACCACAAATACTCACTTAAAAAATAAACACCTCTCTCCTTTTGAAATTTCTGCTCAAACCCAGCATCAGTCCTGTGCTGTAACCTTATTTTTCTCAGTCTGAAGCTGTTTGAGAGCACAGGCAACTGGTTAAGTTTAACTTGAATTTTAAACCAAATAACATTTGTGTGTTTTCCAGCTGTTTGTTCCCTTTAGAAGAAAAGCACTGTGGGTGGATACTGTATCAGAAAGGGAGTAAAGCAGGCTATTCCACACCAAGAACCAATTTGTGGGAAGCTCCGCTATAATATCAACAGCATTTTATCATTTTCCGGCATCCATAATTTGGTAAGTGGTTTTGTAAAGTAACTGTTAAAATTAATGCACAACAGTATTTCAGAAGTTAATGGTGAGTACATAGTATTAGAGTGCACTTTAATTTTTATTGTTGCTTTGCAAATATTCTTACCAAAGATCTGACAGTCAGAAAAAGATACTGATTGTAAAGTGGAGCCTGTTCCAGTACCTTCTCTGATCACAAAACCAATGCTAAGCTGACTAGCTCCCTATGCAGCAACAAGGCTAGCAACTTTAATCTCTGTATTAAGGAGTCCAGCTTTTTACATAACCATATAGCTGTGGGTGAGGGCTGGTACTTTTGGAAGGGATATTATTACCTTTTCTTCTTTCTATGACTGTTAGTGCAGCCTGGAAAAGATCTTGTGGTTCTTTTATCCTTTCAGCACACCATTCACAGGGGTCCTTTCTGGATGCGGATGGTGTGCTGAATAAAAGTCTCCCCTCTCAAGGAATCTTCACAGAACAAGGCTGAGGCATTGCCATTCCTGCACTTGGTTATATTGCTAGTCAGGCATCCTCGTTGAGAATGAGGCTCGAAAATTAGACCCTTAGTACTCACATCATCCTTATTTTTACTCACTGTCAGAGCTAAAGTTTGGCATTTCCATGGTGGAAACAAGGAACTGCCTGAAGGGCAACTGTTACCTTGTAAAAAGAACACATCTTTAAACCACAGAGATTATATCAAATTTAAAAGCAAACAGTTTAGCAAGGCTGTCTCCTAACAATTTGGTTCAAACTCAGAATTCAGATGGCAATGACCTGAGATCAAGTAGCTTTTAGTTTTCTACCATCCTGGAACTGATTTTATATTTCAAAAATAAATCACTACAAGATTCGTTTGTTTCTGTTCAATGTTCTTCTGCCACGTGATGTCTTAAGGAGATAAATTAGAAGACAAAACTTTGGCAGTTCTTATTAAACAAGTCTGACAAATACTTTTAAGCATGTAGCAAATTCCGAGAGCTGTAACGGTGGTTCTAGGAAGCAAGCCTGAAGTGTTGCAATCTAAAAAAAAAATTATATTAGATATGCATGTGATGCAGGCATGAATGTATATGTGAGAAAATTAGGAGTTAGATACAGTGATCAATAACCATGGAGTCAGCAGGCTTAGAAACACCTTGGCTGCTAGAGGAGTTGTAGGGCCCCATAAGATCTGTATCCATTCAAACGGTGGGTCATGAAGTTGTGCCAGTTTTTACTACATTGTTGAAAAGACGGGGCATAAGAGATTTCCAGAGTTGCAAGGTTATCTAGCAGAGAACATGTCATTAATAAACTATTAATTTCAAGCTCTATATCTGAATGTAACATTTCAGAATTTGTCCTTTATTGGTTAAGGAAATGACTTATGGAAACCAGGACAAAATGCATGCTCTGAATATCTGAAAAAAAAAAAAATAAAAAAATCTTAATTTAAAACGCCTTTTTGCCAAATGCCCATGACCTTCAGTTCAGAATTTGCTTGGGGTTGCATTTGTGCAATTGAAAACTACACATCTGAATATCTATTAAAAGCTAAATTGAAAGTGTCACAAACCATTTGAACATTACATATTGGTAATATTTTAAATGTTTTACAATTCTAATATAACTGTCAAATTTAGATTAGGATCGTATTTGTACTACATTCTTTAGCACTTTTGCCAGGAAAATATATTATTCTCAACCCGCAGAAAAGACTTGCGAATTTTTTATTTTATTCTCTGTCTGGCCATAGAGAAGCCAATAGTACTAAGTTAATTACTCCTATTAGTCTTCCTATTCCTTTAGCCTAAGTTTACAGACGCTGTAAAATTGCCGTAACACAAATGCATGAAAACTAAGTCAACTAACTGAAAAGTTATCTGTTTCACAGCTCCTGCTCAAATTAAATGGATGTTATATCCATACACAGATAACGTGCCAACCTGGGCCCTTGGGCAGGGACTGAGAACATACATATTTTAACCGCATACATGTGTGGTTTACACTAATCTGTGCATTTGGGCAAAAAGCGTACCTTGAAGTAATCTGTTTGCTCATAAAAATCCAGAGATGTGTTCTCACTAGTTGATTTGAATACTACTGTTTTGGTTGCCTGTGACATTCTCACTACTAGAAGACAAAATAGACATTGGACGGCTTCTCTATACAGATCAAAAGTTGTGGACAGGCATTAGTGAGGGGAAGGTAAAAGCCTTGAAAACTCTGAATTTTATTTTATTTTTTTTCCTACCAGCAGACAGTTGCTGATCCCATCAGGAAGCAGGAGTTGTGTAAAACCCAACCAATGTGGCAGTAGACTTCTCTGCTCTGTCTTGGAGTAAAGTGTCTAACAGCTGCAGCTTCAGAGCTGTAGTTTTGCTTCAGTTTTATACTTGGGACTGAATGATAGCTACTTCTTTTTTTTTTTTTTTCCTCCCTTTTTATTTTTTGTTCAAGAGAAACTTTAATTCTGAAAGTTTAAAACCTCTCACCAGATTGGGAATCCAAATGAGGAAACTTCTAATATCCTTACCCAGAACAAAACAAGATAACAAATTTGCCTTGTAAAGCTTCTGTCTTCAGAAGCCTTCCAAAAAGAGGCTTCACTTTTAGATTATCTCTGCTGAAAGGAGAAGGTGTCTGTAATTGCTTCTTCACATTTTATATATGCACATTGGAAGGGCCAGGTGCCTTTTCCAAACCAATTTTTCAGGATTAAAATGGCAGTAGCTGCAAATTTATTCAGTAAACAAACCACCTCTTTTTCCAAGCACTTAAAATAAAACCATTAGCGTACCTGCTTAAATCTAGCTCATTTCAAAACATTTCCAACATACACAGGAATCAAGAGCAACCTTTGCTACATTAATCATTTGATTTTTTGGAAGATAACCTGCTTTGTAATACATCTCCTTTTGGCATTCTCTGAGTGTGCCATACTTTCTTGTGTCTCTAAAGTGAGTAGCTCAGAATCGAAACACATTTTCATTTCTATAGAGAAAAATCTTTATAGTGCTTTCCACTGTTGTACAGCAATTCCTGCAAGGATAATTCAGAATGGATTTGGAATTTCTTCCCTCCACACCGGATGAATATGTGAGTGGTTATACTGGGGACTAAATGGCTACTGATATCTACTAAGATAGGATACAAATGAAGATATGTACAAATTAATGGGTTTGGTAGCAAAACTCTGATTTGCTAGAGCACCCGGAAAATAAGGAGGTGGTTGGTGACAGCCAACATGACTTCACTAAGGGCAAATTGTGCCTGACAACTTTGGCCTCCTGTGACAGGGTTACAGCATTGGTGGGTAAGGGAAGAGCAACCGACATCATCTACCTGGACTTGTGCAAAGCATCTGACACTGTCCCACACAACATCCTTGTCTCTGAACTGCAGAGACATGGATGTGACAGATGGAGCACTCGGTGGAGAAGGAATTGGCTGGATGGTTGCGCTCAAAGAGTTGTGGTGAACAGCTCGATGTCCCGTGGAGAGCGGTGACGAGTGGCGTCCTCAGGGGTCGGGGCTGGGACCGGCGCTGTTTGACATCTTTGTTGGGGACACGGGCAGTGGGATCGAGGCACCCTCAGCGAGTTTGGCAACGACACCAAGCTGTGTGTGGGGGTCACACGCTGAGGGCAGGGATGGGCCATCCAGAGGGACCTGGACAGGCTGGAGAGGTGGGGCCGTGCCAACCTCATGGAGTTCAACAAGGCCAAGGGCAAGGTCCTGCCCGTGGGTCGGGGCAATCCCAAGCACAAATCCAGGCTGGGGGAGGAGTGGATTGAGAGCAGCCCCGAGGAGAAGGACTTGGGGGTGTTGGTGGATGGAAAACTGAGCGTGAGCCAGCAATCATTCATATTAGCAGTAGCTCTCATCTGTGGGTTTGATTTTTGCCCAACATTGGTTGAAGGATAATTTGATGAAATGAGTCTCTTATCGCCACATCTTACTACACTTCCACAAAAAAAAAGAAGAAAAAAAAAAGCTAATAAACAATCTGAACTTTAAAGTTCATTTCTGCAACTTGTGCCAGTATGTCTCACACTCTAGGTAGCAAAAGTCTCACTCACAACATTTGGTTTGACATATTAATCAACGTAGTGGCAAAGGTCCCAGGAAAATCATGAAAGAAGAGTAAAAGTGTTAAGCAAAATGCTCAGCTAGAGCTGATTTGGACATGTTGTGTAGGCTGGGCTAAATAGGCTATGAAACAGAAATACTCCTCTTATTCCTTCGAATATTTTCAAGTGAAGGAAAAAATAAATCGTCTCAGTATTTTCATAAAATTAGAATTTAAAAATCCTATAAATCTATATAGTTTTTGTTTTGGTGTAATCAAGTGTTAATTATTATAAATACGCTTGCCACTAGTGATTCTTTGCTTAGAAGACAGATTTATACAGAAAATCTGAATATTAGCAAAATATAAGTATTTAAGACGGTTCTGTAATATCCACACTTACTGTAATACCTGTATTATGAAATTTAAAAGGGAATAATTTTCCTGTGGTTCACTTTAATGATTTCAAGCAGCCATACTACTGTTACAGAGCAGAGTTTCACCCAGTATTCTTAACTACCAAATTTCTCTTTCTTAGGGCTGTTAGAGATAGATTGCCATAAATTCTTTTTCGTTGTTCCAAATTGACAGCTAGCATTACCTAATTGATAATAATAGCACAAATGTAATTTTGTCCTATCATCTGCTTTGCTCTTCAGATCTATACCAACCCAGATTAAAGCAGATACTTCAGTAGCAGAGATAATAGAATGTTTCCATTTACACCTCTCTACGGACAAGAAAACCTTCATGATAACTGTTTTTTAAGAAATTTCCCAATTAAAAAAAAAAAAAAAAACAAAAAACAAAACACACACAAACCAACTCAGTTTAAGCAGCTAGATTTTTAAAAATATAAAACAATGAAAGAAAACAACCCCTGAAAATGTTCATATGAAGTGCTGCTTTCTAACAAGATGCATTTAAAAGAAAGCAGTGGAAACAAAGTAAATCATCTTCATCTAAGGACAGCAGATTCTGCAGCCAGGACAATTCATTTTGAAAAAAAAGTTGAGTCTTTACTTGCCACTATCTGAACCACTCATTACTTTCCTGGGCATGTGTGTAGAAAGACTTACTTCTGCAAGGTGCTGAATCACAAAAAGGACTAAACATAGAGAACTAAACACCTGTAATCCCGACTGGTCCAAAGCAGTTTGCTTTAAGGTAGGTTAGGAGGTCATCTTTCTTCTGCCTTCTGCTCTTGAAGATCAGTAAAAAGCTTTTTCGGTACAACAAAAGGGGACAAAAACTTCTGTCAAACAAGCACTGAAGTACTGAGTCTACTGATGTTCTTTCAGGTGACAGGTAGGAAGAATTCAACTATCTATGGTCCAGCAGTGCCCCTCAAACTTCTACTTCTGAACTGCTTTGTAGAGAAAGCTCAGCGATGTGAATTTTTTATCATAGGGTGTTCACCTTAAAGGCAAAATGACATGGCATAGTGAAAAAGTTCACAAGCACAGTGGAAAGAATAAGAGCAACCACAGTAAAAAGACAGATTTTCCCTAGGTGGAAGCAATACAGTGCAATTAATAATGGAAAGGAAGAAGGCAGCTCCCCACCTTCGGTAACTCACAGGATAGCCACTTAAATCAAAGTCATTCCTGGTACAACACTGAAATAACACTGGGGATAAAGTTAGACCATAAATCTTAATATCATAACCTGTTGTGGTGATGACTAATTTATTCTAGATTGAAGACAAGATGTTATAAAAACGAATTTATGGCCATTGTATTTATTACAATTAATTTTTTTCCTGTGAAAGCATTTGGAAAAAAAATGACTTTTTAGAAGTGCCTTATTTAATGGCCCATTGTTGCATTATGGTGCCTGGCTGCATCCAACATTTACGCAGTAAGAGAGCAGAGTTCTTGTGCTCAGGGAAGGGATGATTTCATCAGTCTCAGCAAATCTGAATGATTCAACATCCCAGACGTTTGGTTGGGTTTTTTTTTTCCTTTCTTTTAAATATCCATTTTTCCCACACACAGATAAGGCTGGACATTTCTGATGTGAAAGCAAGAGTTACATCCCAAACTGCTTGCTTATGCTTAAATTAATGAAGTAACATTTGTTTCTTCAGCAAGTGTGTGGCTGCACCAAACCGACTTGGCAAGGGAACACCAATTCCCCTGCTAAACCACTCTGCTCTCAGGCCCTGAATAATCCCTGTAAATAAAGGGTAATTACTGCTGAGTCTTACTGGCATCAGTACTGGCTCTGTCCCTGCTAAAAAAGAAAAGTGAGTATCTCTCAGTGATGGGGTGAGCAGAAGAAAAACAAGTTACAGAATTCTTGTGAATTGCTTCTTTTAGTCTCCAATAATGTTGACTCCCTTTCTCCCTTCTGCTGCCCAAAAGCAGTGTCTTCAAGGGATTTGTGCTTTCTAATGAAGATGAGATGGGCTAAAAAAACCTGAGAAACACCTCGAAAATAATCTTCAGGCTAGTAGCTCCTTTCTTGCAACAGGCCAGATTGTGCTTGATTGAAATATATTGAGATAATACATTGAGATATTTCTTATAATGTTACATAATTTTTTTTTTTGAAACATGGATAAAATTAGACTAAACACATGATTGTCTTGTAGTATTTCATCCCTACAATCTATAGCTTTTTTCTTCTTAAACGGTAATAATTTCTGGGATGTAAAAGTAATTTCAATCTAGTAGCACAATCCTAATGTTTGCAAAGAGGTAGCTCACTGTAATTACTTCCTCAATCATTCCCCATGAATGAAGCACTCCAGGCAATGCTAAAACTCTGCTTAATCACTGGAAATAACATAAATTTTAAACCAAGATTGTATTAGACTGCCATGTTTATAACTAATTTCCCAATAGTTCCATTTCCTACTAAATTTCAAATTGTGCTTACATAAAGAAACCCCAAAGTATCAAGTTTTTATATGAAGCAGAAATGTTTCACTTTGTTTTATTAAAACTGCTTTTGAATGAAATTATGCTAGTCTCCTAGTTATAAATTTTTGCAGCAGAGAGAACAGGGTTAATCAGTTACATTAGAAGTGACAGTAAGCAACCGAAATGGCCACAGAATGGATGGATATGAAAAATGTCAAAAGCCAGCAAACATAAACCAACTAAGATTTGATGATCACTGGCTCAACGTAACACCTAAACCTCAGGCCCCTGCTCTTCCAACTGCAAGCATTCATCTGGTGCCTGTTGTTAGACCACATCACAACCTAAATGCTATAAAGTCTGTGGAAATTATACTTCAAATAGATAAATGCCAAAACCTCAAATTTCTAATCCTCTGAAGTGTTTGGTGGAAAACAAGATCCTAGTTGTTCCAATAGTTGGAGTCAATCACTTATCATTTCCATGATAAATCTTTGGCCTCAGTAAACAATAATCTTCACTGCCTTTAGATAAATAACCAACAGCTAAAATCATCACAGTGTTTCAACTTCATCCCATAGATGTAACTTCCATCCTAAATAGTACTGTACAGCAGTATTTCCAGCTTCTTTCCTTGACTTAAACTCGATGTTAACATACGTTCGGGAAAGTAATAAACACCAAACAGAACTTAAAGAAATAAAAAAAGAGCAAATAGATCCCACTTTTCCTGTTATGACTATAATATACTGTTTAATTAAATATAGAAAATATTATTGGCTGTGCTTAACAGTTACTAAATATCAAAAAGTTAGTAAAAATTTTAAAAAAAAAAAAAGATAGGAAAAATCCACACTGCAGGTGGAAATCTTATTCTAATCTAGGTAAGAAAGAAATATTTGCTGTGCATACAGAATTCTGAGTCAGGAACCAGTCTGCAAAAGTGTTCTATCCTCTGAGTTTTATTCTCCACCTAGTTTGATGCCAATTAATTGCCGCCTCTATTTTGCTGTTAATTAGGGCTGTTTAGAGTCCAAGTTTTCCAAGAACGCAGATTGCCAATAGCCATGTGATCATGCAAATGAGGCTCTGCTATTAATTCTGCTAGTTAGGTTGGAACAAAAATAACAACAGTTTGTAAGTTTACATTTTTAATACAACCTTATTAGGAACAGCTAGAAGCAGATAAAGTGAATCATCTGGGTTTTAAATGGAAGGATAGTGACAGTTTTCCTACCTACAGTAACTGAGAATCTGTTTTTATTAAAGACAAGGTTATTGGAAACCATACTCCTTTCCAGTGAGTTGATGATGTATATTGATGAGTTGATGAACAATTAATTCATCTCTTCCCAAGGCAGGTCTTTGACTTTCTATGAAGAGGAAATTAGAAGCCAAAGTTTCATGTTTCTTATCAAGCTACTTTGTGAAGAAAGAAACCAAAGAAAACAGGGAACTGCAATTCTAAACAACAATAAAAATCTTTATATTTGGAAACAAAAGCAATCAACGATGAACTATCCTCAAAAGTACTACCTTAGAGCAAGAGACTAAACCTCAGTCAAAGAATGACAGGTTTACCTACAGATCTTTGCAATAGGAGATAGCCCTGCTTAAAGAGCAATTTCAGGTACTGTACCCATCACATTGTCCCCTGAAATTTTAAAAATATTTTTCTCTTCACTATTCCCATATTAAAAAAATAACTGAATAATTTCCAAAGAGTGAAAATTCTTCAATGCTCAGTTGAGATGTTTTCCACAACGGTGTCTATTACAAACATAACGTTGAAGGCAACATGTCCTTTTTTCCATTAGAAACATTCAGGGCTTTTAAAATGTTTTTACTGCTTGAATCCTAGTCAAGAAGATTCAGGGGAGGATCCCTTTTCTACTCTAAGGTAATAGCTTCATTTTTCTAGTTAGAAAGTGAAAAGAAAAACTACTGTGAAAATATCTGTCAAAAGTCACCATGATTATCATCAGAAAAAAAAAAACAAAAAACAAAACAAAAAAAACCCCACCACAAACGATAGGTAGATGACCTGCACTTGAAAATGTATAAAACCTTTTTTCCCCTCCAAAGAAACAAAAGGAGTTTTAAATACTCATTTTCCAAGGGTAGTATAAAATATTGATTAATACATGAGTCAAATCCAAGGCACTGGATGAGGATTTTGAAATTCTGCTCAGCAAAGTTAGCGCATGATACCATCACAAAGCAAACTGATTCAAAAGCAGACCAAATATCAACCTTGTTTGTTGGACTGTCAAAGTTCATATAAGATGGCAACAACTAACTGAGTTTCAATTCCAGGGTTTCTTGTGCATTTTGTCATATGCAGCATTCTATAAGCCTGTGGGACAGATTCTCTCTTTACACCCTCTCTGATCCATTCATCTGATTTTGCTTTACATCTGTCTTCATAGAATCATAGAATAGTTTGGGTTGGAAGTGACCTTAAAGATCATCTAGTCATTGACAGAGGGAGTGACCCCCCTCCTTGTCTCCCCTTAATGGAAGGATGCATCTAGTGCCAGGACCTTTATAAACAGCAGCACTTAAATCCAAGACGAGTACAGTTCACACTATTGTACGGGAGTCTGTCTCTAAGGCTTTGTAACGTGTGTAAAAGTGTGGTTTAGGTTGAAATCCGGTGCATATGTATTTCATGAAAATGGGAATCTGTGGTTCTTTAAGAGGACAATTAGCTGGAACAAGTTATGCTTAGCCAGGCAGACTGCAATCTCAGAAACACCAACTTTTCAAATTACTAATTTTTTTTGTGATTACTCTCTAGCATGCACAATATCCATTAATAGAAATTGAGTTCATATTCATGGAGAAGGCAGCACCCCCAGGCATACTATCAATGAATAGAACATGGGGTTCTAGGCTTGGACTAAGTAGTGCTTCCACGCATGAAACAGTAGAATTACTGAAATGAGAAGTTTCCAGAAGCAAATTGTCCAGTTTTCGTATCCGGATGTGATTTACCAACATGAGAACATAAGGTGAGCTTAGAGAGGTGGCACAGGCTTAAGTATCTGAAACACATGCTCCCAGGAATATGAACAGACTGTCTCATCTAACCTACCCACAGACATAAGAAAACACACCTCCAAAGCAAAGCCTGACAGCTGTTACGTGTGTAACTGCCCCGCTTTACACAAAACTGGCTGTTGTGTCAGGACTCTGACCTGGTTCCTCTTGTTGAATCAGAATGAGAGAAGATCAGAAGCTGCCTGCTGAGCTCTGACACAAGGCTCCTCTCCTCTTGGCATCCTCCATTTCTGAAAGTTAATAAAAGAAACCCACTTATTATTTGACAGTAATTAGTCCTTAAAAGTGCTTTGCAAATACAGCTAATTGATTAAGTAGCCTGTGCGATAGCATCAAAACACTGGTTTTAATTAACATTCTTAAAACCTGCAGTTCATACAGAGTAAAAGAAACCTTTTTCCATCAGCCAGGTGTACAAAAGAGGGAGAGGGAGGGAGGAAAAAAAAAGTACAGATTCATTTCTCAGCGAGCCTTCTATGCTAATTATGTAGCCTTTTCCATCATCCTGTGCAAGGTTTTTATCTCCTACCAAAAAACTTTTTTTTTTTTTTTTCCCCCTAAAATAATGTTATATTAACAAAAAAGACATTCTCAATCTCGATTCCAAATCTTAATCTCACAACTCTCCTACCTTTATTTCACATGGATTCAATGTTTCTAAAAGCTATGCCTGCCGGCGGCACCTGCCCTACCCAGGAATCTGGCATCACCAACCATCTGCAGAAAGATCCACCAACTTGAGGGAATCTTTCCATTTGCTTCACCACTTGGTGATGAAAATTTGAACATTAACACCACTGATTTTAATTTTTCTTGAAATTACACTTTTGAGAGAAGACATCTTACAAATAAATATAATTTTCTATTTCACCGCTTGCACCAGCATTTGGAAGAACACTGAACTCATTAATGCAGCACAATTCCTTTTGAAGGCAATAGTGTCCTTTACAGTCTTCCTCATGGGCAAAATCTAAACCACTAACCTACTGCGCACATCTCTCTGGAATGAAGTCCTGCACATATTCCTCTTGAGATTTACAGTGTATACACAAAGTTAGAACTGGTAATAGAGAAAATGTGCCTATATTTTCCTATGCAGATTTAAATCTTTCCTTTAGAGACATTTAAATCCTAGTAAATTGCCCCTTGCATATGAAGCTTTCTTTTTAAATCTTAAGCAAATTCCACTGCTTCTCTATTGCATAATGAAATAGCCAGTCATGCTGAGGAGGTGATGTTAAGCTTGCCTGAGCTTGCAGCAGTGGTTGAGAACATTTCATACTTCAGAAATGCCATAAAATCCTTCATCACAAAAATTCAATTTTTTATAATCCCCAGGAGTCTCTAGGCTGTATCTAACATTAAACCTCCCAAAGAAGAAACCAAGCCCAGACATGTTCACCTCCCATTCTAGCCTCCACCCACATTTAGCTCTTTAAAACAAATATATTTCTTCTTTTTTTTTTCCTTTGTTGTTTTGTTTGAAATCTATCCCAATGGGAAATATATACATGCACACAGTATATGACATTTATCCCTTTCTCTTCTGCACATGGATATCTAGTCCTAGTTTTGCCTAGGAAATAATTAATAGAGGAATAAGCTTTGTCTTCTAGTTTGTCTAAAAAAAAGAGCCTTTTCAAACGATAACATTGTTTTTTCTTTTTTCTTTTTTTTTTTTTAAACTGAATAAATTACATAAAAATAGGTTATCCTATGTGCAATATTCACTCCAAACAGATATCACTGAAGTTCCTAAGGTGTGATTTCAGATGTATTTACTTTAATTGGTTGACAATAGCTTTTCCTATCACACAGCGCTCCATTCTGACAAGCAGCGCAGATGATGTTGTTGCAATTTTGCTGCTATGAGAGCCCATGCTCAACTCCTAGGAACATGAGGTATTCAAAAGACGTGTAGATGTGATGCTAAGGGACACGGCTTAGTGGTGGACTTGGCAGTATTAAGTTTATGGTTGGACTCAATGATCTTAACGATTCTATGTTTGTCTTGATCTACACAATCACAGAGCACGCCAAGCATAGATATGTATACGAAGAGTAGCATCAACTCCAAACACAAACACAGAAAAATATCCGAGACTTGCACTTAGATAAATAAGATGTAAGTTTGAAAGAACTTAATGTTACATCTGCAGCTTCCATTCTTTGACATTCCAGTTACCTGCAGTCCACATAGTTCTCAGTTGTGAAGGAGTGGAGGAAATAAAGCAGTATTCAGCCACTGGTAGTGGTCATCTGCCAAATGAGGCTGCCCATTGGCAGTAGAAAGAAACACTTCCAGTGGAGCAGAGCTCATTCAGTGAACGAGCTTGTTTCTGAGAAGGATTGTACATGAGACACCCTGAGCCTACTGCTTCTGCCTTTGTTCAGGGAGGAAAAAAAAAAAAAAATCACCCTTAGCTAAAAAGTTTTTTAAATGTTGTCTTTTGATTGCATTTTCTTTCTGGCCTCTACCCTTCCCTTCATGCCGTGCCTTCCTACATAATGTTCCTTTGTCCATTTCCCTTCAAGTACCACATATATACTTGTAGTCGTTGAGAGGCTTTTCCAGATCAGAAACCAGCCAAATGGTTATCACCAAAGAAGGAACAGACCTTTATCTTAATTCATTCAGAACAACGGTCAGTAATATTGTAAACTCACATAAACTGTTCCTGTGCGCACGAAGACTAAAATTATTTTTATAAGCCAAAACTGAATATGGTATTATTTATAGCAGTAGTTAAATTATAATTATTGATATTTATGTTGTATCTCTGAACAAAGAGAACGTGCTCAACAGCAATGCAATGTCATTTATTAGGCATCTCTCAGAGGATTTCAGAAATTTAATATTTATTGTTTTTACAGTCTTCTGGAGTGGTCATCTTGTTAAAGAAAGCACCCTCCCTGAAAACAATTAAAATGCTTTTCATTCTGATTACCTCAACTCTGAGGTAACATGAGCCAATAGTCCCTTGTCCAAGTCCTCTCCAATTCCAATGTGTGCTGCGAGGTCAAGAGAAAACTGGCTGAATGACCAGGTCCAGAGGCTTGTGATCAGCTGAAAGCAAAACCCCCCAGGGGTCAATACTGTGCAACATCGTCATTAATGACTTCGAGGATGGGGCAGAGTGCACCCTCAGACAGTCTGCAATGGTATGGTGCATTCCGAAGACCATTGCCAGCAGGTCAAAAGAGGTGATCCCCTCTCTACTTGGCACTGGTGAGGTCTCATGTGGAGTACTGCATCCGGTTCTGGGCTCTCCGGTACTATTTTGCACAGTATTTCCTCTCAGTCATAATGGTCATGACGTCACATATATTAGTTGATTTTAGGGGACTTTAATTTTCCTCCAAAAAATCTCAGTCATAACAACATAACAGTTCTACAGCAGATCCTCAAGAAAAGCCCTGTGTACAAAACATGGCTGAACCCTAGTTCTCCGACATGTCCATCAGGCAGATCAAAGTAATTTGTCACTTCAATGGTTCTGCTACTGTTGAGTTTCTACCTGTTCCTGTCTTACTTTCCTATTTTTCCCTACTTAACACCCTCTACACTTCCCAAATTGACAGCCAAAGTCTAGTTCCAGTAGAACACCTCCTTGCCCACCAGTGTTGCAGAATTTGCCTACAACTGAGGTCTTGCCTGCACATAAACTGGACCCGTGTCATCACACAGCCACATGAAGAAGAGCACCAGGGATGAGTCAAAAGCAGAACTGTTCATGTTCTTGCCCTGTGCACTTACCTTTTGTCAGCCACTGTTCACCTATGTGCATGTGTGTCACTCTCAGCCGTGACAGAATAGCAGCACCAGCAAAAAGACTGGCAAGACGTGGCATCAACCAACTGCTAAGCATGAATCTTGAATATCAAATGTCAGTTGTAGATAATCCATGAATAAATGATATGCAGTAGTCAATTTTTCACTAAAGTATTTGAAAATACTGCGTGATTCCTAACATATGGATGGTGCTGAGGATGGCATTGTATATTCTATGTTGACAGGACCCTTCTCAACTACTCAGCACTTCCTTTCTAAAAAAAAAAAAAAAAAAAAAAAAAAAAAGATAAATACCAAGTCTGGAAAAGGAGGAGAGATGAAATATGCTGTTTGAAAGGGGCATATCCTAGCAACTGGCTTTTGTGTTGCTGGTCTACCTGGCTGAATACAATAGCTCAGTGCAGTTTTAATCAGTGCTGACGTCATATTTAAGCAAAAGTGACTTGGTATCTCTGGGGTTCAGTAATTGGATTTGGAGCCTTTAACCTCCTGGTCACAGGGTCAGATTCAACTCCAGTTCATAGAGTCTGAGAATCGTTAGTATTACAGATCTGTTCGGTGGCACATATGAAATGAATGTTGTGGCTTCAGCCCAGTTGCTAGTGGGAATGAGTCCCTTGTCAACCCTTTCAGCAGAAAAGCAGGGGATTAAATGAGTAAGGAACACAAGTTAGCTTTTTACCCAAAAGGGTGGTCTCTCTCAGAGTCGAGACAATTTATCTGGTGAGTTTTACTGCTGCTTGCTCTGCACTAGTCTTTATGAGTATAAAATTTCAAACCTGAGGTCTACATATTTCAGAACCTTTAGGGTTCCTACATTTATTTTGGATAAAAGAATAAAAGAATGCAATACACATCTGATTTTCCTTTAAAAAAATCTGTTCAGCTCAGCTGCATTTGATTCCAGTTTTTCAGAAATCTCAGCAGTCCAGAAGTGGCCAGCAGCACTGTAGACTCGATCCAGTTAGGATGTCTATATCTGCAAGTGGTTGTGCCTTGCATGAAACAGAACTACTAAAATTGTCACCAGAGCAGAATCCATAGCCTCTAAGAGAGCTTTGACTTATAGGAAGCAGAACATCAACTTAAAAAAAAAGAAGAAAAAAAAAGGTGTAACTCTATAAACATTTATCTAACAGTTACAAACTCTTACACCCAAGTAGCATGTAATATGCTTATTCTCAAGTTGTTCTCAAGCTGTGCTAGATTCTCCAGCTATGACTGTGGCACATACAGACACCACTTGCCAACAGGGAAGGAAAGCGTGGGTAGCTGATGAACCTGGCTCTCTTTTTCTCAGTGATAATAGCTTTAAAAGTGAAATGTTTACAATAAATACTGAACCCACATAACTTGCTTTTCATAGCAGATTTTAAAGCCAGTCCTAGTTTCCCAAAAGTCAGGGGTGCGTAAGCTTTTCAGTCAAACCTTCAACCCTCAGCACCTAAAAAAAAATCCCAACAAAAAAAACCCCATACCTGAAATGTTTCAGTTTCACCATACTTTTGTGGACATTCTGGCCTTTTGAAAACCAAAGTTCAAATAACATAGCGAGAAAGACAGAGGAATTAAGATAAAATAAAATAAAAACTTCTCAGAGATGCAGAGGCAAGGTTTCCAAAGACTTACAAAGCGCTAAAAATTATTTGCCTCTTGCTTTATAAATCACTCGCTGAATCACAAATGCAGACAAAATATTCACAGAATCCCAAATGCAGTTCACATGTGTTTTAATACTTGTTTAGTGTGAACTTTTTATAATCAGTTTTGAGTTTATTTGTATTGGGTTTGTTTCTCATAAAGCATCTGTTCTTCTGTTTCTTTTTACATGACTGGCACTCTCCTAGTGTAAATGCCTGGACTGACATTTATTGGATTGGGCTTCACACAGAGCACCTGTGAGCAATGTGGTGTGTGTGACTTTCCTACACAGTTCTAGTAATTTTAATTGGTTTTGGCATGTTTTTCCTGCCATATACTGTAACCTGACCTTTGCAAATATTAATTTCATTTTGATGCTTATGAAATGAAGTAGATTAATATTCCAGAAGAATGAAGTCCTCTGTTTAGTCACAAAAATAGATACAGAAAAAGTAGTGGTGGCACTTTTTTTTTTTTTTTCCAACCAAAGTTTCCTAGAAACCTTGCAAAGGTAGGTGGTGTAAGTATAAAGTAATATAAATGCCTGTAGAGCATAAACCCCTTGGGAGTAGAAAGGGGCCCAAAAGAAAAATATAGAAATATTTAAAAATAATAATCTCTATCTCAGTTTTTAGGAAACACAAGTTCTGATGATATCTACTTTTTTTTTTTTTTTTTTTTACCTACTCAAGTTTATGCGTTGTTGTAGATGCTACTATGGAGCACTCAGCACTCCTATTACATAGGGAAAGAATTTTTTTTTTAAAAAGAGTAATTTTTGCAAAGCCTTGTGAATTGGACTCAGTTAGATATTCTTACTTTTGGGGAGGTAAAATTGAGGTACTGAGATTTCCCCAAGACTCAGAATGGGTTGGGAATAGACAAGGGATTTGAAGCCAGCAGTTCTTGAGTTCTGTTCTCATAGAAAACAATTAGACATCACCGCCTTATAAATGGTGAAAGGTATGCAACAGCACTACTTCACAATTAGTGGAGAGGAAGAATTTCCTTAAGGAATTATGTACACCATGCCAGGTATATTAACCCTATTAATTCTTAAACCTTTCGGATTGTTCTATATCGTGTGTCACTCTAACAATGAGAATAGGCAAACATTTCAATACCAGAGAGTAGGATAGTCTCAGCCCCAAACATTCCAGTTATTGGTTGTGATGATTTGACATACCTATAACTTCAAATTATCTAAGATGGACAGATTTTCAGTTGTATCAATTCCTATCTTCTATAAATGGTAACTGAACTCTGGACTCCTTTTTAATTAGGGGAAGAATACTAGAAGACACTAATTAAAAGCTGTACACATCTCCTCGACTAGTAGTTTGACCAATAATATTTATTAAACATCATCACTATTTGGTAGAGCACTACAATAGGTACAGAGTTTGCAACAATGACCACCGGATGACACAGTACTTACTAACAAACTGTGCTGATGAGGGTTCGCAGGGATCACTTTCCTCTGAGGTTTGGAGGCTACCAGCCACAGGCCCGCATTAAGGATTGCAGCGCTTAGATTTTCCCAAAAGAAAACAATATAAAGGAAAATGGGATCAGACTTCAAAGTGCTTATGGTAAATGAAAGAGCTATGAGAAATCACGTGGTGTCACTCTTCAAAAGGCTAGGGTTATTTTATATCCACAATAAGGGCGCTTTATAATGCCACAGCATCTAGAGGTGCCTTGGACTAAATGAGAATCTGACCCACGATGCTTAGCTCATGAAAATTCAAAGGCAGTTACTCGTTACTACTCACTTAGCAAGACTTCTGGGTATGAATGCAGCGCATGTTAGATAGCTGAGTAGCCCATAATAGCTAATAGCCCATCAGCACAGAATAATCATCAGCAGGAAAGAAATACTGTGAGCTGAATCTTTACCTGGTGTAAGCTGATGTAACTGAGGAGAGTGGAAGGCAGCTGAGTCACGCTGGTTAATAAGCTTATAGCATGCGATCCAAACAAAGAAAATCTTCTGTACTTTACAGTAATTATTACATTTATATGTTTGTCCCCATTTTAAAACCATAAGATAAATTGAAAATACTAACATCAGCTTTAAAACAGTAACAGAATTAGGCCCAGGACTATGACCTTTTCTTCCCACATAGCTATATTCTGTAAAATGGGATCTATTGGTTTCATTTTCCCAGCACAGCATTCAGACAACCCTTCCAGCAGAATTATTGCTTCTATTAAAATGTGTACCATCTTCCAACTCTTTCCGTTTTCTCAGCTTAATATGAAACAATTGAGAGTTATATCAGTACATTAGAAAAGAATTATCGTTAGCAGCATCCTCAGAAGTCTTGATTAATGGAACTATCTCTCTCCTCTAACTGAAGATACCACAGGAGGTACTAGTCCTTCTTGAACAATTATGTAATTTAAGCTTTGTAGAGTGCACATTTTTTGTCAAACTGGTCAATAACTCCTGGCTGAGTAAAAACATTCCTTTCAATTAATAAAAGCTTCTATAAGTAAACTTACACAAACGACAAAAATGACAACAGACTGGGATTCTAAAGCCATCTACTTACAACAGTGTATTTTGAAAATCCCATTTACTACACTAACCTACTCTCTTAAACCTGCACGGGTGAATGCTGTTGGATAAATTTCCCCCCTCACTAAAGCAGACACAGAGGTATCATCTATACATGTGTACCCAAAGAGATGCAGTTCCTGCACCATGGCAACAACTTCGCAGATGGGAAGATGAGGAATTCAGGGCCAAAATAACACAAACAAAGCAGGTCTCCAGAGATGCTGCCTCCCCACAGCTCCTGAAGTATCCCACATAGAAGCTGAAGAGCACAGTGTGAGAGACTAAGGATTCCCCTCCGTCCCTGCATCCCAGAAGTCCTGTTCATATAATGCTGGGCTCCTAAGGGTGTAGGCTGAAAAGAAAACCTTTGGGCCTTCTAATAATGTCCCAAGAAGTTTAAAGCCTAGTGACACCCACCCACATTCCTAGCCACATCAAGAGAAAATGTTTGTAGATGGCACCGGTGTGGTTCAGTTTTGAAAACTGACCCAAATTTGAGAAAATTATTTTGATTCTCCACTGACCCTCTGTAAATTACATATACCAGTGATATGTCATCTACGTAGATATGTGCACAGATGGACCGAGGATACACGTATTTGTGGGAATGGCAGTGTTAAAAAGAAAATAAATCACCCTGCTCAACTGAACTTTCATTGTATTTACCAAAGGACATTTTCCTGATACATGTGTGAGAGGTTGGATGGGAAGTCAGTGTTATTAGATTTTATGCTTTTCTAGAGACTCTGTCATCAGGGTCTAATCTCTTTGTTTCTCTTCTACTCTCTTCAGGGGAAAAAAATGGATATTTAAAGTTTGGTTGAACTTGAGTGCTGGGGGACTTGGTTATTTGGTATAAATGTGATCCACCCCCACGCCTCCCCTCCTGACTCTCTTTTCTGGACTTTTTCCAATTAGGGACCCCAGTGACTGAAGCAAGCGCCAAATTACCAGCCTGAGGCTAAACTATAACAGCAGCAAAATTCCAATTTTAAAAATCTGATTGAAGAATGTGGGGCTTTATCTACATACCAGTGTGTGTGTAGAACAGAAAGGTTTTCTTTTTCCTCTCTTGGCCTTGTGAGCAAACAGAGAATCCACTAAACTACTGAAATGAGACCATATAAGGCGATAAGAAAACTCACAAAAGAAGAAGCTATGAATCTATACAACTGCAGCAGTACCTCTGAGCCAAATTCCCTATGACAAGGTATAAAAGGGCATATTTCTAGGGTCCCCTCTGTGTATATGCAGCGACAATGTGTCCACTGCTACCGTGAGTAAGGACTGAGGGGATGCTGCACCTGAGGTCCTTCACTTTGTGCTCCTTTCACATTAGATGCCTTCTGTGGGCTTTTTTAGGCAGCCTCCTGTAGATACAGGGTCACTAGCTTCCCATTTTCCCTTGTGGGATCCCAGGTGACATGTTCCATTAATTTGATCTCTGGATAAAACTGTTGTATCTTACTTTGTCACACGGTGTTAAAGGAGTGAAATCAACTGCCTGTGACAAGAAGCTCATCCAGAAATTCAGAATAATCCTTCAGAATAGGCACACTATCTGGGTAAATATACACAAAACCAGGGAGAAAGGACCTGCAACATCCTTCTGAAAGGCCTAGACCTAGCCACTTCTGCCCAAGTTTAGGAAATAGTATCTGTCACACAGATGCTGTAGAGGTTGTTGCCTCAGCTCCACGGCCCTGCAGAACACTTCACTTGGAGAAGTGCTAACAACCCAAAGCCTGCTGCACAGTTCACCTTGACAAGGGAGTTTCATCCCTTGGTGCTCTTTTGAACCTAGTCTTGTGCACTATACTAACAGATCCGTCTCAGAAACTGGTGATTGGCATTTCTTGGTGAATACTGACTGATCTTTCCTGGAGACAGGCGAGTGCTAAGACTTGTGCTGAAACAAGAATGCTTCTTCAAGAACTAGTTTGGGTTGTATGATCTGAGAAAGATACTAGCAGCATAGGAGACAAGAAATTCAGCTCTTATTCTCTTTGCCTTTTTAAACAAACCTCCATACTCAATGTATATAGTGCATTTTACATCTCTCTTCATTAAGCATCGCAAACACCATCATCTCACCTGCAGTTTATCTCAAGGACACTGATATCAAACCCAGTTACTTCCTTCTCTTCCATTTTTTTCCATCTGTTGTCATCTCCCCTTTCCTAACACCACTCCTGTATTTAAATTTGTGCTGTCAGCCAAATGAGCAGATACACCAAAGATAAGATACTGTGCCACCGACACAGCACAGACATCTCCTCTGTGCTGCACACAGCAGCTATGTACACATGTAATTCCAAACACATAAAGAGCTTCTTTCTTTCTTTTCTGCCAACAGGTGACATTTTACAAGTAAGAAGGGAATGAGACCCACTAATTTGCCCTTACTGCAGCGGACAGTTACTCCAGCTGCCCCTTATCCTGACTGTAGCTGAATCCAGACCTTGTTATAGGGCTGTTTTTTTTAAAAGGTGGATCAAAACTTTGTTTCAGTCCTCACCACCAGGCCAAATATTGCACCAGGCTTATGTGCCACTTCAAAATATTTCTTGTTAGGGGTGTTTGAGCTCATTTAAACTAATGTTAAAAACATGGGAGTCTGCGAGTTTGAAGGTTTGATTTCTAAGTAAACTGCCCTCGGTTTGAGGTCCATTTGGAAGAGATGGATGGGAAAGGATCAGAAAAAGGGTAAACACAAGGAAAACAGGTTGTAAAACTAAGTTAGAGAGAAAAGTCTGGAGGAAAAAACCCACTACACAGCTATTCTCATGCCATACACAAAGACTACCAGGTAAGTTTTAGAAATAACTCAACTATCTGGGCACAATTGTCATCTTAAAAATATTGTAATTCAGAGTCAAAAGCAGGGTTTGGGGTTGGTTTTTCCCTCTCCAAACTGAAATCCTTCTTGAAAAGATGTAAAGTTCCAGAAAGAGACAGAAATAGGGGAACTTCCTTAACAGCTTGTGACTGCTGAGAAAGTGGCCCTTTGACGGTCTTCAAAGATTGAACTGTTTCTTCTTCTGCTATCACAGAGTGCTATTTATCAGATGCTGGAAATGAACCTTGAAACGTAAACACTTTTCTTAAGAACAATTTGGAGACATAACATTTAGGTAAGAATCCAAACTAGTGCTTACTAAACACCTTTGCAATTTGATGGTAATTCTATCCTAAAAAAAAAAAAAAAAAAAAAAAAATGGCGAATCTGTTACAGATGACATTTGGACTAGAGAAAGTCACAGCTAGTTGACTGGATGCCTGCAAGTATACTACTAAAAATATTTAGATCATCAGTCAAGAAGTGAACAATGATATGAACATGACCTTCACCCCATCTGGTGAAGAACTTCTAAAAGGGAGTGGCTGTCAGCTTCAGCCTTGAGTCTGATAAAATATTTTTCACACACAAATTGCAACTTCACTCCAAATATCCGCCTTATAATGACCTTCTCCCATGCCTTGTGCATAGGGCGATTTGCTGCAAACTTCTTTTTCATGGCCATTACCATTACACGCACCAATGCTTGCTTCAGTATAAGCCATTCTCACTCCTGGTGCAGAAGACTGCAATTTCACATTTCACTGCATAGGAGCGGGAACAGCAGCAGACTGGACAGGGACCCTACAAGATCATCATGACAACCAAAGATGAGCTAGGCAAGGAGCAAGTGTGGAAAACACATTACTATTCAAAAGAGACTTTTACCTGTATTAATTTAGACATATACAGAATCGGAAGGCTCCAGCATGATAAGGGCAGAATCAATGGGAACTAGTTTATCATTTAAAATGGAACTATTGTTGCTTTAAGAGGCGGATCTATTTTTAACTTGTCCACTCGGTTCTATTAACAGATTAGCTAAACAACAAGATACAGAGCAGTTCTATATGGCTTAAAATGTTTTCTATCAGATGGCAGACTGCAGATTCATGTATTGAGTTATTGGGAAGGGCAGAGGGTTATTTCTCTTAGTCATAAAGTGAATGTAAAGAAGAAAATCCAGTAGCATTTAGGGAGGGAAAGAGAAGGAGGAAAAGCAAGGAGGAGTAATTGGGGTCACATCCACTGAGCACAAGACATTTCCAGACAGAGTCCATGTGAGTCGCAGACAGCATGAGTGAAAAGAGGGGGGCAAGTGATAAAGTAGAACTCATGTGGCCTTTTAAAGCTTTTCTGGCAGAACAAGAAAAGTAATTACACATTGTCTCAGCAAACATCCGTGGCACCACCTGGTGTATTCTCAGAGAAATCCCAAGAAGGGATTTTTCATCTTAACCTTGATAAAAGCTGTTCTGGTACCAAGTCCTTTGCATTATACACAATTCTGAGAAGGTACCAGCCTGGGAGCACGGTTTGAAACGTAGAGTCCTCTGAGATATCCAAGTGATGGAAGTTAGTTGAAGGCTGTTGGGTAAAGAGCTCAAAAAAAAGAGGGAAGAGAAAAAGGCCTCAGCTCCGCAGACTGCTAAACTGATTCTGACTCCATGAAGTCATAAACACATCCAATCTCCTGGAGCTTGGGTAAGAGGGGGTGCTGACCAATCTCCCTGCCGTCTCAGCCAGCAGTGGTGTTCCTAAGGCACCCCTGTGCCTTGTTCCAGCTGTGTGCGGCACAGCTGCCTTCTTGCTTTGCCTACTGCCATTGCCAAAATTGGCGTGCCTTTTCCCACAAGGATTTAACAACCTGCTAAATAGAGTCCAAAATATACTAATTGCTTTCACGGGCAATTATGGTTCCTGCATTCCTGAAACACTGCTACTGCCAAAAGTGTTCTTCTGATGGCACGTCCTAGCCTCTGATAACCTACCTCCAAATAAATTCCAATGAATCTTGACCTTTTTGTGCTGGGTTCTAGCGCGTGAAAACATCTTTTACAATCCTAATTACCCTGCCTGCACCATCAGTCTGAGCCCAATGTGCTGTCTGCCCTTTTCTCCTTAATTGGGTGGGAACCCATAGATTGAAGATGACAACTCCCGCTGGCTCACGTCATCAAACAAATCTGCATCTGGTCTGTAGAGGCCGATGCCTGTGTAGTAACCACGCAGTGATACTTCTTTGGACAAAACTGCTATGATAGCATCAGAGTACTGAAACTAGCACACAGTCCATTTTCCATGGATCACCTACAAGAGGATCTATTTAGGAGTTGTGTTGATGAGGTATGTGTATATATGTACGTGTCTACACCGTACGTACATAAATTGAGCGATCTACTATCGTGGCACATCCAAGACCTTTCACTGGGAGTCAGTCAGACAATACAGGTATTGTTAATGGAGTTTAGCAGACTTTGTCATACTTCTGCAGTTGAAACCCCCTAGATTTTAATGCCTTTTATGATGTTATAAAACTTTGATTAAACTTACTGTTAATTAAAATTTATATGCTTGCAATTTTTTTCAACTGCAGAAACCACAGCATAATAAAGTCCGCAGAAGTAAATCTGGGATGGCAATTTTGACTCTATACATTATACAATCAACAGAAAGAGCGCGTTATCAACACAAGAATTTTTGTCAACTTACTCGTCAAGCAAGACATCAGTTAAAGCTCTCCATTTTGAAGGTGTATACACAATCTTTTGCATCACACCCCAACAAGGATGAATGTTTCCGACAACTTGGCTACTTCCTTACCTCACAACAGCCTTATATCAGAGCTATCCAGTTTTAAGCCTCAAAAAGTTGACTGGCTTCTGTGTTTGCGACATGGATGTGTGCAAATGCAGACATACATACATACATATATATATATATATATATATATAAATTAGTTCTTTAAATAAGTATTTATTTATGAACAGATGAATTGGTGAATCAGGTCACTGAGATGTTTGCCAGCATGAATATTTTTGTCAGGATTCTTAGGTACGAAAGCAAACAAAAGTGCCTTATTGGAACTCCAGCAGACACTGCATTGCAAACATTTGAATGAGTTTTTGCACACATACAAGATTGAAATACTGTGCTGTGATACAAAATGCAAAGTTACAAAGGAGGTAGTTGAAATGAACTTTCCAAGTTCTGAAGTATAGCATCTATTTTTCATCCTCAAATTTTATTCCAGGTCCCATACTATAATTTAAAAAAAAAAAAAAAAAATTGCAAGTGGGACATTGGGAAAAGAGATGTTATAGAAAGAATAAAAAGAGAATTTTCCTGATAGATTCCTTAATCATGTACAAGTCGCTGGTGAACAATAAAATACAGTGAAAATTGCTGTAGAAATTAGGTCTTGACCTGAGTTGTTGAAAAATAGTTCAAAGCAAATTGAAAACATAAATGGATTTGTGGGGATTTTTTTTTTTCAAACAATATTTCAGAATAATGAAGACAAAGTCTGTGTCATACCAAAGGCTAACATTAAAATTAATGCTACCACCTCTATAAAAATAGAGAAATCACTCCACATCTAGAATGTTGTATATAATGTGTGATAATGCCACAAGAGACTAACATACGCAAAACCCCCTCTTTTCAGCTTAAATGATGTTCAGGTTATCGTGACAGCTGCCAGCCAAATCAAAGAAATTCGGATTAATATTGGCATTCTGTGCATTATCTTTTGTGCTTGGGACCTCAAGAGTATCTATAGAAACTATGGTATGATCTTAACTGAACGCTGCATTACACGCCGAGCCCGAGTTTAATCACTTTTACACATTCTTTTACAGTTCTACAGATCTACTTGGCTGAATTCTCCACTTAAACTTAGGTACACCTGCAATTGCTCTCCTAACATTGCTGAATATCTCCAGTTTCAGTGGACTGAGGCCACAGTTTGATTCACAGAAATTATTTGGATTATACCTTACGTGAAAAAAGAGCATAAGCAGAATTACATCCACGGGCTCTGCTTCCAACTTGTCAGAAAACAAAATCAGTGTTTCTGCTTCATGAACATAGCAGCTATTTCAACCAAACGGATGAATTTACAGTGTTTTTGTGTTTTTTTTTCCTTTTTTTTTTTAAAAAAAAAAAAAAAAAACACAACAAAAACAACTAAACCTATTACTTTTAAATTAAACTAGCATTTATCAAAGGTGATAGGCTCATAGTTTTGAAATCAAAACAGGACTCAAATTTAACTCCAACCTATAGGTAGAGAGAAAGTAGGAAGGTAGCAGTACTGCCTTCCCTGCAGGCTCTGCTCTGAATTACATTTCATTGTGTGCTAATTTGATGTATTTTTACACCCACATTAATGTTCAGAGTGGGTGAAAAGTAGAAACCTGTTTTTAATGAGAAGTAATATAATAAATGGTGTACTTTTCAGGGGATTTAACCGTGGGTCTGCAAAGGTCAAGCGCTATTGTAATACTTCACTTTATCTAGCAACATAATTTCTGATTCCTGGGTGCACACACCAGACTCATGACAGCATCTAAGTACTCAATCCACCCATCACTTTGCAGGTGCTTCAGCCTCCAGAATCTCTTTATTTCAGTCATGAAAACACTTGTCTCCCAAGCGATCACTCATTCTTAGACTGACATTGCTGCATCAAGCAATTTATATTAGCCAATGCTGTAATGACATTTCTTAGACTTGTATTTTATGAGCATTTCTTTTTTGGACATTGTGAGGGAAAGAGAGGACTAAGCTGGGTAGTTAAATTATTAGACTGTCTTCTAAATACTCAACTTTCCAAAAAGTCTTAAACAATACTTTAATCAATACATAAGTAAGCCAGTTTCAACTGCAAGAAAATTCCCACGGACACTAGCTACTATCTCTGCAACAGCTTATTTTCAAAGCTGAATATGCTGGCGGCCGACAGAATAATACTCTAGAAAACATGCAGTCTGCATTTATTTAGCATTTTGCTACATTTCCTCTATTTATCTAGTTTAATAGCAAGAGATACAAAATAAAGCATGCTGCACGTATGTGTCCTAGATTCATATTATATTCCTATAATGTAGTCATATTGTCTAGCGGAGCCTAAAGTGGTAAGATACGGCAACGTTTGCATCGGGAACCAGAGCTACATATCCTGGGTCAGTGTTAGTCACGATGAGCCATTGTGTGGCTCAGTACATTGTTCATTGCAAGGAATTTAGCTTTTTACTAATCCTTTCAAAAGCAAACCCCAACCTTCCCTTAAAAACAGAAGACTAATACACCGTACAATTGAGAGAGCAAACTGGGGGCTTGTGATTTTATGGAATAAGAGAAGATGTATTGTGATTTTATTGCTTGTTATTTCCATTTGCAGCTATTAGGCATAAAGAGGGTAGACTGTAAATGGAACTGAAGTTATGTCCTTGATTTAAATGGAAAGAGAATGGGGCCAATTATGGTTGAAGATGTCATCACAAATAGCTTTGAAGGATGAGAAAAGGGTTTTGCATAGGAAACACCCCCTCAAAAAAACCCAGCTATGGCCAGTAGCTGTCCGTCTATTACACAGCACAGGCGAACCACTTGGGTTTATGCACTAGCAGAGGTGCAAGGGCAAGAGCACTCTGATCTCATTCTTTGCCTCTACAAGGGCAATGGATCCAGGCTCCGACTCCCCTCCCACACTCATTTTACCTGCATCTTCCCCGATTTACTCTGGAAAACACAAGTTGAATAAGGTGCCTTCAGTGCTACTGGTGAACTGATTACTCCAGTAACAATTTTCTGTTTGCCCCATAACCAAATGAAAAGCAAGATCAGGCTCTCTCCGTTGGGAATTATCAAAATAGGAATAGGAAAGACGGACTGGGCTCATGCTAAAGCTTTTCAGATACAAGCTGCCTTTAAGTCCTATTGAACTCTGTTTCTAAATGCCAGTGTCTTATTGTATGAAAGCAGTCTGCGTCCAAAACAAGGGCAGTCAAGTAGAAAACAGGCCTTTTGTAGGTTTTCCCTGCTGTCCCCCTTGTTCTCTTACACATGTTTCTCTATTACTGGACATCTTTTCTTTCTCTCCCCATGAAGTTGTTTGGTTTTATTCTTGTACTACCCCCTCCCTCTTTTCTTTTCTCTTACAATGCCACAGCTGTTCTTGTCCCACTAGTGGCTCTGGCCCTTGCGTCTGCATACTTCTCTCTTCTAGTACAAAGAGCGATAAGTTTAATTTATTCATTTAACAGGCACAACTAGACTGTTTATTCCCCCGTTTTGCTCTGCTTTTACAGAACTGGATGCAGCAGGAAACAAAACAGAGGGCTATCATCTGTGCATCACTCAGCCAGCCAGTCCTACAGGATCCTATATGGAGGGTTTGATATACCACTCCTGGAAATACTGCTCTAACTATTGAAGGGAGAGGTACTGCTGCAATACAGACTTGTCATCTAGTGGGCCCTGAAATGTTTTTTGGCTGTTACATTCTATTTAACTGGTATGGACCCATGGGGACCCATCTGAGCTATTTCTATACATATTTCCAGCATCAAATCTAACACAACTGTCTGAGATTAATGTTTGTAAAAATGTGAATGACTTGGGCTTTTACTCAGGCTACCTAAAGCTCACAATATTAAATTGAAAACCATAATTATTGCTGTGAGCATTCTATATTGAAACTCTCTTTCATTGGAGCTAAGAATCATATCTGCCCTCTATTAATAATTAAACCACTACTGAAATTCTCAAGGTGAGGATCCAGCAGCAGGCAAGCCAGCATCAGATGGACAAAGGTATTTGTACCATTACAGTGACAGAGATAAAGCTCTCTTTGAAATATTAATTTGAAAAAGATCACAGTGCAATAGTTTCACACTGACTCAGCTGATATTTTAATAGATTTATCCCAACAGTAACATGTGCCAGAAGGAAAGGGAAAACATAAAACAAGTGATTTTAAAAATAAATAAGACTTTGATTTTTAATAGCACTAAAAGGCTCTAAATTCACACATTGCTGCCCTCTCCACCTTCAGTACTGCTGAGTTCACAGAACTACCTTACACAAACTTTAAACACACGATGAATATTTAAAAAAAAAAACCTACAGGGAATAACGTTCATGGATTGTTCCGTGGCATCTACAAATAATGAATGATTAGAGAACAAACATGAAAAATAATTGACTTTAAGGCATAAACAGCTGCACTTAATTCTGGAGGAGTGCCCAGAATGGTTGCTTTGAAATCCCTCTGCTTTTTCATGATAAATATGTCATGAAACAAAGCCTACAATCGTGAAACAAAGCCTACAAACAAATTATGACTACTTATCTCTTACGTGTCATTCTCCTTTGCATGCTTTATTCTGCCCCATTAGTTTGACATTGTTGCCTAGGTGCAGTACTGTATCATTTGTTTTTATGAAATAATTACAGCTGGAAATAAGTTTTGTAAACCTGATTTACATCCTTCCAAAACCCTCATAAATTCATAACAGCCTAAACATTTCTGATTTGGCTCTGAGGCCACAGAAGGCATTTTCTACCACATTTGATTTGGACAGTAAGTCTCTGATCTGATAACCCAGTTATACCAAATTATCTATCCTTTGACAAAAATCCAAGTGGCCCTCAGATTCCTTGCCTCATTTGTTTAGATACTTGAAGTTTTCATTCAAGCTGCTCTACTGGAAGAATAACTGGTTCTGTCTATTTTTCACAGGCTTTTTTTTAACAGCTGAAAAAGGAGAAAACATCTAATAAATTGCTACAGTCCTCTACTCTAAACTTTTACTAAACTGAAATTAGATGACACAAGCAAAGGTCAGATTTGAAACGGCGTCAATAAAAATCAGTGAATTAACAGTAATCCTGAACTGAATCACCATCCAGATGATTCACCAAATTAATACAGCCAGTCACCAAATAATATGGTTATATGGCACAGTCAGTTTTCACAAATGTGCAAATACTCTCCTACTGAATTTAAGGAGGCATTGTTGATTCAAAACTAAGTCCAATCACAGCATCCTACTTACAGCCATCAGTCCAACCAGTTTTGGTTTTGAATAAACAGGTTTTGAATAAAAGGGATCCTATAAAAAACATCCTATTCTATATCCGAGCCCTCAAAGGATGCATAAAGTCCTGAAGTTCACAGACATTTAGCAGCTAGCTGCTTTGTAATTCCCTGGCATACTGAATTTTGACACAATATCTGTCATAACCATGTTTATTTCAATGACACTTTCTCTGCCATCAAGATGAGCACATTATTTCTTTTAGGTTCAGGTATATGTAAAGAGAAAAATTACCATGGCAAGCTTGAGACAGTGGGAGAGAAGTAATGCACCCTGGGCTCACCCGTAACACAGCAAGTCTCTTCTCACCGAGCACTAAAGTGCTCACGCTACCCTAACTCTGTCATCACAAAAAGGACTTGGGCAACTATAGTAAAGCGTATCTACGCATCTGCCTGTGAGAGTTTTATTTCAGCAGCCAGCATAAAAAGTAGAATTTTTTAAAATGTGATTGTATAGCACCTGGATCATCACTCTTTTTATTGTCATGGAAAGGTAGTTAACAAACGTCAGATTAGATAAAAAGCCAGACAAAGAAAACTACTTGGCATTCTTCACTGAGGTTTAGGTCCCACCACAACCATTTTACAATGGCCAATCATCTAAGTGTTGCTTAGACAAAAACTAGCAAGTCTCTCTATTAAAAGCACACTTAGTCAGTCTTCATGATTACAGCAGTTCTGTGACAAGAGCAAAGGTCAGCATGGTAACGCCAGGATACAAATCCCTGTTCTTACACGAACACCACTGATGATAAAACTAACAGCCTGTGGTAGATACCTTCAGTAAACCTTAGCAAACCTCTTGTAAGGAGGGAAAACTGTAGGTGGGTAAATCGGAAAAATTAGGGTTAAACATCTGCCTTGTTTCAAAGTCGAACATTATCAGTGCATTTTCTGTATCCTTTACAGGTCTTGGTCTTAATTCTAAATACCCTTATGTCTTGGATCATATGAAAAACACTTAGAATTTAACTGAATTCCTCATATGTTTAAAATTATAAAAAATCCTAACACATTTTGCTATTGGGGTTTAATGTTCCTGGAAGCTCACACACGTCCTAGCCACTGAGCATACAGCAGACATCTTAACTATAGAGATTTAATCAAAAACCGGACTGAGTCAAAAACTATTATCTAACCAGCATAATCATCTGAATGCTAAAGGATTTGAAAACCAGCCCATATAATTTTAATATCCTCCAGGCTTTAAACTGGATCTACCCAAACCCTCCAGATGTAAAAAAACCAACCAAGTATCTCTCAAAGCACTTCACTAACACATGATTTGAAAATACTTGGAGCCAGAGGGCCATTACATCGCAGACAGAGGTAGTCAAACCTTCAGACAGAAAGGTTTTCCACAAAAAAGTAAATGAAAAAAATTTTGGAATTGTGCAAGGATTTGTCAGGAATCGTATTGGCAAATCACTGAAACAAATTGTTGAGAAGTTCGGTCTTCTGATATTTAAATAACAGTTAAAATATTTTGTGTATTGTGATTACTACCACAGCACTGAAACATTATTATAACATCTTATAACCGAATGCTGTTTTAAAAATTGAATGAGACAGGATTGTTTTGACTTTGCTGAAACATTTTGATATGACTGAAGGAAAATATAATTTCAATTTATCTTGAAACAAAATTTCAGGTTTTGCACTACGCTTTTTTTTTCAGTTTCCTGTTCAAAGGAGGAATTCCACTTTTTACCTACTTTTTTTTTGGGGGGGGGAAAGAATAGCGATAAGCCCTTGGAAAACAGAGGAGGCGAGTGATGGGGGGTGATTTTGTCAAAATCTTTCAATAACTGTAAGCTACTATGACAAAAATTACTTTCTTTCCTATTTTCTATTATGTCATCACACTCCATGCTGGTATTTATTTTTCACATTAGGAGTTTCCAAGATGCTGTACAGGAAGGGAGGTGATTTAAAGGCAATCTGGTTCAATAACTTATACCCCTTCTCCCTACAAACCTTGCCTTACCCAAATAAACCACCACTTCATTTTTTTATGTAATTATTTTATGATGACAGTCCAGTTATCAGCTTAGTAATACCAGTGGCTTTAACTGGGCTACTTACGAGTTCCTGTTTTCGAACTTCCTCTCAGATATGAAACATGAAGTAGCTTCCCATTTACACCAAGCCGTGGTTCTCAGAGAGAGACAAAAACCCGAGCCCTAACACTGTCAATGGAGCTGAGCAAGGTTTGCCTCTGGCCATGCTTTGGTTGAGAAGCACTGGGCATTTTTTGGAATCTTGCATCTGATCTTTGACTGTTGTTCACCATCATTAATTGAAATTTTAAGAATACTCTGAACAAAAAGACATTTGGAAACAATACCACCTGCAGCTTTAACCTATCTGTGCTGTCTGTGGACAGGGTTTTGATCTGAGACACAATCCGACATAAAATCTTATGAGATATGAGATAAAAATCTTAGTTTTGGACAATTGGAGAACCATAAGTCACCCCAGCTAGTATTTTTTTGAATGGATACTTAAATTTTACTTAAATTCTCCCACAGATAGGGAAAGGAGACTGGACGTTAGCTAGAGAAAACAGTTGGGAAAGAATCTAGGTAGCACATAACATTGCTTTTCCATTGAAAGAGAATAAATCAGGTTAGCTTGCACTTTCTGTAGCTTCCAGACAATATGTTCTACAACAACACTGAGGACAATTTGCCTAGAATGTATTATTCATGTATAATTATGATGTATTGAAATAATAATGTTGTTATGGTCTGAGGATGTAAACAAAGATGATATGTAGGGAGATTTGATATCTTTTTATTAGACTGATATATTTAGAGAAAAACAGACAAGATTTCAGGAACCCAAGACCATCTCCGATGATCTGAGCGACTGTATGACAAAAAGCCTGTCTGTTTTTCCCCTAACTGTATCAGTTAGGCAAATAAAAGATATTAACCTTCCTCGTAAACCTTGCTTCACTTAGAATAGTGAAAAATCACGATCATATGGGTTTATGCTTAGATATGGAAATGGCAAGAACAGAGAGAAGAAATAAGGTTAAGAGCAGGGAGATTTTTCAAACAATTTATGCTTATATCCTCCTAAATTCTGACATGAGCTTCCAGCAAAGCTGTATTATTTTCAGTGAAACAAAATTACTCATGTGGAGACTAAGCAAATTCAGTGACTTGCTCTTTTCAAACTGGCGTTGTATTTTATGCCTGTAAAAGATTTCAGCTACCCATTAAGTGAAAACAGCTGATTTAAGGGCACGGTGTATCATCTAACCGGTCCTGTCTTAGGCAATTATGCAAAATTATTATTTATTCTTGTTAAGCAGTGGGGATGTACATAACAGATTCCTTCGGATGAAGGAAAGCAGCACGGTACTCGCACACTTAGACAAGTACAGACTCTGCTCTTCCAAGAATCAACAACACTTATCCTTTCAAGGTATTTTAGATGTGTGAACGCTTTGGTAAGTTGTGTTCCTAGGATGTCATAGTGAGTATTATCCTGACCTTGCAAGGACATCTAAAGCACTTGTACTGTTGCAGTATCTTAGAATATGACTGATTGGGCACTTCATAGGCATGGCTGCCTTGCAACTATGTGTTCTGTAAAATGTGTGGCTTTTCCTTGCTATGATGTTAGGCACTTCACTCCAGGAAACAATCAACTCTTTAAGCTCACGTCTAAAGTACAGACCTGATGCCCAGTTGAGAGGGAGACACGCTGCAGTAGGTAGCCCTGTTTCTTTAAACAAGAAAAAACATGTGTGCATAGAATCATCTCTCAGAAATGGAGGAGAATGAGAAAAGCCTACTTGCTTACTCTCGACTTTGAGAGACCTCAACGAGAAAAAGAAAAGAGATAGACATCAATTTGGATGTTAATAATATTCAACATTGGATCCTTCAGAATACCCTTTACAATGTTGGTGCTACAAATGGAGATGAACATATAGCATAGTATTTTAAAATCACCCTCAAATGCAGATTTTTGGTGAAGTTTAAGCATCACACATTTCTGGAAGCAAGAGCTACTCTACAACCTGGTCAGATTTTGCATTTACAATAAATATCACATAAGTGCTCTCAATAGGAGCCATGAAGGAGGAGAGATTAGGGCTTGGTGTATGTTGCTGTATGCTACTATTGTTAGACAATATAGACGTGGCTTTATTTTAAAGTATTGAGGGTTGACTGGCTAGGGACCAAAATGCCACATTGCTTGGCTCTAACTGATGTTTGTTGAAGACAGAATCCAGAATGCATATAGAAATATCAGCACTATTTTTTTCTTCAGTGTCTGTGCATCTGGCTTCCTTTGACTGATGTTTTTTTAAAAAAAAAATAATAATCCCATTTTCCCTTCTTTAAATGGAGAGAATGTATCAGGCCAGCAGTTTGCAGTGTTTGCATTAATTAAACAATTTTAAGAAGAGCTTTACTATAAATAGCATTGCTGAAATAATCTGACTCAGTTGTCACCCACATAATAAGGATGTTCCTATTTATGCTTTTTTTCCAGACATCTAAACTACTGCCAACTCTTTTTTTATTCATTTTTAACGTAATACTGATGAAAAGAGGAAAAGGGTTGTGTTACATGAACATCAATGAGATCACTATGTCCTATTAAAAAGCAATTAAATCAGAGGATTTGCAGGTAGTTAAGTAGAGTAGAACACAGGGGAATTCTCACTCTCCTGCAGACAAATCTTGAGGCTCACCAAACCTTCAGTGGACTCGGATAAAGACCACCTGACTTAGCCACTCCTGAGCTCCTCTGGAAAGCTCCAGTCTTGTCAGCTCGGAAGTCTTCCATTAAACACCCATCTTTAGCATCTGCCTGACCAGCAGGGCTTGCCTGTACCTCCCTCATTATCTGCCAGAGGAAGTCGGTAGGTAAAGACCCTCCCTTAGTCCAGTATTAACAGAGCACAAGTTTTCCATCAGGCTTCTTAACAAGCCTCCCGAAAGGGCTGCCAGTCCTAATCCAACAGGCTTGTCAAAACACGGTAACTTTGCACCATAAATCCCCTATCACACACCTGAATGGGCTCATTTGCCTGGGAAGGACGACCAAGTTTTTCTAATTGACAAAAAAAAAAGAGAAGGAAAAGAAATCCCACAAACAGAAACCATTGAAACTCACACAAGTGAAAAAATTCAAACCGATCTAGGAGCAAGCACCAAATGGAGCTATTGACATGAAAGCATCGCCCAGAATGAGATCACACAGCACTGCAACCTCACTGTGGGCATGAGGGTTGAATAGTGTGTGTTTGAGCTCTGCCTGAGGCTGGGTTTGTATGTGCCAGAGCAAGAGACTGAAAGAGCAAAGGCCACAAATCAAACGTTAAATACTGAAAACAAGCTTTTATTTTTTTTTTTCCTCCATCTTTCAAGAATCTCTGAAAATGGCTGGAGAAAAAAAAAAAAAAAAAAAAAAAGCTGGCGGCAAAGGCAAAATGAGATTGGAATTAGGCAGAATAGCCCTGAGATGGGTGCACAGACTGCATACGGGACCATGAAATTCTGGTTTGTAGCAGCATAGCTTATTCCTGACAGGCACACAAATAGTGTGTATTGTGAGCTGTATGGGACGGGAAGGTTTAAAGGCCCTGTCTGGGTCAGGGCACACACGCTCACGAACAGCGCTGACCCCAGCCTTCATCTCAGACCAACCCTGCAGTTCCAGCGGTACAGCAGCCTCGCCGAGGCTTAGAAAAAGCGCCTGTTGCTAAGTGCAGGTTTACTGGCAGACATCTATATGCACCATTTGCCAAAAGGTGTCTTTTCCTCTTTTGACTTATTCAAACTTCTGTAAATTACCAGCTAAAAATGCCCTGCTTTTCACAGGTTTTAATTAAGATTGCTTTCTCCCTGCAGGAAGGGAAATATTGAAAATAGCCTGAAAAATGAGTCCCCTTGTTGCCAGGTGAGTTTCTCCAAACACACCCAGCCTTGCTAATGAAGTGAAACTCTTATCGTCACTTCAGGTGGTAGCTAATTAGTATATTTTCTTAATTAAAATGCTTTTCCTATCAAGGTTTCCTTCAAGAAGGCCAGGGAGGGCATTTTGTTGCTATGACCACTGAAAATCAAAATGTCCTATTAGAGGAAAGGGACATCTGGTCTGGGATTCAAAACCTGTTAGAAACTCGCTGGGAACAATGTGCAGAAGTCTGCAACAGCAACAGAATTGATTCAAATACCAAATAAGAGCTTCAAGACCGAAGGGTATAAGCGACAGAGGGCTAGAACCTCAGCTCATAAGCCAACACACAGGAGAGGTGCCAGTCGAACTGTGCGCTACGCGCATCTTATCCCATACGCATCAGTTTGATGCGCAGAGCCATTTAATTTTTGCTTAAAAATTATTTTAAGCCCCCAAAACTTACTCTCCACTGCTTTTCACATCTACAGATCTTTAAATAATAAACTTGTCCTAAAGCAATTTCAGGGCTTTGTAATTAGGCATTACTTGAGCTCTCATAAATGTTGTTAACATTGCCACCGGTCTTTAAAATTCCAAATGGTTTATTTTGGCAGCTGGGTGTGTGTGTGCTTGACTAGCCTGTTTGGCAGAGCAGTTTTACTGATCACAGTTATTGGTTAGGACTTTTAATAATGCATTTAAAGGCTGGGAGAGCTGGGAAGTGGTCTCATTTGAGGGCCACTGAATTAACAGCTGAAAGAGGATGGGTTTGGTATATTTTTAAATGCATCCAGTTTCTGGATCATCAGTGATTCCTCTCTCTCCACTTTTTTTTTTTTTTTTTCCCCTGGAATAAATGTGTACAGAGTTATTCTCAAACTTTCAGCTGAGCACAAAAAAAAAGTATGTGAACTCCAGCATTTTGAATCATTTGTAGGAAGAAATATAACAGCTTTTCCCCTTTTTCTTGTCTCCTGTCAATGGTGTTCAGATAACATAGAAACTCAAGTCTTTCAAATGCTTCAAGTTACTTGAAAGTACCTTGAAAGTGTCTCATTTTGTTTTTACCAAGTTTGACTCTCCCTCCGATTTCTGCAGAATGGGAAGCAGAAGAATGCCACTCTGCTTCCATCTGTCTCATTGTATCTGAGAGTGCAGAAAGGAGCTGTCACACCAGCAGCTCTCCATCACAGCACTGATCCGGGGTCACAGCTGTCTTTCACCTATTAAAGATAATTCTAGGCTTTGTCTGCAGTGTGGAGTGTTTCCTTCCCCTTTCTTTTTAGGTGTAATGTATAACCTTGTCAAAGAGCTAAATATACTGCAAGTTCTCACAAGAAACAGAGAAGTGTCAGGGACTGAATACTTTCACACTGACTTTATAATAAGTTTCTGGGGTTTTTTTTTAATAACAATTTGATGGCTTGCAGAAGCAGTTAATTTTCCCCTCTGGTGCAGTAGCTCAGGGCTGTGAATCAATTTGTTCTTGCATAGACATAGGTGAAGTCCTGGCCCCACTGAAAAACCCTAGTCCAATGGGAGCTTGTGACTGACATCTTGGGAGGGCAGAAGCTATGCCTTCCCTTCAATGTTAAAAGATGAGGGGATTTGGTTAAATTCCAAACGTGTCAAAAATCTTACAGGTCATGGAAGGATTACTGACTTGACCAATGTTGGGAAAGGACCGTTGAAAATAATCTTCGTGACAAAAATTCCAAATTTCTAGGGAGAATTTAATAGTTCTGTCATAGATCAAGACGAGAAAGATTCATTAGAAGGCAATATTTTAGTTAAAAAAGGGAAAGTTATCAATTTAAAAAACTTGCAACAAGGACCTTGAAAAACTGTATTGTGGGACACAACTTGAACCATTAGTCCTGGCAGAATGATGGTGATTTTTAGCAAAAGGAATTAAGGAGCCTCCCAGCCTCCCATGCCTGTGGCAGGAAAGTCTGGGCAATGAGGAGAGCCCCGAGTGTCAGCCCTTGAGGCTCCCTGCAGCAGCTCTGGGAAGCTCTGCATTCCACCACAGCGACAATTTGCAACAATGATACCTGGGTCCTTCCACGATGGTGTGCCAAACTGCATTTTTCGTCTTCAAATTAGGGATTGCGATGGAAATGTACAGTCAGATACGTCTCCTGAATCAGGAACGACTGAAAGCAGGCTGGGCCTTTTCAGCGTGGGAAAGGGACAACGCTGAAGGATGTGAGAGGTCTATAGACTCCTGCTCTGCACAGTGGTGGGTGGATGGGAATTGCCTGTTCCAAGCATCGATCCCAGCGCCAGAGCCAGTGGTCAACCAGTGAACTTATTCACACCCATGTTCAACGCAAAGGGAAAGATGGGTACCAGAGAGAGAAAAAAAAAAAAAAAAGCAGTTCTTTGAAGTTTTTCAGGTCAATCCTCACATTCCTTTTATGATGTCTCACATTTCTTATACAAGCCTTCTATTTCCCAAGTTCAGTTCCTTGCTCCTCCTCTCTACTTCATTATCTTCCCACATAATTCTGCAAGTAATCCTGCCATAGTGTTCCAAAGACTTTGAAACTGAACTAAATAGTCACACATGAGGCACTCTCTGCTATTTGTGTGATACATCTGTGCTGTATAACAACAGTCATCCCTAGAACAGGGTTTCAGAATTGCCCGTGATAACAGTAGTAAGGAACTGTCTTGCCTCTGAATTTATAGCAAAGCATGCACCAGATGAGTGAAGGAGTACACGAGGATACATGCTGAATGACAAGTACGTATGTGCTTGACGCCACCTGTTGTGTGGATAGCTCCTCAAGCTCTGTGCTGCTCCAAGCCCCGAGCACACTAGGGGTGTCTCAGTTCGAGACCAGACGACACCTTCTCTTCATCAGTTCTGTGATCCTGCAAGCACCCCATAGCACCTTAGTGCTGCGGTTACTGCGACATCTTAGTCCCTCAGCCAGAGAGAAGCAGCATGGCAGGCGGATAGAGCCCAGGACATCCAGCCTACATAAACAAAACTGTGTGCAGAGAGGCACAGGCCCCCAGACAATATGACTGTCGGCCGGTTTTGAGCATTCCAGACCCCTCTCTTTCATCAGCCACGTTAAACAAGCTGCTGCCTGGGTCAGGGACTCCGGTACTAATCTTCCATTAATAAGTTATGGCTTAGCAGGAGAGGGATCCTTATTAATGGAAGTTGCAGAAAGATCTAGATTTAGACCCTTCCTAGAAATTCAGCACACACAGGAAATGGAGCTGCTGCCTCTCACAGAGGTCCATCACGCAACACTGCAGTCTGTGCTCATATCGCCACGACCTTGAAAGGCTTCAGTGCCGTGTCTTTGGCAACCCTGCTGCCCTGCCAGACAGGACTTACCTGGAAAAATTGTTGGCCTGCTCTGTTTTGCTCAACACATACGAGGAGCAGATGTAGGCCTGAGCCTAGCATCAGATGTGTCCTTGAGTGACCCCCTCTTCCCTGCGTGACTAGTGACCGTATGTTCCTGCCAACGCAAACACCGTATCACTATTGAAAAACCTTCTCAGAAGCTGCTTCTCGCCACCTGCAAGTCCACCAGCTCCTCTGTATTTGGCCAACGGCTCTCTCTTCAGCTCATGCATGCTACACCGGTTAAAACACTGCACTAACACCACTTGCCATCTGCTCAGGGGAACCTCGAACCTGGTCCGTGTCCTTGTATAATCCCATCTTGGTTTGGCTAAGTTGTGGATCTTATTCAACACTGTGCTGATCAGTACATTTACAGGCAGCATTCACATAGGGGAGGTTTTTCTTGAGGTGTTTAAAAGGCACTGTGGAAAGCTCATTCACTGAGTTCTTTAACACTATTTGAAAAATTCTATACGTAGAGTTAAAAATAGGAAATAATTTTTAAAAACTCCAGTGGAGGTCAGATGCAGTAGACCCCCACCCCCAAAACCAGCGTGCTTAAATCTAGTTGATGCTTTTCTAAATCTCTCATCAGAAATAAGCAAAAGTATTATGCAAAAAGGCATAAAGGAAAAAAATGAAATATTGCTAGTAACTAATAGTGCATATTGGTATAAAAATCGCATGCTATTACCTGGCATTTCTTAAAAACAGACTAAAGACTACACTACTCAACTAATGCACAAAATAAGCATATCCGAATCTGAAATTTCCCTGTTGGAGCGTGTCATTTCAAACTCCATCACTGAAAGATTTTTTTCTAGAGGAACTCCAAGGAGTACACCAGTATGCTTTGATTTTAACACGATCAGTGTTTGGGATGAAAAAACACATTATTCTGTTTCCTCCTTGATGGAAGAGAATCATATTTAAAAGTGTGGCTTTTTTCTCCATATTTGAAATAAAATCAGCATTTATCATGAATCCTGAAGGTGCTTCTCTCGCACAAAATCTGAAGCCACAACTTACAGACGATACATCTGTTAATTGCAAGTTCTATTTTTGACAGATGTTCGATATGTAATAATGATCTGCTGCTTTGACTAATCCAGCCAAATCAACAGCTTTAGACAGAATTCAAAGGCTATTTCAGGGAACTCCGCCAACATTTATGTCACTAGATTTAAAAAAAAAAAAAACCAACCAACCAAACAACAAAAGCCTATTTCCCATCCTCATAAATCTAAGTGTACAGAAAGTAAAATATGAATTGTCACACTCTTTCCATAATCAAGCTGACCAGAGCTATATTAAAATAAATAAATAAATGGAGAAGAAACGGCTAATGTTATTGCCCATGGGTTCAATATTTACCAGTTTATGTACCATCTGAGCTGTTTCCTGTAATCAGCCAGGCACATGGCACTTTCATTCTCAAGAGACATTATCACCATGACAACTTTATCAGAATAAATTATGAAACACAACACTTGGGGCACGCAGAATTTGGGCACAGGTTTGGAATATTATTTTGTTAGTTATTCTTTTATCAGCACTCTAAGTGCCCACTGGAGAGGAGGAAATTAAAAAAAACAAAACAAAACAAAAAAACACCATCACAAAACCACCAACCTACAAACCACGACTATTGAAATAACAATAAAAAATGTAAAAACTTTACAAAGAGAAAAGGAATAAAGTCATTAGGCTGAAAAATGGGCAATCAAAGAAGCTATTGCGCTCGGCAGATGGAAAAGCAGCAGGTGCCATAGTGCGATGGGACCTTGCTTCCCATCATGCACACTCCACAATGATGCAGGCTGACAGGGAAGGGAATTAATGTGTCGGAGCAGGTACTTTCTGTCCATTAGCTGATTCTCAATACATCTACACAGGCTGCTACCTCTAGCTCTTTGATAAAATAACTAACAATCCATTGTTCAAAAAGTTGTATGAAAGAGGACAACGTTGTGTGACCTGGCTGTCACTGTCCCAGATTAACAGAGTGTAAGTGACCGAGTAAACATTTCGGTACCTCAAATTGGGATTAGAGATTTCAGCCTATGAATAAATTATTTGAATGCAGATGTTTAGAATACATTAAGGTAAAGCACATTGGACAGGCTCCACTGGGGGGGAAATACTGATGAATAGAATTTTCAAGCCCATATTAACTCTGGCAAACAACAAAAGCAGCGTGCAAAGCACGATAACACACCCACGCCTACGTTTTACCTGGGAAAATCCCTTGTTACAAGGACAATTTATGTCCTATAAACTCCATTACTCTGGTGGCCTGTGACACATCACTATATTCTAGTTGGTTTGCATTCCTTATTTCCATCACAAATGACAAAAAATATGACCATAAAAATAAAACCCAAATCAACACAGATAGTCTTAAGAGGTTTCAATTTGTTCAATTCAGTCAGTCCCCTTCACTGGCCATCTGTCCTTTTCGTTGCTAAGTTCAAGGATGTCTAGAATGATAAGTACAAGAATTACTCCTGGCAGCAAGACAATGACACACTTTGAAGTCCTGGCTTCTGACACAGCATTTCCAAAGAGGCAAACGCTGCTGAAAGTACCAGGCTTGCCCTGACTGGAACAAACAGCAAATTTATTTCCAAAAAAAAAAAAAAAAAAAAAATACAAGAGTAAAAATCGAAGCACGTAACTCTGTGGTATTTAACGTGAATTTGGCACAGTCACATGCCAGGTTTCTGTCTGACACCAGGTGGAAGACTTCCATGCATCAAAATATTTTCTTTTGGAATTTATAGCAGTCTGAGTATGCTGTGCTTTGAAAAATGGTTTATTGCTCAATATGATAAGCAAAAAAAAAATAATAAAAAATTAATTATGTAGGAGTCCTGCTGCTATTTGCAATTGCTTACATTACGTTTTTCTTTGTAATGATCACAATCTAAAAAAAAAAAAACCAAACCAACGAACCTGACCAGATAGATAGAAAAGGCAAATCGCTGGTCAACAATAGAAAAGGTGAGAAATTCGTGCAAATTAGACAATATATCTTTTGCTTTTAATCTGCTATTGTGTAAAGAAACAACAGCAGCTGTAGTTAAAATGGAGTGTCAAATTTAATTTCAATTCCTTGGATTTTTAAAATGTATTTTACAAACACATATTTAGCATTCTCCCCCCCCCCCC